>NC_089221.1:63208216-63557916 GCF_963924675.1 Phocoena phocoena | reverse complement strand
CTCCTAAGAACAAGGTGTTGAAGAGTGGTATTGATCTGAGAGAAGGAAACCTGAGATCCTAGAATGAAACATTTTGTGTTGCAATCCAACCACTTATGCACTTAACCATTTCTTAAGCACCTTCTGTGTGCCTGACACTGTGTTCTAGCTGCTGGAGATGCAGCAGAGAAGCAAGGCCCCCGCCCTCATGCAGCTTCCACTCTAGTGGTGGCAATAAACAATAAACACACAAAAAGATACCATTTCAGACAGTGACAGGTGCCATGAAGAGGAATGTGCAACAGTGAACAATGCGATAGTGAAAGATGTGAAGAAAGCCCATCAGGCAGGATGGTTGCAGAAAGCCTCTTTAAGAAGGTGGCATTTCCACCGAAACGTGAAGGGTGGATTTAAGGAAAAAGTGTTCCAGGGAGAGAAAACAGCAAGAGCGAAGACCTGGATTCAGGGACAGGCTTAGCACAGCACACAGGAGGTTCAGAAAAAAGCCAGTGTGGCTGGAATGTAGTAGAGGAAGGGTATGAGATGAGTTGAGAAGTAATGAGGTCAGGTAGGGCCTTGGAAGCCATGGTAAAGATGCAGAGAGGCTATCTTGCCCCAAGTCACACAGTTGGTAAATGGCAGAGCCAGGATGATAACCCAGGTCTTTTCAATCCTATCAAGTGTTTTTTGCATTGTAATCTGGTTTATGCCCAAAATGGCGCTAGATGAAGAGAGACTTTACTGGACATTCCAAAACTGTCCTTCTTGGACATTCCAAAAACTCTAAGAAGAGACAGACTGTTGTCTCACTCTCTTCTCTTCATTCTCTCTTAAAAAAAAAAAAAAATACTAGATATGAAAACTTCAGAGTATACCATGCTAAATCATACAAATTTTGTCTTTTAAACAGAGGATCTGAATTTTATAGATATTATAAGTAAATACCTATTGAACATTTATCATATGATCCCATAGAGCATGCAGAGAAGTTATTTTGGTGTTGCTATGTTTGACCTTATTAAAACTCAAGCACACAGGATTGCCTAACATCTTTTTTTTTTTCCTAACATCTATTTTTAAACATAAGACCTACTCTCCCTATTACACATTAGGAAACTTAATATAGCTGAGGTGCTGGTCACGATCAGCTACTACATAGATTGTCTGGGGCTTTTATGTTTTGCTTTTAAAATCAGAAGTAAATCAAAATAATTGTTTTTTAAAAGTAAATTTATGCTCAGAAAAAGAAAGAAATTGGCTAATAAATACCAGATGTGTGTTAGAGCTGGTGATGAGCACTGAACTCATGAGTGTTCCAGGATTGGCTATGCCATTAGACTAGGGTTAGAATCCTAGCATACTTACTAGCCATCTGACATTAGGTAAACTACTCAAGATTGCTAAGTCTCCATTTTCTCTTCCATAAAATGGGAATGAAAACAATGCATATATCATAGAGCTATTGTGAAAATAGACCAAACTAACAAGTGACCATGCTTGGAATAGACTAGCTATTCCCTGAGTTGATGTCGGTTTCCCTTCCTTCTCTGGGTCTCTGTTCACTCATCAGAAGCATAAACAGGTCAGGGAGATGATGCTAAAGTCCTGTCTAGGATAAATATCATCAGCAGCCAGGCCTTCCAGCAATATGTGGACCACAGGGCAGTGAAACCTCCTGTTGTAGGCAGATAGATTAGTTGCTAGCAAGATGACAAGGAGACCAACAGAAAACTCCCAGAGGAAGGAGCAAGGAGGCCTCAGAGACTGGGACTTGAAGGACCGGGATCCTAGCAGAACCCTGCATCTGCTCCCCAGGCCCAATTCATTTTACCAATGCATTTGCTTCAACTAATTACTTGTGAGATTATTTGTTTAATGCCTGCCCTCTCCAGAGACTAAACTCTAAAGATTAGGAACTCTGTTTTCTTCACTCATTCTAGATTTAATTTACTTTGTTTCGCACACAGTAGGCCCTCATCAAATATCTGTTGAATGAATGAGCCTCTTTTCTTTCAGTAGGTACATTTCTGAAATTGGAGGTGTCTCGAATTTAGCTAAGTAACATGGTGGCATTGCTGCTCTGGCATTCATTTTGTTGGACCAAGTGGCCTGCAGGGGCCTTAAACTGACACCAGCCTCCTCATGTAAGAACATGTCCCGGAGACAGTCCTCATAGTAAGCTCCTGATATGACTTCCCCAACAGTTTTTGTGATCAATAGTCTCCCTCACCTTCCATCGTCTTCCCCTGTGCGCCCCTTAGATAAGACCCCTGTGAAATTTACCAAAGCCCCATGCATTTTGGTTTGAATTGACTGATCCAGCCTTAGCCCAAGAACCCCCAAGAATTCCACACATAGACCCTAATAAAGGCATGTGTGCCAGGTTTTGTCTCTCCCTTTGCCTGTACTCACTCTGCCTTGACCTCCCTGTATGGCCCCTTGAGGTACGCTGTGCATCTCCTCCAGGACTTGTGAGTAGTAAACTTCTCTAGTTCAATTTCTCTTGTGGTCTTTTGTTGTTGAATTGCTACTCATGCTCACCATCCGGCACCCTATGTTCCACTTAATAAATGTTAATTTAATGAAGTCATAACAGGAGGAAATTCATTTTATTTACAAGTCAACAATTTTAAGTGCCCTAGTGAACTCAGCCAATAAGAGGAAATTTGTGAGGAAAATTTCTGTTTAGCTGTGGATTTTTTTTTTAAGAGAAGTGTACCCAAACTAAGAAAGCATAGTAATGGCTCCATGAGAGGGCTTTGAGCATTTAGAGTTTGGTAGCATCAATTAACCCTCCCACATATCTTGGACTTTATCAGACTAGGATGTAGAGTTTTGGAACTGAATACACTCCGGTTGCCTTAATAGAGGACTTTTCTCTGGGCAAAATGCAAAGCCTATTCTTATCTGTCCATCTATGATCCAGCTCAAGGGTCAGTCTAGGGGAGGCTTCCCAATGAGTCACAGAAGGTGGGAATGATAACCACAGACATCCTAATTGAACAATCCCTCAGTACTTATCACTGTCCCCTCCAAGCTATTGTGTTTCCAGAGTCCCTGGCTATTGTCAATCCCTGGAAAATGAATGGTCAGCAACTAATGAAATTCTACCTAATCTAACAGGTTCAGCATCCCAACTAAATTTGCTTCTCAAGGGAATTTGGATGACTTGATATTCACCTGCTCATTCATTCACTCATTTATTCATGCCATTCACTTATTAATTCAACAAATATTCGCAGTCCTGGAAATTCTGAGTGATTCTGGATGAGAAAAAGAAAGCTCAAACAGAGCAGTAATTAGCACAAGAGCTGGAACCAGGAACTAAAGAATATCTAATCACATATTGTGTCTGGAATATCTTTCTGCCCAGCTGGAGTATCACCTCTGCAAAATCTTTCTAAATTTCATTTTAAGAAGAATATACTTCTTTTCTCTGTTCCCTTGTTAATATCCTCAGTGTAGTGCTATGACATTATGTTGGAGTTAACTGCTTCCCCTCACCAGGCTGTGAGCTCCTTAAGAAGGAACTGTGCCATCCAACCACCCTTATGTCTCTGGTGCCTTGCATAGGGCCAAGCATATAGAACTCATTATCAGTGGAACAGTTCTCTGCATTTCAGTGAAGTTAATGGATTTCTAGGTATTATCAGGCCTGTATTGTCCAATATGGTAGCCACTAGCCACATGTGGCTACTGAGCATTTGAAATGTAGCCTGGGGGTGGGGAAGAAGAATTGAGACGTACTGTAAATGTAAAACACACATCAAATTTCAAAGACTTTGCACACAAAAATGTAAAATATCCCATTAATAGTTTTTATATTGATCATATGTTGAAATGATAATACTTTGGATATTGAGTTAAATAAACATATTATTAAAATTAATTTCACCTGTTTCTTTTTACTTTTTCATGTAGCTGTTAGAAAATTATAAATTATATATGTGGTTCACATTGTAATTATTTTATTATCCAATAGAAATATTGGATAATACTGGGCTACATCAAAGATTACTATTTCAGGTACAAACAAACCACATCCAGTCTCTTATACCTGATTCTCTCTTTTGGTAGGAAGGAAGGGGAATTTGGTTACTTTGTCCGAATTGAGTCAAGGCTTTCACTGAGCCTAGGTTCAGAATATCCAGGGAATATAAGACACTTTTTTTTTTTTTTTTGGCAAAATTCTATCAGTTAAAATGTCCCACATTTTGGTCGGTTTGCTGTTTTAAAGAAAAAAAATCCAACTCTTGCTGTAGTCCCCTATACGGAGTCAAAGTCTCACCAAGGGCATGTAATACCCATGCAGCCAACACTTAAATAGCTCTTCAATTCCTGGCTCCAAGAGCCTCTGCTTTATCTTCTCTCCTCAGTCTCTGGCATCCTAAGTAGTCACCCCTCCCATCTCAGCTTTTTCCACTGACCTCAAAAGAGGGCTGTCTCAAATAACACCCTTGTCAAAACACCTAGGTAAGCACAGAAGTGAGAGACATCATATAAATAGACATATGGCAACAGACTGCTCCATACTGATAACAAAAAACCATTTACAAACTCCCCTCACCTTCCAATAGGTTTCTTTCTTACAATGATTAAACGTAAATGTCACTAATAAGTTTAATTCTATCAGCTTAGGCAGACCTTTTTTATACAGGCACTGGCAAAGCTGCAAATGAACATGATTTTTAGGATTTGGGCACTGTTGTAGCAAAAACCTCTGCGCTTAAACAGAGAAATTAAAATTGACCAACAGAAAAGATCCAAAACAAAAATTCTGAAAATTTTCCAAGTGATCTGTGGGAAAGACCAAAAAAGTCAGGCTTCGTCGGACTACAGTCAGAAAAATACAAAAATCATGGATGTCTATCTACGTAACTTCCTCCATACAGGAGACCATAAGCTTGAAACATTTAGTACAGTGTTGGGCACCCAACAGGTGTTCAATGAGTATACGAGAGTATAGGCGCTTACTATTTAATGGGATAATGCAATCACCGTGGTTTTCTTTTCTTTTTTTAACCCTGAGTGGTATGGTAGGCAGAACCCAACTTCCTATTTTACTCTGAATACAATCAGAAGCCCTTATCATGGCCTGCAAAGTCCTACATGATTTGCAACCCAACCACCTCTTAGACTCATTTCCCATCACTCTCCCCTTATTTACTCTGCTCTTGTGTTCCTCAAATAAGCCACACACAGTCCTGCCTCAGCGCCCTTGCACCAGCTCTCCTCTTTGCCTAGAATACTCATTACTTCAGTCTCTGCTCAAATGTCACCTCATCACAGAGGCTTTCTTCACCACCTGATCCAAAACAGTATAACCCTTATATGCTGTACTTGTCCTCATATCACTGACTGCCACCTGACATACTACATATTTGTTTATTTGTCTCCCCAACCTGGAAAGCCACTCCCAGGAGGGCAGGGACTTGGTTCATTTTGTTCACTGCTGTATCCTTTGTGCCTAGAAAGTGCCTGACACATAGTAAGAGTTCAATAAGTAGTTGTTGAATGAATAAACAAATGAACATAGATTGGAGTCCAGACACTGGGATCTAGACCTAATTCTACCGCTAAAAAGTTGTGTGACTTTGAACAAACGTTCCCTGAAACTCAGCTGCTGAATCTGTAAAAGGATTGGTTGGGAAAAGATGTTTCTATAGCCTCTCCCAGCTCTCAAATCCTGCAGGCTTTATAGAGATGCTTTTTACATACAACTTTTGTACGAAGTTTTAGCAATATGAAAATCTTTTTCTTATATCCACAAACAATGAGCCCTCTGGGCACTTCATTATGATTGAAGACCCTGCTCCAAAGGCCCTGGATGAAGTCTTCCCCCATCCTTCCAGGCAGGATAGACCTCAGGACTTCCTGCCTACTTTGAGGTGTTTCATACAGACCTTTTCTTCCTTATATCTCTTATAACAGTTAATGACATAATTACATTTTTCTGTTTCTCCACCTAGAATGTGACTATCTTGAGGACAGTAATGGAGTCTTAGTAATGTTTGTATCCCCAGCACGGTCCTTGGCAATTAGTAGGCATTCCATGAATGTTTAGTGAATGAAGGAACACAGGAGAGCCAAAGTGGAATAGGACCATTTCTCATACTGAAAATGGAGACATCACTCTCCCCTCATTGATGAATGGTGGGCAGAAGGTAGCTTGGCTGCTAGTAATGAGTCATCTGAAGGGATGTAAAGAAATTAAAACTTACCGGTAACCTACTAAAGGCCAAGCACTCTTACACATGTTCACATAGTTTATTTAATCCTGTGACAACCTATGAATTAGAAATTATCACTAATTATCCCTTTTTATAAATCTGTAAAATTATCCCAATTTAGAGATGAGAAATATGGAGCTCAGAGAGGATGGGAGATTTGCCCATGATGGAATGGCAAACAGGGTTGCCACTCAGGACTCTTCCTGCCAATGATATTCATATCACTGAATGATGTATCAGAAGGGTAGTTCTCTAATCTAATACAAATACTGGCATGTATAATGGTGAGCTTCCCTGCACTTTACAATTAAAGGTGATTTTTTTCCTTGATTCAGAAAGGTGGCTATAGATAATTCTATATATTATTGCTGGAAGAACAAAGAAAAGATGCACAACCAGATGATGCTTTGTATCTTTTGAGTTTTTAAAAGTGAAGTTTTTTTCTGATAATAAAGTGCACTGTCTGTTCATTACAGAAAAACCAAAAAATATAGTTAAAGAAAAAAGTTTAGTCGACCATTATCCCATCACTCAGAGACAATGACTATTAACCTTTTTTTAACCTTAAGGTTAATAAAAGTTACTATAACCTTTATTATGCTAAGCTTAATTAACCTTTTAAGCCTTTTTCCAATACACACTTTATTTTATAGTGAGATCATTCTAAATTATAAAATGAACTTTTTTTCAAATTCAATATATGCACTTCCCATACTGTTAGAAATCTTCATAAATAACATTTTAATAATGGCTTAATAATACCAAAAGAGATGCCATCATCAATCATTCTGTTATTATTACTTAAGCTATTTCCATTCAGTTACTTTCATGTTACTTTCATGCCTCTCAATTAAAAAAAAAATCAGTCTGTAATTCAACTTCTGCAAATAGTTCTGATCTTTGAGGAAACACAGAGACAACTTTTCCATTCAAGAAGGGGAAAACTCCCATCATTATTCAGAATAGTGAATAAAAGGTCTTTCCCTTTCCTCCAATAATCTTTCCATATAGAAGTTAGTTGGAGCCATTCAAGTTTCCCCTACAGTAAGAAAGGGTCTTTCCTCCAAAAGAAGGGAGGTGTGGAAGTCTAGCAGTGGCTGGGAGTAAACAGACAGAGGCTCACATCTTGGTTCTTACATTTACTTGCCTTATACCCTCAGTAAATTACGTAAAGCCTCGGTTTCCTCACATATAACAGGACGGTTACCTCACAGCGCTGCTGGGAGGGTTTAAAACGAGAACTGAGCCTGGCACGGAGTGAGCCCTCTTTTAACTGTAAAACTTGGATGGAAGATCTGAGAGGAAGAATGTCTCATCATTCTTCCTTCCCATAAATTAGAGAATATTCGAAGCTCTCACCTCTAGTCTCAGAAGAAAGAAGAACTTTAGGCCATATTTGTAAACTCACGCCCACCAAAATGGTTTGGTTTCTGATCACACTTTGAGGTTAGAAAACATTCAAGAACTCCCACTTCCCAGAGGAGTTCCTGCCAACAGAAACCTCTCTCCTGAAAGAGCCTACAGCTGCCACCTCCCTTCGCCTTGCCCCACCATGGAGCAATCCCTACATATCTCCCTTCCTTCTCTCTGCTGCTGCCTCTCTGCTCTGAGCCCTCCCCAAACACAACTTTCCAATCTGCCTGTCAGTCTCCTTTCTCAATGACACCAATCTGTTCTCCTAAATCCTCTCCAGAAGTTTACTGATTTCTTGTTACCCATGTCATCAAATCTAAAATTTTTTAAATGGGATGGCTTTCAAGGCCTCCACCACCACCATCTACCTCTTCCCCCATATTTCCCTCCACTCTACATTCCGACGCTTGGCCTGGTGTCCACCTTATCATCTGTAGTCAGAGCAGGCTGACATTTACTGCAGATAAATCATGCCTTTACCTGAAGATCTTGACCTTTGGCAAAGGGCAACACAACCCCAACGTGGTATTTTGAATCTCTATCAGCTGCTCACATTTTAGAGTAAACGAGTTTTCAGATTCTTGGGCGGCAGGGGTGCAAATTTTGCTTGGGCAAAAGGATATGAGGATCCTGGATGCCATTAAGGGAAAAGGCTGGATTGACAGACTTCCCCTTCTCAGTACTGCCCAGTAATCACAGGTCCCTACTCCTGTTCCATCTCCCACAGGTGCCTTCTCTTCTGCGTCTCCTTTCTGCAATTCTTGCCCATTCTCCAGGGCCTAAGTCATGCCCACTACTTTTGAAGGTAGCCGCAGATCTACACACTCTTCTGACCTTCCACGGTACCATGGTCTGTCCTTCCCTCCCCTCTGATGTATTCGGCACATTGTCTCATGGTCCCCATATTGCTTCCTAACTTCTTCCATAAAGTCTTTGAGGGCAGGGACTGTGCCTGCTCCCCACTTGGTAAATATGTGACCGATATTCCAGACTTCTTATCTGACTGACAGTTCACCCTAATCAATGCCCCTCTGTGGGCTGTTTCAGCTTCAGCTCTGCTGTCTTTGGTTGGGCGGCACTTTTAACTTTGGGTAAGATGGGCGCTCAGCAGTGCTGCACAACCATCTGTCACCTACAAAGCCTTTCTACTGATATTAATAGATTTAGGAAGGGACACAACTGACTAACAAACCGAAAAACAAACAAAAAACCTAAAACTAAAAACAAACACCCTACCCCCATCCCCATACTCAGAGAGAACAAGGAAAGGTAAAAACAAATCCAAATCCAGAGATGATTCCTGCTGTTCTCATTTTAGGGCCTACAAGAAAGAAGGGAGGCAGGGGGACCCACATTTGTGTATAGTTATTACCTAATTGTATTCACATGTAATGTTGATAAATGTTTGAGACCAAAAAAAAAAAAAAAAAAGCAGAATTTTAATAACAGGGGCGACTGAAATTCATGCTTCTTTTTTCCAAAGAATGTATGGGCGTTTGTACCAAAATTAAGTCCTCTTCTAGCAACCTAGGTCAGTGCTGGGCATCCAGGAGACTTTCAGTCCTTTGAAGTTTCCCGAGCGGCTTCTCGGCCTCCACCCCACCCCATACCCTCTTCTCCTCTAGCTCAGGCTTTCAAGATTGTTCCTAGGCTTTGGGCCAAATGTAGGCATTTCTGCGCAAGTCTGCAGTTCGGCAGAACCCGAAGTAAATCCCCAGGAATAAACAAGAGCAGCAGCAAGTCACAAGGAGCCGGCTGGGGGCAGGGGGTGGTAATGAGGGCGGAAAGGGGGATGGGGAGGGATGAATTTTGCTGCTCCAGCCGGGCCTGTCACTCCAGCTGACAGCAAGCACCTTCACCTTCAAGTTCTTCCCAAGGCAGCGCCCCCAGAGAGAAACTGCTTAGCTCGAGGGAAATGAACCCCAGCGCTTAAAAAGAGGGAAAGGAAGGGTGCGGCGTTTCCCCCGCGCAGCACCCGCCCAGCCTCGCTGCCGCCCTCCCGGCCCGAGCGGCGCGCGTCTGGCTGCGGGCCCGGAGCGAGGGGCCCACGCTACCTGGCGTCCGGCTCCGGCTCCGACTCCGACTCCGCGGCCGTCTCGTCCTCCTCGCCCCCCGACTCCTCCTCAGTGTCCAGCTCCCGGGTCACCTCCTCGTCCGCGTCGGAGCCCAGGGCGCTGTCCGCGGCGTGGCTGCTCTCGCTGCTAGCCATCGCGCCTCTCCCGGGCCGGAGCTGGAGCCGGGACCGCCCGCGCAGCGCCTGGTGTTCTCCCTCTGACGGCGCCTCCGGCCCGGCCCGGCCCTGCCCTGTCCTGGCGGGGCGGCTCGGGTTCCCTCCCGGGGGCGGGCGAGCCCCGCGACTTTAAATAGAAAGCGTCAGAAAGTTTCACCACCGAGCTTCTGGGGCCGGGGCTCGGCGTCTCCTGTTCCCTGCGCGTCTAACTTCCCGCAGCCCTCCCCGCCCCAATTTAGGCGGGTCCCTGGCGGGCTCTTTGGGCAACTGGAGAGCACCACTCCGAGGGGCGCAGGCTCCTGCTGCATCCGGGAGTTGGGAGGAGGAAAGGCACACAGCCCCCCTGCTTCTCTTCCCTCTAGAGTGGGTTTGGTAGGCTTCAGGTTTGGAGAACTGAGCTACTCGATGGGCCCTTATCCCAACCAGATAACTACTCCCTTTTACAGAGCAGAACACTTACTACTAGTTCAGGCACTCGTAATTTCCCCCTCACAACTCTGCTGTGGTAGGTTTAACTAAGATGCTGGTTTTATTAATGAGAAAACAGGCTCAGAAGAGCTTGGGTACCTAGCTTGCTCAAGGTCTCCTTTTGCTAGCAAAGTGACCCAATGGAAAACAAAGTCTGCCCATTTCAAAAGCCCAGTTTTGAACCATTGTTCAGTATTGGCTCCTTTTATATTTGCAAATCAATATTGTGTATTCTCTTCCTCAGTGACCCCTGGATTATTCAGCCAGGAAACTTTTATCTCCACAAATCTTAAAACTTTGAAGAGGAATAATTTCCCTACATTGGCCAAAGTCTGTTTTGTCCAAGGTCCTTGGGAAGATAAATGCTAACAACCCACATCTTAGCTATCTGGTCTTGCCTTTGGAAGTCAGGAGTTCTAACATTTATCAAGTCACACCACTGTGCCTTTATGTACACAATTCCTTCCACCTGAAACGTTCTTCCCATCTTTATTTACCTGGGTACTCATCATTCAAGATCACACCTTTCTCTGAAATCCCCAGCTTAAGTTCAATAACACTGTTTTAGGTTCCCACATTATCCTATATTCAAATTATGTTTGTGTCTCTTTCCCCAGCAGACTGACTGTAAGTTTATCTTTGTCCCACTATCCCCATCTCATACAAGTGCAGAAGCTTAGCAAAGTACTTAGCACATAGTAGGTGCTTAATGAATGGTCCCTGCACTGAAGAGAACAGGCCTGCTATGTACAACAGGTAGAGATATCTTCACAATACATAAAGATCTTTTTTTTCATAAGAATGAGTTTGTGGCTAGAAGAGCTAACACTGATTTTTAATTACAGCAAATTCTATTCACAGAGTTGTTAAATATGATAAATGTAAATTAGGTAGTATTCCCCAGTTACAGTTATCCCTAGCTCATATGTGTGCATTAGGTCTGTGGGCAAAGAACCGCAGGTAGTTGAGGTACAGTACAGAAGCATCAGCTAGGGGGCATGAGAGGGAGGACAATAGTCCAGCCTTCCAGGGTTCACTAAACCAGGTATAACATCAGCAGTATGCATTCTCTTACAGCAGGTTGGCTTTTGCATTAGTAATCCCAAGTGTCTGCTCATTAGGACAAAAAGGAATCAACTGCAGCTGTGGGATCTATTAAACACTAATCAAAACTACAGGTGGGCTTCCCTGGTGGCGCAGTGGTTGAGAGTCCGCCTGCCAATGCAGGGGACGTGCGTCCATGCCCTGGACTGGGAGGATTCCACATGCCGCGGAGCGGCTGGGCCCGTGAGCCATGGCCGCCGAGCCTGCGCATCCGGAGCCTGTGCTCCGCAACTGGAGAGGCCACAACAGTGAGAGGCCCGCGTATCTCACACACACACACAAAAAACTACAGGTATATTCCCTCCATTTAACTCAAAATTTCTTAGGAACACTAACTATAGTCAACAAGATTTGTGAAGATCTTAGCTCAAACCAATCCAAAATTTAGAACTGCAGTACCGATTGCACATTTTAAACTTTTTAACACTACTTTCCTGAGTAACAACATAAATAGAAATGGCCAGATCAATACAAATAGAAAAGAATGTATTATTCACAACACAATTAAATAATTCATATTGAAAATAATTTAAAAGCCTAAAAATTCTCTCAGGGCTTCCCTGGTGGCGCAGTGGTTGAGAGTCCGCCTGCCGATGCAGGGGACATGGGTTCGTGCCCCGGTCCGGGAAGATCCCACATGCTGCGGGGCGGCTGGGCCCGTGAGACATAGCCGCTGAGCCTGCATGTCTGGAGCCTGTGCTCTGCAACGGGAGAGGCCACAACAGTGAGAGGCCCGCGTACTGCAAAAAAAAAAAAAAAATTCTCTCATATATTGACAGACCACTTATCCCTCATATTTAGCAGTCACAAAGTGCATAATCTTAGGTTTCAGTCTATTGATTTACAACTGGGTGTAAATTTATTAACTTCTTGATTATCTGTTATAGCGATATGGCTGAAAAGCAGCAGCAGTGAGATAGGGGGCCTGGTGGTCATTGATAGCTGAGAAAACAGTGGCATGAAGGAGTCCATAGTAAATTCTGGGGCTTTATTAGGAAATGTCATAATACTGTAGAGGCAGAATGCCCCAGACACTTACCCATGTCTGATAGCTACACAGTATTACTATGGAGTATTATGGCTATTATTTATTGTTTATAATTATTACCTGGAGTCATTACTAGAATATTAATTATACTCAACACATTCTGATAAAGAAGAGTTGCATAGTGTAAATTACATTTTAGGGAAATTTCCAAGAAAAAGAACTAGTATATAAAGCTTAATTGCTTCAAAAGCATTAATCATCAGTAAGCTGAAAAATTCACCTGTGTGGAAAGCTTCATTCCTAATAATGCCAGAGAAATAGGGTGTTGATGTGGCTAGTTGGCTTAAAGATGAATGAACTTGATTCCAAGATTCTCTGCATAATCTAAATAATTACACACAATAACTGGATTCAGTTCAGCTCCAGATGATAACTACAGCCTCAATCTCATCTCAGAAGTAAAGACTTTCACAGAAGAAAAAAAAAAGCAAAAAACACATCGACAATTTCCATATATAAACTTTATTCCATTTGATCATACAAAAATTTAAACTTAAAGAAAAAAATGAAAATATGCACCTTTTATGAGTCAAAAAGCAAAAGTCTTGTTAGCATTTGAATTGGTCTGCAAAAAAACCAAATACATTAGAGGTACAAACTGTGCTACAGCAGGTCTAAAAGAAGTTGTACACAGTCCTTTTGAAAAAGTTAAAACTGTTTTTAAGATTATTTATATTTAAATTTACAGGCACTGACCAATTTACAAATATTTACATAAACCAAAAACGACCTTAATAAACACTGTAGCATTTTTAGCAGCCACCACTATTTCTTCTTGTGGAAAAGATATCTTTACAAACATTAAGCTTTTATTTATAATAATGTTATGTCTTATCTAGAACATTTTATAGTGGCTTACTGCCTAAAAATTCCAGTTTAGATTACAATCCTATAATTATACACAGAAAAAACTCTGATACTATCAATAGGATATAATCTCAACTTTGATCTTTCAGTTTCTGTTGCTTCATGTCACAGGAAAAATAAAAGCAGGAAAACGGGAAGTAAAACAAAAGTGCAAATTGCACTAAGCTATCATAAAGCACAGAGGACTTAATCTTTTCAAAATGTCTACACTGAACTGATTCTTGAAAACAATTCCCTAACTGCTGTACAATACAGAGTTAGTGCTCATATTATTACAGTGCAAAATGCAGTTGTTTCAACACAAAATTTAAAGCAATCACAAGTACACCAAAAGCATGTGAGGTACTAATGAAATGCTAATATCGACACAAAGCCTCAGTTTATCCTGATGAGTCAAGTGAGGACTTAAGGCAATTGTCCAGTATTTCATGCCTCTGCAGTGATTTCACTGAAATAAAAGATTTCATTTTGCTTCAAGTAACTGAATAACTGACTCGAATCTTCACTTCACTAGAACAGACTCAGGCAACAAACCATCTACCGAAGGTGATACTTTTAAGTATGTATACATCAGACCCTTTCCAACAGTCCACACATCTCTTCAGTATTAGTATGTGGTACAATTAATTACAGTTATAGCAAAAAACTTTTATTTGATAATTCTCAAAAAAATATTTTATTTGATCTCCTGAAAATTCATGCCATAATATTACTAATTATCAATGTAAACATTTTCAAAAATACATCTTTAAATCAAAGGGCTTTATTAGGAAATGTCATAATAAAATATGCATATATAAGTATGTCCTCTTAAGAATAAAACATGAAAACAAGAAGAACAATTAAAAAGAAACCATGATGAAGGTTAACAAAATGCATTATGATGTTACTACTGTTCTTTATTAAGAAATAGAGGCCAGTTATCTTTTCAGGACAGCAGTTCTTAACGGTAGTATACTGTTCAAATCTCGTTTGTTTTTCAATCTGTGCCATGACTGGAAGAGAAAGAAAAATCATTCTTAAAACCTAAAATATATGTGGAACAAAAGGCTGAAAGGAGTGTTACTAGAATGTTAACAGTGATTTCTCAAGGCAGTAAAATTTGGGATGACTTTTTTCTGTCTGTGTTTTTATATCTCAAGTTTTTAACACAGTAAAAGTATTGTTTCTGTCATCAGAAAGATGTTATTTAAAAACTTTACACCTGTGTAGTTCCAATTCATTAATAAAGAAATGAGCACATAGGTGGTACAAAAAGATGCAACTGACAATATTAACATTTATTCACCGATTTAGATAATGTCATTTAAAACAGCAAAGTAATTAATACAAAACCTTTGGGTTTGAGAGGGTAAGGAAAGATTACTTCAATTATTTGATTGACTATTTTGTATCTAGAAAGCTCTTCCAATTAAAAACTGTATTTATGAAGAAAGAGAGAGTAAATCTATAATAAAGCACCTTATACAATACCTCTAGACAAGAAGAGTGAAAAGAATTTTTAAGAGAAAAAAGAAACTGAAATTCTTGTTCATAAGCTAAAAATCTGGCCCACTACCAAAAAATCTGGCTGCAGATCTTTGCAGTTTGTTCTTACTTCAGTTGTTCAACTGAGTAAAAGTACTGGTTTTATAGCTAAACAATCATAAATGAAAGCTCACCCATCAGTAAGAACAGCAATGTAGAAATGCTATTTTTGAGTTCTCAATTTAATCTGATAGAGAAAAACATTCCCTCTTGGATACTTGTTTTGCCCTACAGAATTCCATTTCATTTTAAATTTTCTATTCTGGTTGACAAACTGAGAGGGCCTAATTTGAAGGACAGCCTGTAAACATGATACACTTGCATTTTTAATAATCATCAAAATAAAGTCCACTTTGATGTCTTAGTAATGAAAAAATATGCCTCTAAAATGATCTTCACAAGTTCCTTGATCTTTTTATTCTATGAAGTATTCTCTCCTATATGTCTCATAATATTACTACACATATTTCTATCAATGTGTTTCTACTCTGTATTGTTGAATAACTTGAAGCTAGGAATCAAACCTAGCAAAATCACTGATGAAAAAATTCATACTGTGGACTAGAGAGCTAAGGAATAAACTACAGTTTACATATATATGACTTTATATATACAAAATGTGTGTGCACACAAACACATACATTTTGTTTAACTTCTCAGAATATAAACAAAGATAAAATGGAGCTCTAGTTCCTTGTTACAGGGGGTATATAGAAGAAAAATATGGAACAGACGTGGCTTTCTTCTAAGGCTATATTTCTTCCCCAATATTTTAAGGAGGGAAAGGAGTTCTTTAGGTTTTATTCATTCATTTTGAGAGCTTAATAAGCTCACTGTGAAAATGCTTATTTCCACAAAGTGAAAGCCATGTCAGTAAAAGCGGAGTCAGATCTCTCTGAAGGAGTATTTCTAAATTCAAGTAATAAATTCCCTATTGTGCCACATTAATTGCTTCACAACACAGGAACCAGAGCTGTTCTTTCCTATTACCTATATGTTTTTTTTAATTTTCAAAGCACACTAGTGCACTAATGCTTCTAGAGTTAATCTGATGCATTGTTTACCTTTAAAAATTGATCCTTGATCATGTCAAACTTCTGCTTTTCATGCACAGCTCTGGCTGTATTTGTTCCATCAAAAGGTTCTACAATGTTAAATGCACATATAAACAAGAAATTATTAAAATGAGAACTTCAGTTTTTTATTTGGTTGAATTATATGAAATTGCCAATATTTGACAGTTTCTGACCTACACAGTAGCAATTGCATGTGGTTTAGCCTAACATCAGATTTATGTGTATAATAAATAGTTTTATAATAGCTATGAGCTGTCTAACAAGGTAGATAAAATTCAAGTGAGAAGATGTCTAAAAGTGAAGTAAAAGCATAGGTATATTAAGTCTAAATCATAAAAATAGGTAAGATTTCTGAAGAATCATAGAGTCAAGAACCTACTGTGAGGTACTTCCCTGGTGGTGCAGTGGTTAAGAATCCGCCTGCCAATGCAGGGGACACAGGTTCGAGCCCTGGTCTGGGAAGATCCCATATGCCACAGAGCAGCTAGGCCTGTGTGCCACAACTACTGAGCCTGTGCTCCAGAGCCCACAAGCCACAACTACTGAAGCCCATGCGCGTAGAGCCTGTGCTCCGCAGCAAGAGAAGCCACCGCAATGAGAAGCCCATGCACTGCAACGAAGAGTAGCCCCCGCTCGTCACAACTAGAGGAAGCCCGCACACAGCAATGAAGACCCAAGGCAGCCATAAATAAATAAATAATAAAAAAACCCACTGATTTGTCTAGTAGGAGAAAGGTCAATGCCTTTGAAAGTAGAGGTTTAATACCAGGGAGGATGGAAGACAGTGCAGAGAATTATGGTGTGACTAAATGGCTTAAAAAAAATGCAATGAGAACGGTAACTTGTATTAGAAATTTGGCAGTGAAAGACAGAAAAACAGGATAGAGAGAAAAGTGGACAAGACAGGAAGAGAACAAAATAAGAGATTTTATGTGTGTGTCTCCAATATTACTTTCCATGTCTCTACCCTCACCCCACTCACCCTTCACCCACAAAATAAGAGAGAAGAGTTCATATATAGAGACAAAGAAACTGATTCTATATAAGAGAATAAGGAAACTGAAGATAATAGTGAGAAAAGAAGGATAACTAAAGGCATCAGGAGTGAGATGGGAGCTGAAATAATGCCAGCAGTAGGTTAAAATTACTAGAGTTGAAGAATTTTGGCATAAAAAAAGTACTCAGAAAAGCCAGTAGGATCAAGTCAAGAGAGTATTTTTCAATACTCTCTTAGAGAGACACTAGCAAGAAAGAGAATGAAGTTGCTAGAATGAGGGGAAAGACCTCAAAAAAGGTGTGAAAGAATAGGAAATTTGATGGAGATGTTAATTTTAGATTTGTCATATAATCTAATCAGGCACGTAATTTTAAAAACTCCTTTTGCTTATTTTTTTGTTGCTCAGAAAGGCTATTTCAAAAAACTTTATTGTCACAGTACTTTTCAAAATAAAGTAACGCCATATGCCAAACTATCAGATCACAGTGCGTAGCACTTTACAACTGTACTTAATATTCAAAAGAACCAAGTAACTAAAATAACATACACACGCTGTGCAATTTAGCAAATGAAGCAGAAAGCAGGAGATTCAATTTCACATTTATAAGCTCTTAAGATGCTGCATTATAATTCAAGATTAAAATACTCTAAATTTGATGTTTTCCTGCAAATGCCAAATCTCAACCCTTTATGTTACCTCAAGATTTACAAAAGTCATCAACTTGGCATCTGTGAGAACAATATTGCCTCTTGAAGTCAGTTTCCACTGACTTAAAGAAATATTCAATTACATGTAAATTAATTTTAGAGAACAGACTATCTGCAGGCCATTTAATTTTTAAAGGAAAATCAATTTAATATTCATAAAAATCTAGCTTGTATTAATTATCAATATTTAAGTATAAAAGAACTAATTTTATTTCAAAGAATCATTTTCTTCTACCTGTAAGTCATGAAACTAAATTTCAACCAACTACAAGCATGAGAGGTGCGTGAAGACTGCTCAAATCCTACTGACTGGAAAGATTCGACACCTAAATTTTTGTTTATTATTTTACAACTAAAGAATTTTAAATTATTTTTTTAATTAAAATCTTACGATTAAAAGACTTATAAACCACTTCAGAACATAAATGTATTCCTTTTAGATGAAATATAAGCTGAAAGTATTCAAGTTAATTCTCTCAGTACCATGATGATAGTTGGATAGGAAATAGAGAGTAGTTGTGGGAAAGCTACCTTCTACACAGATGTATTTATTTCTCCACTCAATACCATCAGGCCTGGGAATGGCTTTGGCTTCACGAACTGAAATCATTTGACTGTTCCAGCTATCAAAAGAAAAACATTAATCATGTTAACTATTTTCTTAACTTCCCTTTTATTATTTTTATTATATCAGTAGTTAAGCCTACTCTGATCTCATAGAACTGGAATTTGCTTCAACCCTCTGCACCTCGATCCCCATTTCCCCTTCTCTACCTCGTTTGTCTCCACAGCACTTACATTCTAACAATTTGCTTATTTATTATGTTATTGTGTGTCTCCCCTAAATAGAATGAAAGCTCCAAGATGCTGAGCTATTTGTGTATTTTTTTTTTTTACTCTTCACCTAGTTGCTTAGTATAAACTAGGTATTCAATACATATTTTTTGAATAAATGAAGTAATATGAAAAATAAAATGTAAGTAAGCAAAAAAACTATGTTCCTTGTTAACACCCCAGTAAGAATTTTTTATTTGGTAAGAGAGAGGTAATCTTCTTGTGTTGTTTTCTGGCATCATTAAATAATTTCTGTTCAGGTGCACCTCTACCGATATGATTTATGGTAGAAAAATTTTTAATTTTCCAGTAGAAGCAAGAAGATGCTGTTTTAAGAAAAAAAAATACTCTATGAAAACATACCATTATTGCTGTATATCAGATGTAGATGTTAACAGTGAAGTTTTATTCAAGTAAAACAATTTTATCAGCATGCTTGAAGGTAAACTGTCCCGTCTTTAGTATATCCTAACCTTACACTGTTCTTTTAAATTTATAACAATTTTGTACAAGTTCAAATTATAATAATTTTATACAAGCACAATTTTCCTTTTTTCAAAAACATTTTAAAAACACATAACCACTCAGCTTGTATTCAATAGAAAAATGAGTTTGGGGTATAGCTGATATCTTTTTTTTCAGCTGTATTTAGCTTTCCCCATCATTTCAGTAGGAGAAAGACCATGGTTTGGGACATTCCAAATGTAACACTTGTCCTACTCTGTCTCTATTTATTAGAGAATCCATAAGGATATAATCGTGGGTCCAGTATGGCATTTGTTTCTGGAAAATTGACTAATTTCTATGTAAAACATGCAAGAAAATATTGCATCTTGTGAAGTTTGATAACTGAAAAGAATCCTCAAAGTATGATTTTCTATTTTTTCTTACCAAGAATACAGTTTAGAAATAGTTTGCAAAGACATCTTTAAGTTCTTTAAAAATATATATCAGAATTTATGTTTTTTAAAAATAAGTGGGTTGTCAAAAAGAAATACTTAGGATTGGTTACAGTAAGATGTTTTAGATCCTTCATGTGCAGCAGCTCTGTTAGTTTGGACTCCAAACAGAAAAGAAGTACACTGCTCTACTGGTCCAAGTGTGTTACCAAAATTTTCTTAAAAATAACAATGTAAAGGGGAGAGTTATATAACCACATTGCTGTCCCACACAAAATTACAGTAAAATTACACTTTGTGCTACTTCACTTTATACCGCATAAGACAAATTTCACTAATAAAATGAACTTTTTCCTGAGACTACTTGTTTCTAATTTCAACTTAAAGGACAGTGGAATCTGCAGTAGAATTAAAATAGGAAATATTATGTTAAAAGGGGTTGGACTGATTTTTTTCTCTCAGACAAGTTTAAAATATTGAAATACTGTATCCTGCTGTTAAACTAAAACTTTTACTTTCTTAAATCAAAGGAACTCTCTTCACCACTATATTTCTATTAAATCTAATCCTGAATTTATATTACATGCCAGTATTTGATTCTAAACTGGATCACAGAAACATATGTGACACATCCATATTCACTTTTTCATCACTAACCAGATAGTGTTTAATCTTCAACCTATAAACAATCCAAACAATTCAGTTATTTAAATGACTGTATCATTTGAAGTACTTCATAGAGGAATTAAAAAAGAATATTTGAACCACTACTATTTGGACTGATTCAATCTACTGCATTTTTGAAGAACTTTCAAATATTTGAAATTATTAAATATTTCAAATCATAAACATGCTACATAACTTGTATACTACTTTTAATCTTAGAGGTGAATTTAAATGTAGAATTCAAATGGTAATTTAGAAATATTTTCCCTACACATTTCCTTCTTTAAAACAGGCTCTAAACTAAGCCTTTTATCATACCATATTTCTCTACCATAATTTGCTTGCCATGTGAAAATCTGTCATTGTCACTCAATAATTAAAGTATAAAATAAGATACAATCTATAAAAGAGGGATGTTTCAGAAAAGACTAGAACAACAGATATGGGGCTTAATCTAAAACAGATCTGATAATGTATGATAATCTTTTGAATATAAAACAGATTTCTGACTATATTGGTAAGATGCTTGCTTTTTTTCTTCAGTAATGATAATGAGCTGGTACTCATTTATTAATTCTCTTCTAGCCATTCTTTTTGTGACAAAGTATTTTGAGACAACTGATTAAATTGGAAATGCAGACTTCAACAACATTACAAAGAAAAATTTAAGTCTAATAAAGACAAAATTATGTGTCTGATACCACATGGCTGCATATATGCTAAGACTAGTCAAAGTAAGTGAAAAAATTGTATATTTTTATTCTATTACTAAGGGCTGGGAAGCAAATAATCAAACACTTTGTTAGGGATTCCAAATCTTGTAAACAGAGAAAAAGCTTGACTCTAATCCTGGAGTTTTGTTTTGTTTTGACTGGCTCCTCTTCTGCCTGACCCTTTAAATGCTGGTGTCTATCAGGACTTTGTCTTTTTCAATCTTTTTCAAATGCTAGAGCACCCATCCGGGCTTCAGTACTCTGATGTTTCTTTCCCAAATCTTCTTCTCCAGCTACTAAGCCCCACGCCAAAATTTACAAGTAACTATTGGAAACTGCCACCTAGATATCATGTAGGCAACACTGTGACCATTTTCAAGACTGAATTTAATATGTCCTGTCCATGGTCAATTATTAAAATCACTCCCTTGCATATCCCTCAACTCTCTTACCTGCTCTTGCTGCACTGAACTTACTTGGCTGATACAACTATAATTAAATCTTTGTTTACTCCAATCCTTTCCCAAGCAGCTAAACAGCGCTAGAGAAAAAATACAACCATATTGACCTTTCCGTTTATGATCACTTTAAATTCATGATGACTTAGCTCAAAATGATCCTAAATGCCACTACCCACCAATCATACTATATTTCCATAGTTAATTCACTCCTTTACTCTTCTACGTGACAATTCATACCTTCTCCTCACTTCTCAAATCTACTCCCTCACAATCCTTCCTGGCTGATGTCCATGCTTCATTTCACTAAAAAAACGAAAACAATCAAAAAGATAGTTTCCTCTAGCTCTCACCACATCAACCTGCATTTGTCTGTATCTATATATTCTTTTTTTCCTCATTATTATTAATGAATTGTCAGCGCTTCTCTTCCACTTGTGCTCTAGATTCCAATCCTTCTCTACTCATTCCAATCCTTCTCTACTCAAACAAGTAGACTGTTCAACGATTTACTACAATTTTTCTGGTATCACCAATTTTGCCATAAAGATGGCAAAATTTCTTTCTAAAAACAAAATCTCAACCCTGCTTAATTCTCCAATTTCTACCCCACTTTTTCTGCTCCCTTTACAAGTATGTAAATTTCCCTAGAGTTAGCTATACTACCTAAATCCTCCCCTCCTCTTCTCTCTTTAGCTCACACCAATGACACTTTTTTTTTTTGATAGGGAAGAAGTGGATTTATTTAGAGAGAAACACACTGCACAGAGAGAGTGTGGGCCATCCCAGAAGGCGAGACTGGGCTTGGGAGAAACACACTCCACAGAGTATGGGCCATCTCAGAAGGTGAGAAAGGCCACAGTGACGCTTTTTATCCACTGCTCCTGTCAAGGGTCCAGTAGCCTCCACATGGACAGATGCTTCAATGGTCAGCTTTTAGTTCTCATCTTGTACTTGATCTATCAAAAAATGTGATGCACATAATCACTCCCTCCTCCTCAAAACATTTTTCCCCGTTGGATTCCAGGACACCACATTCTATTGGCTTTCCTCCTTTCTCAATGATTCTTCCTTTTTTGATTACTATATATTAGTTCCTTCTCATACCTAATCTTTTTATTTCATCTCTGTATTGACATTTTTCAAAGGGAAAAATGAAAAGCATAAAACTTAAAAGCAGTGCAACAGTGGTTAATATTTTGCCACATTTGCTTGTGTGTGTGTGTATATGTGTATGTTTTGAACTGACCCTTTTGTTAAGCTGCAGACAGAGTGAAACTTCATTTCTTTATCCTTTGGCATATATCTAAGAATAAGGCTATTCTCTTTTGTAATACCAACAGCATCAAGAAATTAATGTAACTCAAATGCCTTTTATAATTTTTCCACCCACTCTACAATCAGATTGTAATCCAGGTTCATCCATTGTATTTGATTGTTCCATCTCTTTAATCTGGAAATGTCCCCTCCACTTTTTTTTTTTTTAAGATATTGACTTTTTGAGAGACTAGGCCAATTGTTTCACAGAATATCTACATTCTGAATTTGTCTTTCTCTCTTCACTGTCATTTAAAACACTCTTGTATCTTCTGTATTTCCTGTATCCCTCTTAACACTGGAGTACCTAAGGGTTTAATCTTTGGACTGAACCTTTTCTATCTATATTCCCTTGGTTTTCTCAAAAAGTTTCCTAGCATTAAATACCATCTACCTGCTGACAACTCCCAAATATAAAGCTCTAACTGTGACCTCACTCCTGAACTCTAGAGTTGTATATCCAACTCTACTCAGTATCTCTACTTGAATATTTTGTGGGTATTTCAACCTTAAAATGTTCAAAATCAGTAATGTTCCTCCCTTGTCTTCCGCATCACACCTAATGGCAACTCCACCTTTGCAGTTGCTCAGGCCAAAATCTTAGAAGCCATTCTTGGCTCCTCACTTTCTCTTAGGTCACATCTAATCTATGGCAAATCAAAATGTAAGTGGAATCTGACCACTTCTCATCCACTTCCACTGCAACCACCTTTACCCAAGCTACATGACTTCTCTCAGATTACTACAACACCTTTCTAAACAGTCTCCTTGCTTCTGCCTTCGGCTCCCCCTTCAGTCTATTCTTATCCACCAACCAGGATGAGCATGTTATAAACTAAATCAGATCACGCAATTTCTCTACTGAAATCCCTCCAGTGGTTTCCCATTTTACCCAGAGGAAAAGCCAAAGTCATCAAAACTAACCACAAGACCCTACATGACATGGACTTCCTTAACTCTCAGACATCATTGACTTCTACACTCTCTTCCAGTCACACTGGCCTCTTTGCTGTTCCTTGAACATGTTAGGCAAACCTCCACCTCAGGGTCTTTGCAGTTGTTTTTCCTTCTGTTTGGAAAGCTCTTCTCCCATATAGACACATAACTCACACCTTCCTCTCCGTTGGGTCTTTATTTCAAAGGTCACCTTTTCGGTGAGACTGTCTTACCACGCTAGGTATTAAACGGCAATACAGGTATTAAAATTGCAACAACTACACACACCAGAATATCCTTTCTTGCTTTTGCTTTATTTTTCTCTACTTACCACCATCTAACATACTGTACATTTTATTTGTTTACTGTCTATCTCTCCATACTACAAGATAAGCTCCATAAAGACACTTTTGTTAACTGCTATATCCCCAGTGCATAGAAAATAGCTTGGTATAGAGTAGGCATTCAATGATTTATTGATGAAATAAAATGAGGAAAAAATAGTAAGAAAGGAGATAGAAAAATTGTCCTTTGTATTTCCTTTTTCAAAAAATGTATGTATTTAAGTATACAGGTATGTATTTTTAATTCAACAGATAAACTAGCAGTAATGACATGTGATTGGGCATCCAGAAAATAAAGAGAATTATAAAACAGATAGCTTTTAAGGTTCCTAGACTCTCCAGTAGCTATGAGTCTGTAAGATATTTAGAATTTAAAATTTTCTTTTCTTTTCTTTTTTGTTGTTTTGCTAAGTTACAAAGTGATTAAATTCTGACTGTATGTTTTTCTAGACTCCTGAACCACCTGATCCTTTTTTTTCCTATTTTGTTAGTTCCTCGTTCCTAGGTACATTTCTAGAAAGCTGGCTTCATTTTAAGAATTTTCAGCAGCAAGGTTTAAGGAGAAAGCTGCGAGTGAAGTAGGTAAGAAAATCTTTTTAATGGTAATTTTAAATGGCCATATAAAATTTCTGCACCATTCATACCAGGTACTCAAGCATCCTTTCACAGGCACTTAATCCTTTGTCTTCAAGTAAAGGGAATTTTTAAATAGTATCTCAAAGTTCAGAAAACATCCTTACAAATGCTTCTAATGGCTGCCAGAATTCTTCTGCACAGCACCTAGTTCATTACCATGACTACACTCTTGGCTATGCTCCCTACAGTCAAATTTCTGAAAATATCTGGTATGAAACAACAATGCACTATATGATGAAACAGTAGGTGAAGATGTCACCTAAATCATGTAGCATCATAACAAGTGCGTCCAAAAGTTCAAAACCTCTTAGCCAGATTCATTTGGCACAGCAAGCTAGTTTCTGTTAATACTAAACTAACATACAAACCTGCACATCTACCATTTTGTTTCAGTCCAACAAAGCAGATGATTTTCAAAGTATTTCTCTAGATGCTCTAATCCTAAACTCTACATGGCAGAAAAGTATCTTTCTTCTATGAACTTCCCCCAATATCTATTTTACATGACACAACAGATGATGCCAATACAGTCTAACAACTAAGAATGTGGTTTTAGTCACCTGAATTTGAATCCCAGTTCTCTGGCTATCTAACTGTATCGTTACGGGCAAGTTTCAAGTTCACAAATTCTCGAAGTTTGAAAGGGGTTATTGTGAGAATTAAATGAGATAATACATGGGATTCACTCGGCATACTGCAGGACACTAGGTAAACATTCACGAAACATTAGCTATTATCATTTCAACATCTTAAAAAATCTTAACTCTAGAATAACCTTTATATTCTCTTATGTCCCATGTCTCATACAGTCTTAAATCTTTCCTCATCTTTATACAGATGAAAGCTCCTTCCTTTTTATCTTTGTTGCCTAGACTTACATTCAGGTCCTGGTCATTTTTAACCTGGATTATTATAACTTCATTCTTCTTGAACCACTTTTCTTCAGCACTTTTCTTACTCCTTTTGTTAACCTTAATTCAGTAATTTCTAAGTCACCTTGAGGATCTCTGACTCATATCCATAATCTTACTTTCTGCTTCAAAATTATTTACCTACAGCAAGTATTTTTCAAGTACCACTACCTGGCATTGGGCTAGGTAATAGAGACACAACCATAAACAAAACAGGCAGTCTGACAGAAACTTTACTTGGAGAAATGTAAAGAACACTTCTTCCTTCAGCTCCTATGTTTCAAATCATCTTATATGAGTCAAGTTTCTTTAAAACTCCTGTATGATAGCAGATAATATCAACATTTCAATAAAGTATCATAGTTAAGAGAGTGAATTTTGCAGTCAAAACTATCTGAAGTATTCCCCTTACTACCTGTGTGATCTTTGGGCCAGTTTCCTCACCTCTCTATATGCCTCACTGGTAAAATGGGCATAAAATAATACCAACTCATTTGGCTATTATGTAAACTAATGAGATAATACATATAATCTGCTTAGAACAGTTCTTCCCACCAAGTAATAGCAATTTATTAGGCTTACTATTATTGTTCCCCTCTCCAAACCTCTTCAAACTGGCACCCTATGGTCACTGTACCCTCCTCCTCTAACTGTACAACTTCTAAGTTCTCTCATTCATTCTCTCCTTCAAGCTTTTCCAAATTGATCAGAAGAGCTGCAAACAACCCCTAATCCCACTCTATCTGGACTAAAAACTCCTGTAAGAACTTTCAGTTATGGCCAGCCTGACTGTACACTTTACTGTTTCATGTTTATGTATCACCCTCACCAAAAAAAAAAAAAAAAAAAGGAAAAGGAGTAGTCCTTGATTTGTATATCATACAAACACAACTATTTATTCAGATATTAAGTAGAACTTTTTCCAAGTTTGTTTTAGCTGTGTTTTTTATTACAAATTTTAAGTTCCTGGAAAATAGATGTTCCATACTATACAGCACCTACACAGGACCAACACAAACATTTATTCAGGCCCTACAGTGGAAAGAGGTGGCTAAATATATAATGGGATCACTACTGAAATCAACTAAAACTGGGCTATTGAACTATAATTTTTTTTATTAGCTAGAAACAGGAAAGCTATTTAGTTTCTAGTAATTATTAGATATTAAATTTTATAAACTACACATTTTTGGAGTAGTTTACAACACTGAAATTGATAAACACAGTTTATGACCCAATTTGTAGCATTCACTTATTTACAAACGAATAAACACAATTTGAAATTTCACTTACTCAAATTCTGTAGCATAATATTTAAGAAAGCCCAGTAAGAGGTCTCCAAGATTTGATTCATTCTTTGAGAGGTAAGGAGGAACATTACACGGAGCTTGATGTACAAGGTGCAGCTGTATAGCAGGACTAAAAGATTCCTATCAAAAAGAAAAAGGGAAAAATGTGAGGCCATTTAAAAACACACCAAAAAACTTTATAAATCCTAACATAAGGCTGTCTGAAGAAGAGAGAATTTTCTTTATGTTGGCAATTTGGAAATCTGAAGATTTTCTTCCAATAAAGGTTTCACCAATGTTTGGAGTAGGCCAGAAAGGACCTGAAAAACTAAGATATTCTAACCCTGACTGAGGTATATCACTCAGTTAACCAAATGAATTCCTATGGTAGCAAAAGATTTTCTAATTCATAAATAAAACCTTACTGTACATACCAAGATTCCATCCAATAATATTTAGATTTCTTTATAAATGTATATCCTTCTTAATTATTTCTATA
The DNA here is from genome assembly GCF_963924675.1 of Phocoena phocoena. Lineage (NCBI taxonomy): Eukaryota > Metazoa > Chordata > Mammalia > Artiodactyla > Phocoenidae > Phocoena > Phocoena phocoena. The sequence continues at coordinate 63,530,767 of NC_089221.1, read as the reverse complement.
AAGAGCAGTTGTACTTTCTGAAGTGTATCAAGGACAAGATGAGAGCTTTCTCCAACTGTCACTTAAAATTTCTCTCAAAGGTCATATAAGTAATTTTAATACATAAATAGTACTTACACTGATTTTAAGATTTTTTGAAATTTTATTTCATTTTGTATTTTGTATCTTAGAGGGAACAGAAATAATGATGTTCAACATGAATTGAACTTGCAAAGACAAAGAAGGCAGGGAAAAGAAGAAAGATAGGAAACATACCAGCAAGCAATTTACTTTTAGCACAATATGCATAAAGGAGGATATCATCTGCTTGCAATCCAGGCTCAAACAAGATACTTATTAGAAAGAATACTAATGAGTACTTATTCTTTTTGCCTATGGTATGCCATTCATTTTCATATCTGATCTTTCCTCTATTAGTTGCAAGTTATGGCTCTAAAATAAACTAAATGAACTATAGAAATTCTCGAATAATACATATCCATTACATTAGAAAATACTCTTTCTCAGGTAATTTTCACAGTGCCCTCAAGAAAGGTTTTCTATATTCCCCTTTGCCATCAGAAAAGAAAGATTTAAAAAACAAACAAAAAAACCCAATTGGTTAAGACAGCAGAATGACAACTACACTTAAGGTTCTCAACTACCCAACAGATCAACTTTGGGTTTATAGATATTAATTCAATTAGTAATATCTGAATAACTCCAATATTTAAAAAAATAGAGGGTCCCCAAATAACTAAGTGGTAATACTGAGAAATAGGGTAGTGCATCTATTTAATGATAGTCCGCAAAAAACATCAGTAAAAACAAAGAGCAAGAAAATAAAAATATATTCTCTCCCTGCCCCATTACCTATAATTCTATCAACAATTTTTAACTACCAAGAAGTGATTATCTTTCTGTCAGAAGAAAAATTCTACTCCAACCACAACTCACAAAGTTGGCATTCCTAAATGTGGGGCTTCCCTTACACTTCTAACAGATTTATTAATACATTATATGACTCAAGTAGAAATCTTTTTTGTCTCTAGGACAAGGGGGACTAGGAGAGAAGCACTAATTTGTAATAAAGAGTAAAGGCAGAAGGAAGAGCAGGTTTCTTACTTGTCTTGCTCTTACTTGTTAAGTGTAAAATTGGACTTAGGATAACATTATTTAAAACTGTAAAACCGGCTCCAGCTCTGACATCGCCTGTGCTCCTTGAGGAGTGACGATACCATGGAACCGGAGCCATGACTGAGGCTGATGTAAATCTGAAAGCCTACCCTCTTGCAGATGCCGACCTCACCAAGAAACTATTGGACCTCGTTCAGCAGTCATGTAACTACAAGCAGCTTCACAAAGGAGCCAATGAGGCCACCAAAACCCTCAAGAGAGGCATCTCTGAGTTCATCGTGATGGCTGCAGACACCGAGCCCCTGGAGATCATCTTGCACCTCCCACTGCTGTGTGAGGACAAGAATGTGCCCTACGTGTTTGTGCGCTCCAAGCAGGCCCTGGGGCGAGCCGGTGGGGTCTCCAGGCCTGTCATCGCCTGTTCTGTCACCATCAAAGAAGGCTCACAACTGAAGCAGCAGATCCAGTCCATCCAGCAGTCCACTGAAAGGTTCTTAGTCTAAACAGGTGGCCTCTGCCACACTCCCTGCTGACTCCTACCACAGGGGTTATGTATCATTTGTCTGTTAGCATATAGTATTTTGAGCTACCTTCTGTTGTTATAAAATATTGTAGTGCTCAAAAAAAACTATAAAATTTAATATTCTCTAGGGAATTAAACAAAAAAGGTGTAAGTTCAAATGACAGGGAAAAGAAAAGTGGGTCACTGTTTAATAGTTTCTGCTCTAAAAGCGTCTTATTTTGATTTCTAGCACCTAGCACAATAAGCATTCAACTTATGAAATGATGCTGAGACAGAGCAGCCATTTTCTTACCTGAAGTTTAAAACTGTTTGAACCCCCTTTAAAATTTTTATTTTGTTCAATAATTTAAAGAAACATATCAGTAATTGTGAGATTAAAACTATAGAGTTGTGAGACCTACTATATTAAAATGCTGAAGGACCTTGAACCAACAGTTTGGCCAGTGTTCTCTTAGCTTCACTGTTCTTTTTCAAGGTCATATATAAAAAGGGCTATGTCATACCTATTGAGGGAGAACTGAAGGAGAAATCCAAGAAAACAAACAAACAAACAAACAAAAAATAGGATCCAACTAAAAGAAGCTACAAGTAAATAGGGATTCTATTTAACCTTAAGTAATCCCCATTTTTGGTAATCATTCATATTACAGAAAGATTTTCTGCTTTAAGAAAAATTTCATTGAAGAATTTTTTTAAAAGGACCTCCCCAACTGCATTTATGTATTGAAGAACAATATATGTTACTTCAGATAGGATGAGGGCACGTAAGCAGCAATCCAAAAGCCAAAGAAATAAAAGCAGCCTTTAAAATTACAATCTAAATCCAGAGAAAAACAATTTAACCAATACAATATAACATCTATTTCTTAAAGCATTTTTTCCTTTGGATTATTGATATTTACTGTTTTTTTTTAACTTAGGGAAGATATCTCTATTATTTTTTAAGGTTATATCTTATTTTGGGCTTCTGATATCCAGATATGTAATAACTAAATCCTGAAAACATTTTCCATATGATATTTAAATGCTGAAGACACATATCTTCCATTTTCTCTTCACAATGCCAAGTTAAGAAAAATTTAAATAATCTCTTGAAAAACATTTGAAAAGTCTCACTGTTTTTGCCCATATAATTGCCTAGCAAAACACCTTTTGCCAGATTCCATGATCTTTTGAGGCTGTGTCATCATATCTTACTTTACCTTCAAAGTTTGAAAATTTGGATAATTAAACACTTTCTGGACTAAATTAGACTGGCTGAACATTTACTTGGTAACTGTTCTTTAAAATGATGTATAGCTTAAATGAAGGATGACTGTTTTCCATTTCTAGGCAAAGAAATTTAAGTTGCACAATTTTCTAACAATATGAATTTTTAAAGCCTAGAAACGTTGAGGAAGATCTCAAAGAAAAGGATAACTGATATGGAGCATTTAAGTGGAGTTTTACCTATATAGAGAAAGAACTAAATGATACATTGAAGTTCTACCAAGACTTCTTAATTTTATGCAGATCACCACTAATCTAGTGATGTACATTAAAGACTGATCATTAAATTGCCTTTAAACTATATCTGATATGAATGAGATCTGTAAAGTTTTGAAAGGAATGTAAGTATTTAACACAAAGTAGAAGTACTATTATGAAGTGGTTAAGAGCATGAGCTCTGGAGTCAGACCTAGGTTTGCAACCTTGTTCTTCTACAGCTATGTGAACTTAACCAAGTTATCTAGCTTTCCAAAGGTTAATCTCCTTCATCCATAATATATGGAAAGTAACAGTATTCATAGGGTTGTTATACAAATTAAATGATACAATGTATGGAAAGCATAGTAGCAATATTATCAATTTATTAATTATTCAGTATATGCGAGGCATGATGATTATTTTAACTATACATTTACAACACAGTATGTGGTTACCTCCTGCAACTTTCAATGCATTATTGTGGAATTATCTTTGGCTTCTGAGAATAGGAAGATACCACTAGGGAAGGAAACAAATATAAGTTGTCTTGATAAATCTACCTAGCATAAATCTAGGTGAATCTCATAATATGCTTGCATTAAAATAAAGATCCCTTCATACGCCTAATCTGAGTTTATATATTTAAACCTTCTCAACTTCATTTCTTTAACTCAACAGTAAACACTCTGTCCTCTAACATTTATGTTGCTTTTTCAGTCAATAGTTAAGTAGTAATAATCAATAATGCTATATATCATGATATAGTTGATAAAGATGTTTATAATCTTTCATCTTTTCCTTTCATAATTTAATAACAACTGAATTGTAACACCATAGCAATTTTTTAATTGAAAGTTTGTTACTGTAAAGTTTTAAATCATTCTCAAACTTTTTTATCAAGCTGAAATTTTGTCATATCAGTTTTTCTTAAAGGTATATAAATATATCTGTATAGCAACAATCAGATATATACAAATAAAATGTAGTAAGCAATGCAAATTAGATGAAATGGTATCTTAGTGACTACTACTATCATTTTGCCTTTCCATAGGCAGCACAGTCTAATGGAAAGAATACCAGTTGCTGCATCCATAAGTTGTGACTAAACAGCCTGGATCAATCATGTAATCTTTCTAACATTCAACTGTGAAACAAGGGGAGTACTTTAGAAGTTTATTTGCTTAGGAATGAAGATACTGTATATAAAACTTATATGTGCTGATATAAAATAGATACTAAATAAATGATAGTTACTGTTAGTAATAAGAAACAAGCTAATTTGCTTGTTCCATCAGATGGCCCACTGAAAAAAGCGCTCCACTGATCAGTTTACAGGTTTCATACAAAACAAAAAAACCTGCTAAGAAGGGGTATTAAGTCCTTATCCATGTAAGTATCAATCTTATAGTAAAGATAATGTGGTTTAAATATTTATGACAATGTAAGCACACATGAAAGCAAATTAAGACATTCTTAAGTCTAGTAGGGCTTGCTATTAGTTCTTTTTAAAGCCTTGGGGCTGGGCAGGTATTAAATCTATTTCCTGGTTACAGGTGTAGAAATAAGATTATTAGCAAAACAGGGTGGAGAATATAGGCTTAGAGGTAGTACATGTGAACAGAAATCAGGACCCTGTCATGGGAGAAAGCTAGGTGATTAGAAAAATGAAACACAAAAGTAAAAATGAGGTTCTTCAAACTAGAATATACTAGTAAGAATCTATCTTATGAAAGTAATACCTCTGTCTCCCAGCATAGTGCTATTAAACTGAAATTTCATCAGTATTTTACATTAGTAAAGAGAGTTCCAAGTAGTACATGGTTTTAAGTGAGATCTCTGTAGAAGCATCTTTTCAATACACAATAATAGATTCTTTAAAGGGTAAGTTTAACTTAGATCTTTTGTATGTTGAAAAATATATGCAGCTCTTTCTACACTGAAACCTAGGTCTTAAAGAAAAATAAAGTTGAGACAATGCAATGAAATAGTAAACACCCAGTCACTATCTTTGACCATTCAGTATGAGCTAAAGAATAAAAACTGTAGAGGGAGGAAAACATTCAAGAATAGGCCCAAAAGTTCATGTTATTTTCATTTCTATACTTTCTGATGCTTTCATTTACCATAATCCTTAAAAAAGCATAAATACTTATACATAGCTATACTGTAAACTCATTGTAATAGTTCTTCACAGCAGAAATTTGTTTTTAAAAGGAGGAAGATAAGATAGCCAGATTCCAAAAGGTTCTTGTGTTAAACAGTCTCTTCTAGTAGATGACACCACAAACTGGGAGGCCCCCACTACAGCAAGACTCTATTTACAGTGAACCCTTTATTATCCAGTACCTCATATGTGTGCATTATAAGAATAACTGATGTTCAAAAACAAGAACATCAGTTCTCAATCATCAAAGATTAAATTACATTTAATTTAGGTTCCATGTCAATATATTTATTATATTTTGTCTGATACATATAAAATAAATAAGTTCTTTGAAAACTGATCACTCAAGATGGATGTTATGTTTTCCTTTGTAATATGATTATTTAGTAAGTTTAGAAAACACCTCTTCTTATAAGTTTATGAACTAACAGGTAAAAAATTATGTGATTTCAGAAGGTTGGTCAAACATTCTAAACAAACTGCCTAAATATTATTTCCAAAAAAAACCAGGAACAAGAATGACTATGGAAGAAAACAGAAATGGTAAGACTATAAACAAAGAAATAGCAAATTCTGGAGAAAAGAACACAAAAACTAGAAAAGAAACAAAAATACTCATATAGATTATGAATAAGTACATTACCTAGGTTTCTCTAAACTCAAACTGAGTACATACTAATCTTTTTCTAGTAGGCACAATTCATTTCTTGAGTGTTTCCAATTAACTTCACCAGGATTCTTAATAGTGTACACACAAGGACAGTGTACTAATGTTACCTCTTAGAATATTACTTGGTAAGATCAAATGAAAGATAAAAAGATTACCCAATTCTTCATCATCTTAATTTTTTTCCCTGATTTCAAATTATACATATGTTAGGCTATAAAACTTCTGAGTTACTAACTAAAGATATGTTCTAAACATGAAAAAAAGTAGCAAGAAAAAACTGGTAGCGTGAAAAAAACTGGTATGAGTCCAAATGGGCCTTCACCAACTAAGTATATTTAATTCCCATTAGTGATAATCATGAGCATCACACAAAAAGTTCCACCATTAACATGAATGACAAGATTGTCTGCCAATAACCAAATAAAATAGCAGAGTCTTCTGAAAAATTATATGAAACATTTTTGCATTCTAGTGGCCAATGCCTCAGTCTATGTAGAAAATGTTATCATATATTTAGAAGGTAATTAATACTACTTTTATATTCACATTAATACTGCACATAATAGTTCCACATATACTTGTCATAACATGTATTGTAATAATTTATAAGGAACACTTACTGGGTAAATTTTTTGGATGGATGGAAGGATGGGTTCAGGTAGGGCTATAAAAAGAAAAAGTTTAAAGCTTCCGTGATTCACGTAATTCATTTTACAAAGCAATAATTTGTCAGCTACACCCCAGGTATGAGACTATATGGGTTTATGCTAAAATTCAACAGCTTTCATATACTTTGTGAAATTAATTCTGATCCCTAAAAATTTAAATTCAAAATATATCTAAGTAGACAATTTAAGGTCTGTTAATAAATTACATATATTTCTATGTAAACCAATGTTCCTTACATGGTTTTAGAATAATAGGTCATCAATAAATGGACACACATCATTTGGTCCAACATCAGACACACACACAAAATAAGCAAGACAATTGTTGTGCTACAGATATTAAAAAGACATTGTTAAGATGGATGTAGCTATCAAAACAAAAATTTTTTAAGTAAAATCCAATGGCACTACATCATAAGAATAACAGCTCTATCATAATTGTCCCTTTATTATTTAATTTCTTCTAACAATAATACCAAAATTGAGATAGTTTTGGGAAATTGATCTATTGGGAAAAAAACTGAAAAGATCTTCAACTTCATTAATACATTTTTAAAAAGAAAACCTCAGCAAAGGTTAGAAATCTAAATCAGGAGATTTGTACCAATCTGCTATATAATAAATAAAATTTCATACAAAAGAATCATTATCGCCATATGTCTCTGCACTTTTTAACTGCCATTCTGCACCCTTCAACAGCTTTACCCAAATCCAACCTCATTAAATGTGCTAACTGTAATCTCACATCATTAGAATGTAGATGGAATAACATGAAAGGCAGAGTGTTTAATATTCACAATATAAGAAGTAACTGTAAAATATAGTGTCTTGAATATGGTAAGATACAAATAATACATTTTCAAGATTTCTTTAAGATTAAAGACCAAATATAGTACTGCATGATAAACTATGTATTTAAGAATTAGAAATAATTACATATACAGTTGACGCTTGAACAATACAGGGGTTAAGGGTGCCAACCCCTGTGCAGTCCAAAATCTGCATGTAACTTTATAGTTGGCCCTCCATATCTGAGGTTTCAAATCTACAGATTCAACCAGCTGCAGATCATGTAGTAAGTACTGCAATACATACATACCGAAAAAAATCTGTATATAAGTAGACCCGCACAGTTCAAACCTGTGTTGTTCAAGGGTCAACTGTAATTAAATAAATTCAGTAACAAAGAATCATTACTTGACTTTTAATTTGCTATTTAGCAAAAAAATTTTTAAATGACTCCTGGAATACATTAATGAACACATAATCAACCATTATGACCAATTTACATGGTTTCCAACTATGATTATAAATGTATAAATTTCTACCACATAGTACAAAGTAGGATGCTTTATTTAAATATCTCTTCATCATGCTTTATTCCCAAGTTGAAAACTATAATAAAATAAAATTCCATGATAGTATGGAACGTTCACAGTGTATGACTAAGAATATTAGGGGAAAAAACTCACTCGTTACTTACCAGAATCACTCTCAGGAAGGATACATATTTTTTTCCCCAAAGACATTCAAATGCTAAAATTCTAGAAGACCCTACAAATAAACTCAAGCCCCAGTCACTTAATTCTAAAAGTCTCTATATTTGTATAACATTTTTAATGGCTTTTTAATAATTTTCATTATAATATAGAAGTCAAATTGGAAACTCTTATTAGAAATTAGTTTGAGTTTTAAATCTAAAAACCTGAGTTCTATTCCCATGTAACACTGCTAGTAAAATAAAATTATAACTTAAAAAAGGATGAAGAAAAGACTGTAGAAAATTAGAAAAAAAATATTATCTCGTTCTAGTTATCTCATAACTAGAATGCTAGGAGAGAAAAATAAACACAAACCACTGGTATAGGGTCTTTCAGTAGATAAAGAGCTTTTAGAACTAAGCAATTTGGAAGCTTTTGGGGGCAAGGTTATCATTCAAAAACCCCCTACCTTACAACCTTAAAGATTTTAAAACACTCGTCATTAGAGAAGCAGTTAGTGTACCCTGGCAATTATTTACCAATGTTATCCTGATAGTAACCTCAAAACATTTAGTAGTTTTTCAAATGTTTACTTTATTCCAAACCAACATACACTCTGAAAGAATCTCTCTGTAACAACATCTATTTTGATTTCAAAATTTTGGACTTCAATCTTTTACTTTTCTCTCTCAAAAGCAAAATAAGACAAAAGTTTATTATTGCAGGATATGATCAATAGATAATGCCTTGAATATATTTAATCTATAAGATTTTACTTTGCCTGTAGTTTGGATGAGAGCTTTCTGGTCAGGCCTTCACAAATTTATACACATAAAAGCTACATACTAATTCATCAAAAGTTAAACTAAACAAAAAAAAAAAAGCAGACCTTCAACAACACTAAACAACCACTAATTTTGAAAACACAAGAACAATTTTAAAATGCCTAAGAGATATTTCTATACCTGGTAATACGGTAAACATTCCATGAATATTCATTCATATTGTTGTTTCTAACCAACTTACACTTTTGCCTTTATTATTAACTCATAATCTTAAATTGCTATTAAATTCTCTTCTCAATAGGTTTTTCCCTTCATGCTTTCATCAGTCACTTTTTCAAGCATATGTAGTTTGTAACTGACTGTTGAAATTCATTCTAGGAAATGCTTTAATCTTTTCAACCTTTCTACATAGAAAGGACCTGTTTCCCTTCTCTGTTCATGGCAGAAAAGATATTAAAGCATTTAAACAAAACCTAAAGGTCATCTAACCCAACCATTAGTGTTACAGATGAATATTAAAGCCAGAGAGGTAGAATAACTTGGCCAAAATCACACAAACTAGTTCACTGTGGCAGAGCTGGAACTGCTCAATACACCTTGCAGACTCTTGTATGACAAGAAAAGCAATTATTAATACTTATTTCAATCTCTGTAATTTCTTCTGTGGAGGAGTAGGTTAAATCTGCCAAAGTACAGAACTACACAGTAGGTCTGGTTAGCTGATGTCTTTTAACAAACACCTAGAAATGGTTGATGAGAGTGCCATTAATTACTAACCATCTTAGTAAACAGGACCACTTTATCAAGAATAAAATGTTTAACAAAATCTAAACCAAATTTTAACATGATTTCATTACACTGGTAAAATACTAACATTTGAATTTTTAACTTGCTTACAAAACCACCAAGGGGCATCTGTGATTAAAGTGCATTTTTCTAAAAAAGCAATCAAATTAAAATTTCTAATGTAACCCAAAAGAATGGAGGGATAGGGCACATATTATGAATGTTCATGCATGTTATATGCTTTAGTCAAATCTAATGTTTAAATCTCAACTAAAACTAAAAAATGAATAGACACTAGGTGGTAGTACATGAATGTTAGTCTTATTCTTATTCATATATTCTATATGTATTTTACAAGAAATATTTCTAATCTATTCAATTTTTAATAAAAGTGAACTGCAATCCACAAGATTGGACAGAGTTCACTAAAAAAGCATCAAAAGTAATGTATGTTTCAGATTGAACTATAAAATTGGACAAAAATGATCAGTGATATGTAAAGAAGTATCTAAAGCAGCCAACATCATGTTTCAAATCCTTTTGGAAGGGCAAATCAATCATCAAATTAGTATATATCCAAGACTGTTCAGCAACAAAAATACATGTATTATAATTAGCCTGAAATTCTTTAACAACAAAGAGGAAGATTAACCTTTCTGATGATTACTGACTCACAAAATTTTGGTCCATTTAAACTATTTTAAGTCTCTCTCATTACCTCAAAAAAATTCACCTGATTCCACTGTTCAAATAAAAATATACTCCTTATGTAATATATTATAAAATATCTACAAATACAGTAATATATAAAGAAAACGAATCCTACTGTCCATAAGTAATAACACCTGATAAATTTTTGGCACATACCTTTTCTGTATTTGTATACATATGAATATATACACATTCAAGTATAGCTACTGTCTTTTAAATAAAATTGGTATTATGTTGTATATGACATTGTTATCATAAATATTTTCTTATATCAATAAATATCTTTAAAACATGCTTTTTAGTATCTGTATAAATTTCATATTAGGATATATCATAATTAATTTGACCATTCCTCCTAACTCTGCAAAACTTAGATTATTTTTAATCTTTCATTATTTCAACAAACACCATGAAAAACAGCCTTATATAAATTCATATGTACATCACTGATTATTTACCTTAGGATAAGTTCCTAGAAATGGAATCACTGAGTCAAAGAGTATAAACATAAATATTACAACAATTGTTTTCTAAACTGTGCAATATTAACCCACAACTTCCTGGTAAATGGTCTTACATTAATATCAAGTCTTTCACCCAATCTCCATGCCAGTTCACAGGAAATAAAAGCTTCTTTAAACCAACAAGAAAATCATTTAATTCCTTTCTCAAGTGAAAAATAAAAAACATGATGAATGGTGCTTGAGCAAGATAATGGGTCCACAATACAGTGGTGAAAGTTCTTTGAATACAAGAGCGAATACAGGAAACTGTCAAAAAATAAAAACACAGTGAAACTTCTTTATAATGTTTTCCAGGGATAACATTACTAAAACACCTCTTCAAAGCAACAAAACAGGAAATGTGGTTGTATGTGCCTTAGAAAAAACTTTTTAAAACAATGATATTTGAATATAAGGTCAACAGGGAAGACACCATAATGAAGTTTAACTGCATTTCCGTTTTAAAAATTGGGAAAAACTCCACAATACTTACTTTGTAAATAGTGCAAAACCATCAATACAAGACTATAGCTGCTTAAAGTACCACGACTGGCATCATTTATCTCATGGTGACTCGCCCACTTCTTAATCACCAGTACTAACGGACGAACTCGATTTTCAACTGAAAGTAAAATTAAAACTTAAAAATGGTAAGAAGATTTTACAGTTTCTTTGAAAGTTTACATTATTTCCGAACTCCATGCCAATAGAAAGAGCAATGCCTCCAGTTATTAAACACTGTTCACCATAAATGTGTCTTACTTCTAAAATGTACTTGTTACCTTTTAAAAATGACCAATTATTAAAATTCATTTTATTGACCTATTACTCTGGTAGTATGTGATTTTAGTGTAGCAACATATTATGTATATGAGAAAATGAGACACACTGTACATAAACACAAAGAGGTATCAGTATTTACTACACACATCTTTATGAAGGAATAAAGAATGAAGGATAAATACAGAAGGTATTAATTGTTTGGAAATAAACACAAAACTTACGGTATGCATACGTTCTGAGAAGGAATGTGTTTCTTATTCCAACAATATTGTTTACATTCAAGTCGAACTCCACACAACTATTTTAAAAAATGAAAAAAACTTCAGCTCAAATACAAACTAAACTAACTCCCTAGTAACTAAATTCATATCCATCCATCCATCCAATGATACAAAATAGCATGGGCCCAAAGACCTTAAAATGAGACACTACAGAAATAAGAATGAAAACATACTTTTAGTATGATCGGGGGTCTATTAAAGATATAAAATAAGATTACTGTTGAAGGATCCATAATGTACAAGTAAGGCTTCAATTATTCTTAACAAAAAAAAAAAACTTTTAATTTTGTAATCTTTTCCAGATAAACAAAATTATATGGCCAAACACATTTCTGGGCAAGTTATCCCACTAAGTTATATATTCTCAATCAATTTTGAACGACAGCATCATCTGCTTTAAAATAGGAATGAAAAACCAAATAAAGTACAGGTGAAAAAATAAAAGTTCTGTCTACACTTTATATTCCCTCCAAAAGGGTTGCTAAATTATAGTATCCTGACAAATTTGGCTACTGACATCTAGGAAGAACTATAACAACCAAACACATAACAGAAGGGACACTTCTTTGAAATCAAAGATATCATGCAGTTCACAATTTAGAAAATATGGCAATAATGGTGGGATACATAAAGAATGTCTAAACTCAAAATAACAAGGACTAACTAATGCATAAGTAACAGGACCATATACTATCAGGTCCAACTTCTGAACAATGAGTCTTTCTGTGAAAAGTGTCTAAAATAAAAACTTAACGAAAGTCCTTTCTATAGCTTTTAACTGTAAAATTTGAAATTTACCTTTTCAGATTTTCTAGTTACGGGAAAAGAAATCCTATAATCTTTCAATTATCCATACACATTAATAAAAATTGATAGTGAAATTAACACTTCAGATATATTTGGCTTTGGGAAGCTTATGGTAACAGTAAAGTTACATTCTTTGTGTTTGTACAAATCTAACACTGAAACCAGTTTGCACTCCCTGTATATAACTCAATAAAGAGGAAAAAAACACTTAGATGGAAACTAGTGTGCAAATAAAAACTTCCAAAAATATTAATTCAGAGCTTTAAAAATATCCACAGTACTTGCTTCAAATTCTACTTCTGGAAATACTGAAGTAACCCTTAATAAGGAAAGAATTTTATGCACAAAATGCTTATTTAAACAGGGAGTGGTTAAGTTAAAGTCAATAAATTCACACAATGAAATACTGTAAAGCAGCTGAAAATGAAGCCAGAAGATATTCAATGATAAAAGCAAGTATTCATGATATACTGTTAAGTAACAAAGTATGATTTCAATTTTAATTTTAAAAGCTTTTATGCAGGGCTTCCCTGGTGGCGCAGTGGTTAAGAGTCCGCCTGCCAATGCAGGGGACACAGGTTCGTGCCCCGGTCTGGGAAGATCCCACATGTCGCGGGGCGGCTGGGCCCGTGAGCCATGGCTGCTGAGCCTGCGCGTCCGGAGCCTGTGCTCCGCAACGAGAGAGGCCACAACAGTCAGAGGCCCGCGTACCGCAAAAAAAAAAAAAAAAAACCTTTTATGCACTCATACGCATAGAAAAGGGTCTGAAAGGCTTATACTAAAACGTTAACATCAGTTATCTTTGGATGTTAGAAGTGCAGTTGTTTTTTTCCTTAATGGTGTGTATAGAGAAGAATTATAAAATGGTGTTTATATAGAATACTTAACAATGAAAAAACCTTGTATAATAATCTTAAATAGAATTGTTTATATAACTACATTTTTCAAAACAATTATAATTAGCTAATAGTTTTACTTACATTTACTTTATGTTTTATCTCTCTATATCTTCATGCTTTAAAAAAAACTTCACCATTAAAAATAGGAAACTCCATCATTACTTGATAGAAATTCAGTAAATATTTATAGATTAGATGGATGTTTAGATGAATGAGGGGGAAAGTTTGAGCCAGCACTTATCTAAAGATTTGTTTAAAATATATATATTCAGTCAATTCTGATTATTCACAGTAGTTATGTTCTATATAGTCGCTGCAAACACTAAATTAGTGAACAGTGAACCATTGCTCCTAGAGGAAACAAAGGATTAGGTTCCTAGGAGCCTCCAGTCACATTTTCATCAGCGGATCAATATGTCTCCAGTCACATTTCATTGGGTTGGCCAAAAAGTTTGTTCAGGCTTTTCTATCACATCGTATGGAAAAACCTGGATGAATATTTTTGGCAACACTATATTTTATTTTATTTTTTCGTGGCTGCACTGTATGGGATGTGAGATCTTACTTCCCTGACCAGGGATCAAACCTGTGCCCCCTGCAGTGGAAGCACACAGTCTTAACCACTGGACTGCCAGGGAAGTCCCTCCAGTCACATTTTCCTCAACTGATCAATATGTAACTTTGTTTTATGTATGTTTCAACTTAAAGACACCTCATTTAATATACTGTTGATTCAATAACAGTGAAGTCATTGCAAAGAACACTGTACTCTACTCGTGCTTGAATGAAACACATCTAACACACATTATTTCCTCCATATGGCACATCACAGCTCTGTGCAAAAGGACCCTAGACAGTACCTCAGCATTATGTTCGGGACTCACTTTAAGCAGCAAAATCAAGCACGAAAGCACAAAAATGTGAAAAACAGCACTAACTAGACTGTGAAAAGGACATTTGTTTATAGTATGAGAGCTGAAACAAGAAAACAGAGCGTCACATTGTTAAACTCAGTTGGGAACACCTACATCAGGTGACTCAAAATTTTCCCCTCTCTGTGCATGTCTATGAATAATCATAAAAGTGTTGCAAATGTTAATTTGGGGGGTTACAAAATATATTTTATCAAGTATGCAAATTCATAAATATGGAATCCATGAATAATCAACTGTGTATATACTTATATAATTTCAGTATTACTTTTAAAAACTGGGCTAGGAAATGTGATTTATCACAATCCTATATATTTTTTAGAAAATAAATCTTTTTCAACCAATAAAACAAACACCTATTTACATTTTATAAAATGTAAATAGATAGATATTATATAAAAGATTCTAATTCCAATGCCTATAAGAAATCCAGAACCCAAACTAGAATACGTAGATAGATATAATTATATTAGTGACAACCCTCTTTGATATAAATATACATCAAATTTCATCAATTAAGATATGTTCTCAAGAGCACATTACATTTCTAAACGGCAAGAAGATCATTTAAAACTCTAAAATATAAATACGTATATATTCTTTCAATTGGATAGTCCCAAATACTCAAAACGTCAACCAGAATAACTAAGTACAGTTAAGTATGAACAACTGCTCAGACTATTTTAAAAAATCATTTCAAAAACCAAATCATCTCTAAATGGAGATAAGCTATTACGTGATAGTATACACTTCTTAATCTACCTCAGAAGGATACCTAAAAATTATCTAAGGCAACTTTAAAAAAAGAACTCAATAATCACTGACCTGACTTTATCCCTGAACTTCACAATTGGCACTTTTGCTCGAATCAGCTGAGGTCTCTCAATGTAACCAGCTGAAGGATAAAAGATAATATGGATATCTGTAAATGTTTCTCAAATTCATAGTGTTCCAATGCACATTTTTTAAAAGTAATATTTTACTTAGCTAAAACAATTTGAGAAAATATAGTCTTTGAGACAGAAAGCAAAGACAAAAGGACATTATCAAATTCTTCTAAGTTTGGAACTTCCAATACCATGTACAGGACTTTATATATTAATACGTTATTTTCAGAAATGTGGTCTAATATTTAATAACATCTATAAAGAATTTCATCAGAGCATTATAAGAGAAATATCTATGCCAGCAGCAGGGGGATAGCTAAATTCTGGTACAGCACACGGCAAGATATTATGGCAGCCATAGAAATCACATTTACAAAGAATCTTAAATGTGGAAATGTTGGCAACATGATACAGGGGGCAGTGATACATTCAAATAAGTATGATCTGTAAGAGGAAAAACACATATATACATATTTTTTTATTCCACCAAACTTAAAAAAATGTTTTTTTGTGAGTTGAAATACATGTTCATTGTAGAAAATTAGGAAAACACAGAAATGTATATAAAAAAGAAACTGCAAACTTTTCCCAAAAGAGCAATTTCCTAATGTTTCAACTAAAGAAAAACGTAATAACATATTGTAACACTAAAAATTTTCTGTTATAATGCTTCTAACATAAAAATCATAAAATACATCAAGCTTGAAATAGAATTATGTGCAGGAATTCAGTGAGGTTTAATGAAAAATAAGATTAAGAGTTAAAGGTTTTGAGTTCCAAGTACAGGTTCAGACACCAACAAACTATACTCCTCGGGCAAGTTACTAAGCCTACTGATGACCAGTTTCCTTAATTATTAAAAACACTAATTAAAAAGAAAACTTTCATTTGAATTATATGATCTCTTAGCTCCCTTTCACTTTTAATATTTTATGATTTTAATAATAGTTATTAAAAATTCATTTATGGTACAAATTACTCCTTTATTTTACAGATGTGAAATTCAAGTCCACTGAAATAAATCTCTTGATTTGTTTCTTCCCTACGACTGATATGTTATTCAAGGGCAATAACTCGTTAAGTGACTTTGTATTTTCCAGCTCAAAGCCTGACACATAAGGAGTATTTGTTAAATAAACAGACAAACTATCTTTCCAACATCACAGTTAGTGTGACTTCAAATGTCCACAATATTCTGTGTAAGTTTAAATAAATTATTTGAGATGGCTTAACATGCGGATTAAAATCTGCTTCGTCAGCTTATTCAAAGAATAAAATCTTACAATAAAATGGCCTAAGTCAATAATTTTGTTTTCTGTTGGAGTAATATATCTGGCTTCATGTTCAGTGATAATGTTTTTAAAACAAGTAAAGATATATGTCATTGCAAAACAGATGAAATTCTCTCTTCCTCACATGAATACCTATAAGACTTCACCTGTATACTTCTTTTGGCTTGTCAGATACTCTGCATTACAGCTATTTACATTCATGCTTTAGCTTCCCTAATGGTCTACAACCTTTTGAGAAAGAACTGAAGCTTACATATCTTTGAATTCCCCTCTACCTTCAGTAGGACAGCTTACAAGTAAACTCAATAAAGATTTGCTGAATTATACATTTCTGTGTTGAATGGTTTACTCTTCTTTTTAATCAAAAGTTAAAAGGAATTTATTTGGGAAAAAGGATCTACATTATACCTAACCTAACCAGAAAATTAAAAATCCTTACCAGAAAATAAATATAGTGCGAGACATTTTAAATAAATAGTTGTCAAATGACATATGAACGTGAAGCATGTCAGACTTACAAAGTCTAGTACAGAAGTGTTTATGGACTAAGGTGAGGATATGCCGTGCTTCAGTCTTCTGATTTACCTGAAAAAAACACTGAAAAGTTAAAAATAAAGTGTTTTTTCATTATCTTTCTAAACTTAGTGTTTTATTTTCTTAATGTACCTCAACAAAAAGAAAACATAAAGTATACTTTTCATTGGAGTTGTTTTTCAATATATAGTAAATTACATTATTTAAAAGTCAACCTTTATGCTATCTTTTACATCAGTATTTCTAAATCAATTTCTGACTTTAAACTTAAAAGCACAATTTTAAAAGAAATAGTGAAACAGCCATATGTCATTTTTTCACTTTAGTATATAAATGTAAAAAAACAATCTTCTCCAAGAAAAATAAACAGAATTTTAACTTTCTGTAACATGTTTTATTTCCCTATCAAGACTGTGAGTTGCTTAAAAGTAAGATTCAAATCTATGCTGTTTCAGTATGAGTTGTAACAACATGATTCAGACATGTGAATAAGACTAGAGGATTAGTGTGATGTACCTAAGTATAACCTAATTGTATGGGAGAAAGTTTTAATTAAAACTCTAGTATTCTCCACTATGTTTATTATTTCTGAGGGGCTTTTTTCTTTTCTTTTTCAGTTTTCCTTTATATGATTTCAAAGCCTAGAAATATATCAAGAGTTTCTTTCCTGGAATAAATCTCTTTCTGATTTGCAGTAACTAGAAGTCAATTTTGTTAGTGGACTAACAGGAATAGTAAAAATATATATTACCATTCAACAGAGGTTTTTGTATTTTTTGAGAGGTGGAATATAAGGCATATTAAAATTACACTGAAATTAACTTAATCTTTGGTGATCCAGAAGAGACTTCAGGGCTTCCCTGCTGGTATGGTGGTTAAGAATCCGCCTGCCAATGCAGGGGACACGGGTTTGAGCCCTGGTCCGGGAAGATCCCACATGCCGCAGAGCAACTAAGCCCGCGCACCACAACTACTGAGCCTGAGCTCTAGAGCCTGCGAGGCACAACTACTGAGCCCATGTGCCACAACTACTGAAGCCTGCGTGCCCAGAGCCCGTGCTCCACAATAAGAGAAGCCACCACAATGAGAAGCCCGCTCACTGCAACAAAGAGTAGCCGCTGTTCGTGGCAACAAAGACCCAATGCAGCCAAAAATAAATAAATAAGTTTATAAAAAAAAAAAAAAGAGAGACTTCATTCAGCATATTAAAGAGGTTGCTCAGATCAGCTTAATGAACAACAATTATTGTGGAATTAAGGATACACAAGAGTATCAGTTAACAGGGAATTCAAATAAACATAATACTAAATAGCAAAATTTGGTTGCTAAATAAGAAGAAACAAAGTCAAAATATCAGAGATAATTACGTTAAATCACAGTAGTCTTACTTTAAATTTCAGTGAAATCTCTCTTTTTGAATTCCCAAAATAAGTACTCCAAATCCCATAGTACTTTCAAGGGGAAAACAATAAAGATTAAAAATAGAATCACTGAGAATAGAAATGGAAGGAAATATATCAAGATAAAGAAAAACTCTTCCTCTTTGCTGCATCCTGGTAACATACCCAACCTAATAACATTTCAAAATACAGGCAGAGCTCTTTAAAAACACATAGTGCAACCACCTCACTTTAATAGTTTAGAAATAAATTAATGCTAGAATTTCTGTTACGTTTATTGTGTACATGCCTGAAAAAAAAAAAAGCAGCAGCATTTCCTGGCTTTCCTTGAATTCTTATAAACAGAGAATTCAAAGAAGCAATTAAACAAAACAGGTTTTTTTCCTCAATGACTCTTACATGAAATTTCTTAAATGACTTAACATGAGAAACACACTTGGAATAAATGTTTCATTACTTACTGGTTCCTCTTTAACAACTAGACATAAATCACCATCACTGCTCCGAGTACCAAATCCATTTAAAGAGGACCCAACTAAAAAAAGTCTGCTTTCTAGAGAAACAGAAGAGAATTATAAGGTATTATTTAAAATTTAAAATTGGGATGCATGTACTTAAAGGGCATGCAAAACAAGGAAACATACGTGGAAATATCAGCTGAATTTCTCTCTGCAGCTCTGTTCGACAGAGTTCTTTCTTCTTTAAATCACTTACTTGCTGCTGACATGCTTCAAATAACTCCAGTATCTGCTGACTCAACTTGGATGCACCACAAAAAAAGTAAAAATTTTGTTCAGAAATGTAAAAGTTATTACTGTATTGAGAAATATAAAATTACTGATAGTATTTTTTAAATATATATTATCTCCTTAACACTTTCTAATACAAAACTACCTTTATTCAAGTAACCATAATTACTTAGTAACTGAAATAGTTACCAACTTTTACATAGTAAAGTATCACTGACAAGTCACAGAGAATTCATAATGAGTGTAATTCACAGGTCATCAAACTACAATCTTCAGTTACTGCCTGTTTTTGTATGGGACATGAGCTAAGAATGGTTTTTACATTTTTAAAGGGTTATAAAAACAAACAAAAATATGCAATAGAAACCATATGTGAGTGGCAAAGTCTAAAATATTTACTATCTGGCCTTTTAAAGAAGTTTACGCAACCCCTGGTATTCATACCACAAATACCAAATACAACAGACTTTAGAAGAAAAGTCCCTGGTTGTCTATGCTCATGCAAACCACCCTCTTCCCTATTCTTACAACACCGCCCTGAACCCTGCCTTCCTGTGGCCATCTATGGACAGATCTCCCTGTTTATCTACCTATCTGGTTCACACTTTCCCCTCCAACTGATCTCTTGCCATCACCACAGGTGACACCCTTACCTAAAATGGGCTAAGTATCATAACATACTCCCAGCATTTCTGAACTTCTTTTACTTTAATATTTTTTATCAGTGTTACACTCCCAGAGCCATATCATGGTCTTTACAGTAAAACAGAACTTCTTTACCTCTGAAATTTAAAATTCCAATATACTATCTTGGCTTCAATCTCCTGTCCAATTTTCACTTTCTTACCCTCCTCATACCTTCTCTAGAACCACACAGACCTGGATTCTCTTGAATCCTCCCTTTTCTCCCAACCCAACAGCTCCTGAAATAGCATGATTTCCTTCTCTACGCAGTCTATACCCCACAATGCATCCCTTGAACCACTCATTTTTATCATGCCTTAACAACATTACACACTTGTCATGCTCTAACAAAATCCTAATTTTAGGTTCACTACAAACAACTACCTTCTCTGCTCTTATATCTGAGCTGCTAACTTAAAAAGAAAATCACAAAATTGGTATCTTTCAAATTTATAGTTTAAGAACAAACCTAAGATTGACCCTTAGCATCTCTCAGCAATTACTTCCATGTCTCTGGTTAGATATTGCTTCCTTTTTTCACCATCAGCATTCCAAAATGTTTACACCTTTCCTCAAGTTCCCTACACTTATCTCACTTTCTTTAGCAGATAACTTCACATTAAAGTTTACTAAGAAAACTGAGGATACCAAATGTGACATTCCTCAGCTTCCTAACTACAAACTTGCAAACTACTATCTGTATGAAATCTCATCTCCTTACCTCTCCTGTCAAACTGTCCTCTTCCTCGGTTCAAAGTTAATCCCTCTATCAATACTTCTGTATCCATCCCTTCTGGTAGCCTCTAGGGCACAAATATTCCATCAGTTTTTTGGTCTGTCTTTTGCATTTTCAACCTCTCCCTCTCTAGGCCATTCCCCAAGTCCATGACCAGGCACAAGTCTCACCCATCATTTAAAACAGTTTCTTTAATCATGTTTAGAATACTCATTTTAAGAAGGCAGAGGCAGTCTGGGCAACTTGGCAGTGAAAGAGACATAATTATTTAATATCCCTGAGTAGCCATCACCCCCCCAAAAAGACAAAGCAACTAGGAAAATAAAACAAACAGATCAAACCAAACCAGAACAAAATAAAAATGGCCAACGAATATAGCACAATTGACTATAAATTACTCATGAACCCTAAAATACTGGCAGTTAGGACCCAACACCAATAGCAGCAAGACCCACATGGTATCAGAACATAACAGAAAGAAGACGAAAGGGATCTGGGACAGCCCCAAAGCCAGAACATCCAGAAATCAAACTGCCTAGAGGTACTACTTCCCACCCCCTTCCTTAAATTGGCAGGTCCAACTTGGTGTGGAATAGCAACCAAAACTGGGAGGGAGCTTCACAGGCTACAACTCATAAGTAAATGCAAGAGGATCACACAAAGATCAGAAATCTCAAAGCTAAGTGAAACTCCCTTCTAAAACACAGCAACATACCAAGCAGAAATTGCCAGTAAGAGAAATCTAAACTAAGTAGCACAGAGCCATTAGGTATAAAGGAAAGAAAGTCTAAAACTAGAATGATTCTGACTTCCAGACGACATGTGACAATGTCTGGAAACAGTTTTGGTTATCATATTTGGGGGAATGGGTACGACAGGGTGGTCACTGGCAACCAGCAGGTAGAGGCCAGGATGCCACTAAACATCCTACAATGCACAGGACAATTCCCCACAGCAAAGATTATCTAACCAAAAACGTTAATATTGTAGAAAGTGAAAAACCCAAACTAGATAAAAGCAGGGAAGGAGAAGAGAAAAGGTCTCAGAAAGTATATTTTTGAATACTAAATAGCAACAGAAGAGGATTCCTACAGCCACAAACCTAGCAAAGCTAGCTTATCCTCATCTAAAAGTAGTATAGGAAAAGTCGCCTCACTTAAACAGAAAGGAACTGGAATCTCAAAAAGAGAGGTGAGAATGGGAGGACAGAAAAATAATATTTGAAGAAATAATGTCTAAAAAGGATTCTAGTCAATTCACATACAAAGTTTTTATTAAAAAAATGAGAAGAGTAACATTCCTACAGATAACAAAGCATACCAGAAAGATATGCCCACAAAACTAATGAACATTTTAATATAATATATAGAACCAAGGCTTTTACTCTCATGTTTTAATTTCCTAAAAAGATAACTGACTATAAAGTATACATACCAGCAAAAAATAATTGGGAATTTACATTTTTTAAGTTATCAAAAGCAGTTAAAAATATGAAATACTTGGAAATATATTAAACAAAAGATATACAAAACCTGTACACTGAAAATTATAAATATTGATGAGAGAAATTAAACACCTAAATAAATGGAGAGATAGAAGAAAAAAGTTGAAGGATTTACCATACCTAACTTCTAGACTTAACCATACAACTACAGTAATCAAAACAGTATAGCCCTGGGAAAAGGAGAGACAAAAATAATAACAAAACAGAATACTGAAATATTTATGAATGAAATGATGACACCTGGAATTTGCTTCAAACTAGTAAGGGAGGGAGGTATAGACAAAATAAGATTGGTCAAATGTCAGTAATTGTTAAAGCTTGGTGTTATGAGGATTTATAATACTATATTCTATTTCTGTATATATTTGATACTTTCCATAATAAAAAGCTTTACTTTTAAGAAGCTTTTTTAAAAAGGCATCCATCTTTACAAAAAGACTTGAAAAAGGCTTCCAGTTAGAATGGTTAATATAAAATTTTAAATGGCACTTGAATAATTAAGTTTTATCCACTCAGAGCAGGGTATTAGTGTTAATTAGTATTAATCCACTTAGTAGTTGGCCCTGCAGGCCAAATACTGCCTCTGGCCTGTTCTGTAGGGCCAGCAAACTAAAAATGATCCATACATTTTTAAAGCATTGTTTAAAAAAGAAAGAAAAGAAAAGAAAATGTGACAGGGGGGCCATGTAGCTCATATATCTAAAATATTTACTAACTGGCCCTTTATAGAAAAAGTTTTGCCAACCCCATGATCTAGAGAATCCGTTAGGCAGATCAAAACGACTACAAGTCAGAGTAGGTACTCAACATTTGTTGAATAACAAAAAGAAATAAATTTCTTGGGAATTCCCTGGCGGTGCAGTGATTAAGACTTGGCGCTTTCACTGCGGGTTGCCCAGGTTCAATCCCTGGTCCGGGAACTAAGATACTGCAAGCCGCACAGTGTGGCCAAAAAAAAAAAAACAAAAAAAAAAAGCAAGGAAGAAATTTCTTCACAGCAATGCCCAAATGAAATGTTATTATACTTAAAAAATTTTTTCATCTGAATGATCATGTTCATGTAGAAACATTCACATATGAAAAAATGTATGACTAGGTAGAAAATACGAAATTCCATATATTTGCTCCTCTTCTTTTTTCTACATTCGTAGAACATTTCTTCTCTCTCAAGTACTATTATAATGGAGACCTAGTAGATTGTTATACAAATGAATTTTCCTCCCTATCCAGCCGCCTTATTGATTATCCTACACCAGACATATAGAGTCCAAATAAGACAAAAACTCAAAAGAAATGCACATATATGCTGAAACAAGACTTCTCTTGCTTAAATTTAGAGAAATATTTCAGAAGATGGCTCAATGGTCTTATAATTCTGGAAAAATAGAGGAATGTATGATATGAAATCTCCTTGGCTGAATATCAAGCATCAAATATTTAGATCATATATGTAATAAGCTGACTATGCATAACGGCATTTCAAGACTTTGTTTTTGTTTCATTCGAAAGTAAAGTCTTCCTAATCATTAGTTTAAAAAAAAAAACTATTGCAACAAAGGATCTGTAAAATACATTATTCCTAAAGTTGTTTAAATCTCTATAATACTACCAGTTTAGGCTGCCTGCCAAGATCTATTACTTTAATTTAAAATTAATTATAGAAGATATCTATTTCTCACCGTATATAAAAATTATATCTTCTCAAAATTGTATAAAAAATAAGATTTACATAATAGTTTAAAATATTTAAATTAATATTTGTTCCAAATATCAATGTTCCTTTTTTCTAAAAAATATTATAACCTGTCCTCAAACTCAGGCTCAAACCAAATTACCAATAAAGTTATCGTTGTCTGAGATCAACACAAGATCAACAACCACTTAAAGACAAGTTAAGTATGGATTTAGATTCAGAAAAGTTTTTAAATGTGTCAGTAGAGAAAGCTTAAGGTGTAACTTTTGCATGGTATTCTCAGCAGATTCTCCATTTGTCCCTGTTAGCTGGGTCCCCATGTAAAAGAAAGTGAAAAAACCTTTCAGCTGGGAGTATCAAGACCTGATCACTTACTATAACACATGAAAATTGGTAACAGGGTTGGGCTAAATATAAGTGCTATCTACAAACAACAAACACAAATTAGCAATGAGCTTTCAAGACAGGAGAAATAAAATTAAATATCATACAGAAAATAGGTCATTAGTTCACAAACACTTCAACAAAAACTAGCAATTCCTCAGGCTCTCTCATTGCCACAATCTTTGTTATACATGTAACTGTAGAAAAAGCTAGTACCAATTACTGAGTAAAATAAAGCTAGTTATGAAATAAAAGTTTAAATTCATTCTTGATACTGAATTCCCTTTCTCTTCAAATTAAATAAAATAGAATCAGGAAAATGTCATGCTGAAAACAACCCACTCTTTATTAATGTGTTAAATTACTATGGTTTTTTTGTGTGTGTGGCCACAATGTAGAGCCTTCACTGGCTTACAAGATAATAAGCCAATTAAGATAAGCTTTCATTGGCTTATCTTAATCAAGATAAATTAATCTCTTGATTAATTTATCAACTGGTACACTGATTAGGCAGTTTGAATTACTGATTTTTTTCCCTGAACCCTGACTGCTTTTAGGCACATGCTATTATCTGAACTTAGCCAAGAAAGAATTGCCTAATAAAAGGAGGATGGAAAAAAACAAACAAAACAAGCTTTCATTTGAGGATCTCTTGTGCTGAGTCCTGGTCTAGATTTTCTACATAAATTTACATCTCAGTGGCTTTAAAACATTTTTGACAGACACATACATTATAAAGATAGAGCCCCAAGAATAAATTTAACCAAGGAGGTAAAAGATCTGTACACTGAAAACTATAAAACACTGGTGAGAGAAATTAAAGACTACAAATAAATGAAAAGATATCCCATTCATGGATCCGAAGAATCAAAATTGTTAAAATGTTCACAGTACCCAAAGCTATCTACAGATTCAATGCAATGCCTATCAAAATTCCAGTGGCATTTCACACAGAAATAGAAAAAGCAATCCTAAAATTCACATGGAACCACCAATGACCCAGAATAGCTACAGCAGTTTTAAGCAAGAAGAACAAAGCTGGACGCATGGCACTTTCTGATTTCAAATTCTATTACAAAGCTATAGTAATCAAAACAGTATAGTACTGGCATAAAAATGGACACACAGACCAATGAACATAATAGACAGTCCAGGAAAAAACCCATGCACATATGGTTAACTAAAAGGTGTCAAGACTATACAACAGAAAAAGCACAGTCTTCAACAGTGTTGGGAAACCTGGATATCCCCATGCAAAAGAATGAAAATGGGCCCTTACCTTACACCATACACAAAAATCAACTCAAAACGGATTAAAGATTTAATTGTAAGACCTGAAACTGTAAAACTCATATAAGAAAACATAAGGGGAAAGCTCCATGACCTTGGTCTTGACAATGATTTTTCAGATTTGACACCAAAAGCATAGGCAACAAAAGTGAAAATCAACAAGCGGAGCTACATCAAATAAAAGTTTCTGTACAGCAAAAAAAATCAACAATATGAAAAAGCAGCATAAAGAATGGGAGAAAATATTTGCAAACCATATATATCTGAGAAGGGGTTAATATCCAAAATATATAAGAAACTCATACAACTCAGTAGCAAAAATACAAATGACCCAATTTAAAAATGGACAAAGGACCTAAAGAGACATTTTTCCAAAGAAGACATACAAATGTCCAACAGGTACACGAAAAGATGTTCAGTATTACTTAGCATCAGGAAAATGAAAATCAAAACCACAATGAGGCGCTTCCCTGGTGGCGCTGTGGTTGAGAATCTGCCTGCCAATGCAGGGGACACGGGTTCGAGCCCTGGTCTCGGAAGATCCCACGTGCCGTGGCGCAACTAGGCCTGTGAGCCACAACTACTGAGCCTGCACGTCTGGAGCCTGTGCTCTGCAACAACAGAGGCCACGATAGTGAGAGGCCCGCGCACTGCGATGAAGAGTGGCCCCCGCTTGCCGCAACTAGAGAAAGCCCTCGCACAGAAACGAAGACCCAACAAGCCAAAAATTAATTAATTAATAAATTTTAAAAAAAAACCACAATGAGATATCGCCTCACACTTGTTAAGATGGCTATTACCAAAAAGTCAAAAGATAAGTGTTGGCGAGGATGTGGAGAAAAGGGAACCCTTACACAGTATTCATAGGAAGTACAACCATATTGGAAAACAGCAAGGAGATTCCTCAAAAAATTAAAAATAGAACTACCATATGTTCTAGCTATCCCACTTCTGGGTATATATCTAAAGGAAAAAAGTCTCTATCTCAACAAGGAATCTGCACTCCCATGTTCATTGCAGCATTATTCACAGTAGCCAAGATATGGAGAAAACCTAAGTGTGTCCACTGATGGATGAATGGATAAAGAAAATTGTGTGTGTGTGTGTGCATGTACACATACACAATGGAATATTATTTGGCTTTAAAAAAGGAAGGAAATTCTGCCATTTGCAACATGGATGAACCTGGAAGACATTATGCTAAATGAAATGAGCTAGACACAGAAAGACAAAT
This sequence comes from Phocoena phocoena, assembly GCF_963924675.1. Classification (NCBI taxonomy): domain Eukaryota; kingdom Metazoa; phylum Chordata; class Mammalia; order Artiodactyla; family Phocoenidae; genus Phocoena; species Phocoena phocoena. The sequence goes on along the minus strand of NC_089221.1, from coordinate 63,503,804 downwards.
ACTGCATGACCTCACTTATATGTGGACTCTAAAAAAGTCAAATTCACAGTAGCAGAGAGTGGAATGGCAGTTATTAGGGGCTGAGGAGTAGGATGAGGAAAATGGGGAAATACTGCTCAAAGGATATAAACTTTCAGTTATAAGATGAATAACTTCTGGAGACATAATGTACAATTACAGTGAATATGTTCAGTTAATAATAATGTATTGTACACTTGAAATTTGCTGAGAGTAGATTTCAAGTGTTCTCATCACAAAAAAATATAACTGTGAGGTGATGAATATCACCTTAATTATCTTGATTATGGTAATCATTTCACAATATATACATACATCAAAACATCATGTATACTTTAAATATATACAATTTTTATTTGTTACTCATATCTCAGTAAAGCTGGAAAAAAACTGATAGGAGATATGGGCATATACATTTGTTCTGTTTCTAAATAAGGTAGAATATTGAAAATTTTAAAGATAGAGCCTCTGAAAAATCTGCAAGATAACTGTCCCCAAATGGTTCCTCCTAGGGTGTCAAGAGGTTCCATAAAATTTGCTCCTTTCCAAAACTGAACATTACACAAGAAATCTTGAACAATTCATTCATAATCATCCTTTTACTTTATACTCAGTACCAAGAAAACCTCAACCTATCCTCATCTCAACTCAAAATTCAAAATCAATTACTTCAATTCACATAATACCTTCAAACTACCCAGAATTTTCAAAAATCAGTTATTATAGATGGAATTCAGGAGTTCAGATAATTCTGATTCCTCTACAAGCCTCTTTTTTGTTCAGGCAACCATATCTTCACCTAAAAACTAGAATGAAATAAAAGTTAAAATCCAGAAAAGTACCTCAGATTTTTTTTACTGAGAAGAGTTCTGTTTGCTAATATAGCAACTTGAAGAACAGAGAAAAGACTTTAAAATGGAGGAAAAATTTAAACTCAGAAGGTACTCATTTTCAAAAATTTAATTTTTTAGGTTTAATTCTCTAACTAATTAAAACTTCTACTAACAAAATATTTCCCTGGAACTTACTAAAGCAGCTGACTGATTTATTATTATTAATAGTAAATTCATTATTACCAATGTTAAGTGAGCTCTTTACACTACCCAGCACATACTGTTTCAAACCTTCTCCACTATTCTTAAACCTCAGACATCCCATTTCATCTTCTCTACTCTCAACAGATAACCTTGCATAGTAATTCAGAGAGAAAACATGAAGAAGCCACTCAACTATGGAAACTCCATTAACTTCTCCATACCATATGTACAAATCTACCTATCTTTCTTTTACCTACACCTATCCTCTCCTCCTATATCCTCCAGTTCCAAAAAGCTTTTCTCTCACCTAAAGCCAATCACTCTACCTATAGGCAGGACCCATGCCCTTTCCACCTTCTAAGGAATCTTTCCCATAAACATTTATATGTGCTTAAAGTTTCTTCCACCTCAAAAACAAAACAAAAAAATTCCTTTGTTCCAACTTCCCATCTTTGGCTCCTCCTCTTCAAAGCCAAACTTCCCAAAACAATTGTAAATAAGCTTAGTTTCCATATCTGTTTTCCTACCCTTTCCTCAACCTATTTCAATCAGTCTTGGATCCAGGCTCACCACTCCCCCTAGACAATCATACCCATCCTCTTGGCTTCAATTATCATCTACATGCCAATGATCAACAAATGTACACTTCTGGTCAATACCTTTCCTCTTAATTCCAGATCTATATGTATTAAACTATCAACTCTAAATATCTAATTTGATGTTTCAAATGCACATTTAAGACAACATGTCCACAGAACTCATGACATCCCTGCTCACCCTTCAATTCCTATTAAATTCACATACTCCTAAAGCTTGCTCCTCTTGCATTTTGTTCTGTCTCAGTGAATGGTATCACCATGCATCCAGTTATAGAAGCCAGAAATCTGGGAGTAATCTTCAATATTTTCTTCTCTACCTAAACCAGCAGTTCTCAACTAGAGGCAATTCTGCCCCCCAGGGGACATCTGGCAGTATCTATAGATATTTTTAGTTGTCATAACCAGCGATGAGTGGCATCTAGTGAGTTGAAGCCAGGAATGTGGCTAAACATCCCATGATGCAGATGCTTAGATGACCTAATCTCTAATCCATCATCAAATCCTATCAATTTCACTTCCCCCAAAAAAGCTTAAATCCAGTTTTTCTTCATCTTAACTACCAGCACTTCCTAATTCAAGGCACCATTACCTTTCACAACCATAAATTCCCTACACCCACACTTGTTCAACTGCTTAAAATGAAGTCAGAATAATTTTAACTCATCTCTTTCCTGCTTAAAAAACTCCTAAACCAATCAAACTCTAGCCACCTTGGCCTCCTTTCAGTTCTTTGCATACTCCATGCTCCCTTCTACAATTTTTCGGACCCTCAAATACACTGTTCCCTCTCTCTAAAGCATTCTCTCCACCCCTACTACTCTTTCACTAGTTAACTCCTACTCACCCGTCAGATCTCAGCTCAAACATTACCTCCTCTAGACCATCACTGAAATTTCAAATAAATTCTCTTACCACTCTGCAATTTTCCTTTACAGCACTTATATATAAATAAAACTGTGATTTGCATGATTATTTTTTAATGGCTCTCCCTCTCACTATACTGTATGTACATGTTAAAGAGACCATGTACGTTTACCAAAATGTTTTGGCACAACGTTGTAGCATATAGCTGTCACTCACAAATATTTGCTGGATACTAAGAAAATACAGAATCTAATCTACTTCAGGAGTTTCAATTGTCACTTCTATTTCAGGTGACTTCAGGATTCATATCTCTGGCCCCAGCCTTGCTTCTGAAATATATATGGCCAGTTCAGCTACAACATGTTTTCCTACAATACTGATTAGCTTACAGATGATTGGTAAATAAGGGAACAGTATCAATTGGGTTGACTTGTATGTGGAGCTGAAATTGTGGAATTATAACCTTACAAGAAAAAAAAAAAAGCCCTCAGCTTGGCTGCTCACAGGCAGGAGTCCTTATAGATCTAAGACAACTAAAAATAAGCATCCATATCCAGGGTTCCCACTTGATAGGCATACCCCCAGACTCACACAGCTCTCTGCTGGTGTATTTCCTTCTGAGTCTATCTTAACAGCAGACTCACTGACTCAGAGCGCCACTTTTAACTGCCTTGTCTCAGTGCCCTCCACAAGCCAGCACATCTCAACTCTGTAATGTATATTTTTAATATCCCATGCAGCAGCATCCAACCATGCTAAGCCACCTACCTGGTCTGTCCAAGTCATTTCCTAAGATATCAATTCTTATTCTTGATAGCGTTCTGGTTACAAAACTGTTTAGGTTTTGAGTAATGTCCTCCAGCCCTATTTTCCCATAGCCCTATATTCTTAGTGTGCAATCTGCAGAACATGAGGTCTTTCAAGAGCACAAACGTTACAGCAGATTTCCCCATAGTTCAAAAAAACTCTTGACTACTTCCTCAATCAGCTTATACACCCAAAATCTGAGTTCCTTATCTCTGTTAACAGTCCAGAATCAAATCATTAAAGTTATTGATATCTCTCTCTCTCTCCCTCTCTCCCCTATATTCAATCATTCCACACATCTATCAATTTTCCTTATGCATGGTCTCTCACATCTTTTCCACAATCATCCACTGTAACTGAAAGCTTCAGCACCTCTCATCCGAAAGAATTTGATAATTAATAGCCTTCAAGGTAATCATCCAACTTCCAGGCCCTCCTATTCCAAACCAAACTCCACTATACTCTAAGAACTATCTTCCCAAAAATGCAAATCTAATTGGGATAGTCCTCTACTCAAAAACCTTCAATGGCATTCTACCGTGCATTCAAAGCCTCAAACTACTGCTCCACTTTTATTTCTCACTGAACCTCCCACTCATTTTACAATCCAGCAGAGATAAACAAAGGTAAACCATACAAACTACTGAGCACACTGTTGGCAAAGAAAAACACTCAGTAAACATTAGCTATTACTGCCACAGATTACCAGTTATTATAGTCAGTTCTAAGAATGTCATCTCCCTACTCTTGATTTTAAGCATCTTAAGTTCCTCCTGTTTATATTATTAGAGATGAGGGTCAAATCTTGGTTCTGTCACTTACTAGCTGTGACCTTGAGCAAGTTATTTAGCTTTCTGAGTCTCAGTAAAATTAGGATAATATCCATGTCATGGGGTTGTTGAAAAGACTAAATAATATAGCATATGTAGAATGCCTAGAAGAGAAGAGACATCAATAAATATTAGTTTTCTTAAAAAGTGTTCACTTAAAGAATGGACACAGAACTAACTACTTGCCTTCTTTCTCCCACAACTAGGCAAGTACAGAGTAGCACTCAAAGAAATTGGTTTAACAACAGAATATTATCTTTATCCCTTGAGATAAGTGCTTATGCCAAAAACATAAGATTTAGGACAATCTTTTTCTATGCTACTAAGCAAAGAAAAAGTTACTGATATGGAACCATACTTTACTAGATGATTTATACTGACTAATGTGAATCATGTTATTACATTTACTGAGACTCAGTATATCCCTGATCCATATGCAGAACTAGTAGTTATTTAGTTAGTTCTAAGAATTAACTATTACAAACATACAAATAAATAAATGCAAAAATAGAGAACTTCAATACTCATGCATAACATATTCCATAAAAAATGGGCCTACCTGCATGTATATATCAAAAACCCACACGTAGTAAAAGGTTGGTATATCGTCATTCAAAGAATTGGTCTCATGTGATTTATACCACAGGCTTTCACAATATAGTATTACATGAGTTTCTTTAAAATGAGAAAGCAAAGAAAGGACAAACAGTCGAGGGGGGGTGGGGGGGTACCAAAACATCCCAAGTTAGTCACTCTGCTTTTTCCTTCCTCCCACTGGTATTGACTAAATGCTTTTCCTACTTCACAGTAAGAAAACAATGACAGCCTTTTTCTTAAACAGTGCTGGGACAATTGGACCAAGAGCAAAAAATTAAGTGAGATCCCCTACTTCACATCATATATAAAGATTAACTCAAAATGGATCAAAGACCTAAATCTAAGAACACTATAAAACTCTTAGAATAACATGGAGGCATTAATTTTTGTGACCCTGGATTAGGCAATGATTTCTTAGATATGCCACCAGAAGCTCAAGCAACCAAAGAAAAACAAATTGGACTTCGTCAAAATGAAAAAAGCTTTTGCGCTTCAAAGGAGACCACCAAGAAAGTAAAAGGAGACACCACAGAATGGAAGAATATATTTGCAAATCATCTATCTGATAAAAGTCTAGTATTCAGAACATATAAACAACTCTTACAACTCAACAAAAAAAACAAAAACAATTTAAAAATGGACAAAGGATCTGAATAGACAATTCTCCAAAGAAGATACACATTCCAACACACAAATGAAAAGATGATCAACATCATTAGTCATTAGGGAAATGCAAACCAAAATCAAAATGAGATACCATTTCACACCCACTAGGTTATAACCCACCTGGTTATAATCAAGAAGACAAACAATAAAAAGTGTTGGCAAAGATGTGAAGAAACTGGAACACGCACACACTGCTGGTAGAAATGTAAAACGGTGCAGCCACTTTAGAAAATATGTTGGCAATTCCTCAAAAAGTTATATACACAGAGCTACTACATAACTCTGCAATTTCACCCCTAGGTATAGACCCAAGAGAAATGAAAACATGTCCACACAAAAACTTGTACACAGATATAGCAGAATAGTCAAAAAGTGGAAACAGCCCAAAAATCCATCAACTGAGGAATGCACAAATAAAATATGGTTTATCTATACAATGGAATATTACTCAGCTATAAAAAGGAATAAAGAACTGAGAAATGCTACGACATGGATGAATCTTGAAAACATGTTAAGTGAAAGAATCAAGACCACATATTGTATGACTCCATTTATATGAAATGTTCAAAACAGACAAATCCATACTGATAAAAAATCGATTAGTGGTTGCCAGAGGCTGGGGGAGAGGGGCAGAGATGAGAAAGGAACTGCTACTGGGTACAAGGTGTCTTTTGGGGGTGATAAAAGGTCCTGGAATTAGTGGTAATGGTTGCACAACCTTGTGAATATAATAAAAACCACTGAATCATGCACTTTAAAAGAGTGAATTTTACGTGGACTTACTTCCCTCGTGGCAGTGGTTAAGAATCCTCCTGCCAATGCAGGGGACATGGGTTCAAGCCCTGGTCTGGGAAGATCCCACATGCCATGGAGCAACTAAGCCCATGTGCCACAACTACTGAAGCCTGCGCGCCTAGAGCCCGTGCTCCACAAGAGAAGCCACTGCAATGAGAAGTCCGCACACCACAATGAAGAGTAGCCCCCGCTTGCCCAACTAGAGAAAGCCCGTGTGCAGCAACGAAGACCCAACGCAGCCCAAAAAAAAAAAAAAAAAAAAAGAATTTTATGATACAATTACATCTCAATTAAAGAAAAAAGGGAATGATAGGAGAATAAAAAGCGGCACAACTAAGGAATGCAGCAAGTGTTCCTTTTTGACCCAACAATTTCTATACACTTACTATGTTCCAGACCTATGCTGGTTGCTAGGAACCCAAAATAAAGTCACTACACTCTTTTCAGGCTCCTTCTCCTTAGCCTACAAATGTCATATTTCTCCCGAGTAGTGCAGCTTTGAAAATGCAAAAACAACAAATATAAGCCACAGACAATTCAAGAGAATGCAGATATTTACATTATAAACTCTTCTAAATTACCCAGAATTTTTTTTTTAGGTTTCTCTAAATATGGGGAGAGAGAAGAGATATGCTTCTAATACTGGTATTAAATAACTCATTGTTCCCCAATGCTGATAATGTCATTTCCCAAGAATTATTATTTTAAGAGCTTCATTTATTTGAAATTTTTTTTACAAATAATGTTTTTGATAAATCTTTCCTGATCATATCCCTTTGGAAGTATTACTTTCTCACTGACTCCTGGGTTCTCTATTTTTGACATTAAAAACCACATGATAAAAACAAATATCCCAAAAGATGCTTTTTAATACTTTACTACAATATCCATATGAAAGCTTGTTTTTCTGTAATAAGAATAGGTAACAACAGAATTCTCTAAACTAAGAAATCAAACGTTTTAGGCTCTAATCCCAGATTTTTATGAATCACAGAAAATCTGATATCCTGATATGAAAGCTGCATTTCCATAGAACAGCTCACAAAAATCAAAGAATCAAATTTAGACAGAAAGCTCTGAATAGTACTTTAAATAGTGCAAAAAGGGGCATGTTCTACTTAATCCAAGACATTAGATATTTCTGATACATTCAATACACTATTTATATTAACTTCCCAAAAGATAAAACTAAAATCTACATTAAAATTACCTTATCTTTGGCCTCAGGCAGTGTGATTTCTCTAGGTTCTAAAAATGGTATTTCTCGAAAAGGTGGAACACCTCTGACTATATCTGGTACATAGTGTGTATGAAACAATGGCGGCATTGAGTATCTTCTTTCACCTGATAAAGGCACTATGTGGTTAACTATAGTTGGCTCTTGGTGAGGTGAATGGAAACGTTGTCGTTTACCATCAAGAGGAAGATTCTTTTCATCGTTTAATCTCCTGAAAACAAACAATATACCTTAGTGATTAAAGATATAATTTTCTGATTACAAATAGAAAACACTAAAAATATATAAATAGATGACAATACTGACTTTTTCAGCGAGGCCACATTAGCTCTAAATGAATCTTAAAATATTCATTTTCGGCATAAGAGATTCCTTAGAGAACGCTTTAGGAAAAATGTGTAATAATGATGCATATTTTTTAAAAAAACAAACCACATATATACATTAGGGTTGGTCTCCTGCATTTGAACTACCACAATACTTCTTATCAGCAGCAAAAACTTGGCAGGAGAATTTCTATTTATAGAATCACTAACAATAAAAGATCCAAACTCTAACATAAGGAGGATAAGATTAACTGAACTGAGTGCTATATATAAAAAAGGGCTCTTTGAGACCACCTATGTTCTGGTTTATCAGTAGGAAAGACCAAATTAAGAGACAGTTACTTTTTAAAAAAGCTTTATATAAAGACATTGGACAACTAAAGAACTGCAACTGAAAATGAACTGCATTTCAGATAACAGTATTGTACTAATGTTAAATTTCTTGGGCATGATCAATATTTTTTGGTTATACAAGAGAATATCCTTGTTCTTAGGAGGAATGCACTGATGTGTTGTGGGGTAAAGTGCAACGATGTCAACAACCTTCTTTCATATCACTCAGAAAAGAGTAGGGATAGGGAAGGAAAAAGGCAGAATAAAACAAATCTCGCAGAACCGATCAATCTAGGAAAACTACATACAGCTGTTCCTTGTACTATTCAAATTTTTCTGGAGGCTTAAAAATATTCAAAACAAAAAGGGAAAAATAATTTAAAAGTAATTATTTGTGGGAAAAGAAAGGTATTTACTTTCTTAAGTTGTTTACACCATAGGAAATTATCCAATTCCTTTTGAATTCTAAAATTTTATGAGTCATAATCACCTGAAGGTTTTTATTTTAATACTCTTGGGATTATATCAATTACTCTCTCCTTGGCAGAAACACAAAATAACTGGTACTCCTACCCACAGGTAAAGATGCTAAAAACAAAAGTGTATATTTAATTTTTTTTTTATGTTTTTAAATTTTATTTATTCATTTGATTTTGGCTGTGTTGAGTCTTTGTTGCTGTGTGCGGGCTTTCTCTAATTGCGGCGAGCGGGGTCTTCATTGTGGTGCGCAGGCTTCTCATTGTGGTAGCTTCTCTTGTTGCACAGCACGGGCTCTAGACGCGTGGGCTTCAGTAGTTGTGGCACGTGAACTCAGTAGTTGTGGCTCACGGGCTCCAGAGCACAGGCTCAGTAGTTGTGGTGCACAGGTTTAGTTGCTCCACAGCATGTGGGATCTTCCCCGACCAGGGCTCGAACCCGTGTCCCCTGCATTGGCAGGCGAATTCTTAACCACTGAGCCACGAGAGAAGCCCCTTTAACATTTTTTAAACATAAAATTTAGAGCTTTATATGCTGAATACCTTCTATTGAGAATGTCAATTTTAGTTTTAAAAATACATATGTATAATTATGAACTAGTGGAATTTATTTTCATTCATGATTCACAAATGGGCTATCAAGGCAATTTCTAAAAAATGAAAATTTGAATAAAGTCAATAATTTAAGCATCATTATATAGTTTTCCACAATGGCAACTTTGAAGAACAATTCACAGTGCTTCTAAGTATGGGATGTAGAGCCAAACCACCTGGTTTCAAATCCCAGCTATGCTACTCCTACCTGAATAACCAGATCATTACTTCTGTGTGCTTCAGCTTTCTCCTCAAAAGAAGAGGCGTAACAGTACTTACCTCATAAAGTGTTGTGAAACTTAGTCAAACCATTATCTGCAAAGTCCTTAGAACAATGCCTATACACATAGTGAGTGATCAATAATTCTTAGCTACTGTTATTTCTAGTTGGACATAAAAGTTACGGAATGTTTATACAGACTATAAATAGTAGTATCTTGCAAATATTGCCAAATATTATTTTAATAATCACCCCTAAAGTTCTATCATAATTACCCCATGATACATCAATTTCTTTTAATCAAATTGGTTTAAATGAATTGATTCCTCACTTCTCTATAGAAAGCTTCATGTCATGTAGAAATTTTCACTATAATAATATTTATCGTGGAACCTTACCTGTGTAAGACAAATCAAATAGTAAACTTTACTAGAAAGAAGGTGTTATAGGCTGAATTATGTCCTCTCAAAATTCATATGCTTAAGTCTTAACCCCTAGTACTTCAAAATGTGACTGTATTTGGACACAGGTCCTTTAAAGAAGTAACTGAGTTAAAATGGGGTCATTAGAGTGAGCCCTAATCCAATATAACTAGTGTCCTCAGAAGAACAGATTAGGACACCAAAAACACAGACAGAGAGATGACCATTTGAGGACAGAGAAAGAAGGCAGCCATCTATAAGCTAAAGAGGGAGGCCTCAGAGGAAACCAAACCTGCCAACACCTTGATCTTAGACTTCTAGCCCCCAGAATTTTGAGAAAATTAGCTTCTGTTGTTTAAGCCATCAAGTCTATTGTACTTTGTTATGGCGGCCCTAACAAACAGATACGGAAACCCATCTTATTTAGTTAAAAATCTCAATTAAAAGTAGTTATCTGAAGACAGTTATCCCTAAAATTTTTTAAATACTTTGAAGTTTTAAAATTCTGTTACAGGACTGATCACACAGGTCCCAGAAAACAAAATGCACGGCATAGCGTCCATTCAACTTAATACAAGATACAGTGTTAAACAGTTCCCCAAAATGCAATCTTTTCTTTTAAAATAAGTAAGAAATACTTACTTCCTTCCTCGAAATAATGGGGAAGTTGAGGTCTGTACTGGACTGACATTTCCATATGTCAACTGCTGTAATGATACAGCTCTAGACAAGCTACCAAAGACAAAGAAAGAACAGTAGTAGTATACATTTTTTCCTTAAAAACAAAAAACTAATTTCAGAAAAACTAAACAGTTCACTGATCACAAGAAAACAAGACATGATGACATTTTCTCTAGCTCCAAATGTTTCACATAAAAAGGATTTGTGTCAAGTAGAAAATGAAACTTACAAATGACATGGGCCAAAATAACACCGTACTTACTCTGTATTCTGAAAGTTGAACTGTGCATCTATAAGCTGCTGGTGTGAATAAAGACTTGGTGACAGGGTGAAGAAGTTATTATGTTGTTGATGGTTTGGAGTGAAAGGCGGGCGACCCAAAATTGAGTTTGGGAACATGCTCTTGTTCACTAAGAGTAAACATGTATTCTTCTACCTACAATAGTTTTAAAGATAATTTATTATAGCTTAAAGACATTGAACTCTTTGATAACTAGCATCTGCTAATTAATAAACAATTAGTTACCAAGTTACAAATTTCATTTGCAAAGTTATATTTTTAAGTTCAAACAGATCTCTTAAGTCACACCATACGTAACAAAAAAACTTACTAATAATAAATTTTAAATCTAGATTAACCACATTATTCAAATGATAGTAAAATCTGTGCATTTCTAATTTTATGATGCATTTTCCCTAATAAATTTATCCTAATATCAACAAATCTTTTAGAATCAAGTTAACACCACTATACTCTGATAATAAAAAGAAACCACCCAAGTGAGACATTTAATGAAATCCTACAATTTCTTACATTTATTCCCAATCTAATTTATTCAAAGCTATAAGCTGTCATATGACAACCTGATTCCCAGGATTTAGATCGTACAGATCTGATCAAACAAGGGATGGAATTTGTATCACCTAATAACTATTTATAAAATGCTGAGATTCCCCTCAAAGTCTAAACAACTTATAAAAAGAACTTCCAATAAAAGAGAGTCTGCTCCACACGAATGGGGAAAACCTAGGTACAAAGCAATCAGAATCGTTCACTGCCCCAAGCAGAAGACTAGATATTTATTCTTTGCAATGACTGACCCCAAGAGGCTATAGACTTACAAAGAGTAGGGTAAGAAAACAAACTGAAAACAAGTATTAAGTGAAGTCTACAAAGTAAAAATAGGATCCCCAGCCTGCATTCCCAATTCAGGCAATTAGAAAACTCATCTATGGAATAATGGAACAAGAAACCATATAATACAGTAACCAAAGAACCTGTAACATAGGAACAGTCGCCCACCAAGAAAAAGTTAAGCTCACTCGCAACCTACAATGAAGCCTACTATTGAACTGCCTACTCATGCACATAAGCTTCCAATTTAGATTTCTAGTTAGAAAACAGACATCCATGGATCATCAAAAGTTAAAAAAAAAAAAAAAAAAGGCCTAGGAATAAACAGAAACAACACCTGCAACAAATGAAAAGTGAGGAAAAAAAAACCTCCATAATTAATGAAATAACATTGAATATGTAAATAAGAATGTGTTTTTTAAAAAGCAGAAAGGGCTCTTGGAAAATTAAAAGCAGAAATATCCAGTAGAAAGCTAAAAATAACATTGAGGAATGAACAAAAAGGAAAAATTGGTGAGGGCAGACAGGAGGCAGGACAGTAAGAGAAAAAAATATAAGAGAACCAAACTATGTGGTCCAACATCCAATACAACAGAAGTTCCAGGAAGAACAGAGAAAACACAGAAAAGGAAATTACCAAGTAAATAAAACAAGAAAATGTCCAAGACTGAAGAACACCAAGCCTTAGATTGAAAGGACCCAATGAGTATAAAGCACAACTGAATATATATATATATATATATATACATATACATATACATACACACACACACATATAAAGGTATACTACAGTGACATTTCAGAATATCAGGTAAAAGAAGCTTATAAATATTACAGAGAAAGAAAATGTTATAAACAAAGGGATGGTATGGATAAACAACAAGGTCCTACCATATAGCACAGAGAACTATATTCAATATCCTGAGATAAACCATAATGGAAAAGAATATAAAAAAGAATGTATAATTGTATCACTTTGCTATACAGCAGAAATTAACACAACATTGTAAATCAACTACACTTCAATTTAAAAAAAAACACACCAAGGGATGGTAATCAAAATGGCTTTGGCCCTCTCAGTAGCAACAGTAGAAACAAAACAAGGAAGTGAATGCCTTCAAGGCTCTGAAGGAAATGCTTTCAAGCTATAATTTTATACCCAGCTATACTATCAGTGCAAAAGGAAAATAAAAACATTTTTAGACATGTAAGGTATCAAAAACAAAAAAAAAAAAGAAAAGAAAATCTGGGATCTAGGAAAAGGGAGCTCTGACACAGGGCAGAGACAAATTCCCCAGGATGATGGTGAAGGGAAGCTAAACAGCTTAAGTTAGAACACATAGAGGTCTTTAAGAAGATATCCAAGGAGGAAAAAGATTAACTGGTAGATTACCTTATATATTTGACCACAGAGAGGAGTTCGGCTAACAGAGCAGAAATTATAGGAACAGAAATGCAGCAAGTTAATAATAAATTACTAAACTACGGACAAAACACACTCAAAAGGTCATATAAAAAAGGAAATATAATCAGTCACCTACTTGGTTCTTACAATAACATGAACATTAAACATACTGATTTAAACAGAAATTGTAATATATTTATTATATATTTACTACACTGTATTTATTTACAGATTACATATGCTACATAAAATATGCTACATATATTTACATGTTTATACACACATAAATCTCACAATTTATGATGAGAGAGCGTACATAAAAGTGGTAAATCCTCATTTTCAGTAGATGTCAATCCAAAAACCAAGCTGTATAAAAATTTCTACTTTTTTTTTTTTTAGAACAACAGAGGAAAATAACATATAAGCTGCTAAAAGAAATGGTGATTGCCTCTGGGACTAAGACAAGATGGCTGGAAAAATTAGAACAGGAGACAACAAGAGAGAAAAGAGAAAGATCTGGGAAGAGACAAATAAGTCACTCACAGAAACTTTATTCCTTTTCAATTCTGTAAGATTAAAATTTCCTAGACTGGCCAAAGAGTGAGATTCACCAGTCCAAGGTTCATAACAGATTATGGTCAATAGTCTTGGGCCACCATCAGATCCCATCCCAAGTGCCTGACTCTAATTTGGACCAGAGACAAGGTGTTACCTCCAGAAAACAAGAGTTTGTCAGCTTTCTTCAGCAGGCCTTTATCCCTTGTTATAGGAAATTGATTAAAACAAAAAAATCAATCCTATCAAATCTGCTAAACTGTACTCTCTGATGTTCACTGATCAGAGGAAATATCTTTAACCAAGCAAGATTCCAGAGAATTCTTTATTAAAAGTACACTCAATAACTGTAGAATGCCAGAAGAAGGCTGTCAACTAATGCCTTCTTCTCCCTTTGCCTGGGCTTACACTCCTTCTTGGCTTCCTTGACTCTGCTACTCTGACTCAACTCCCCATAAAACAATTACTATTTCAAAGAATTCATGAGAAAATGACATTAAATACAATTCATTATAATGAATTTTGCTTGATATTTAATTTTGTTGTAACACAGATACTATAGATCTGATCAAACAAGAGAAGAAATTTGTATTCAGAAAAACTAGAATTAAAACACTCTATATTCAGATTTATTTAAATCAATTCGTAGTTAAAATTCTAGACATTTTGTTTATACCTATAAATAATATGCTTGTGTTTTTCTTCAGGCTTGAGACCCGAAATGACGTAATAGCCCAGACCTCACCTAATTTCTATTGCATTACATGGTCAGATTCAAACTTAAGAATAAGTCAAAAGATGTCTTGTAGCCCAGAAGTACTCCTCAAACGACCACGGCTTAAAAGCTGAGAATGATTCCATACTCAAAAGTGTACTTTAGGGCAGTTATCTAAATCAGCCTATCCCTAATTCCCAGATAAGCATCAAAGGCTTTCCAGCGCCTCCAAAACAAAGTTATCTGTCGGGTTTTCCTCAGGATGAATTTTTGGCCCTCAAGTCTGGCTCTTAACCAGGCCAGCCTTCAAAGTGGGGAGGATCATTCCTAGGGAATGTAATCAATGACATTCAATGCTCTCCAACACAAGTATTCTGCATGACCATCTAGAGATAAAGAAGTAAACCAAAAGCCCATGAATTTCAATTCCTCTTTCTAATATTTCTCCTAATACATTCCAACACTAATTTTGATGAAGATAAAAATGACACCAAAATAATAACCTATTATAATAAAACAATATAAGGGATCATTTTTTAAACAGAATAGAGTTTCTGAGAATAAAATCCAGCAAAACTATTACCATACCAGATTTAAGGGGACCTCTACAAAATTTTAAATCTTTTTCTTTATATTCTGAATGAAAGCCTTCTTCACCAAGTAGACAATGATCCATAAAAAAAAATTACTCCACATTAACCATGGTAGCAGGTGTAAGAAATTTTATGATAAATAAAATCCAGATATTGGTGGTATCCTATTTTTCTTAGTTTGAAAATTATCAATTTCTCAATCTGTGCTTGACTATAAAAAAGAATAATCTAGGTAAATTTTGAACTGCTTTAAAACTGTTGCATTGGTTCTTGCCTTAAGGAGAAAATCTTAAGGATTACTTCTTGACTAAGGTTGCCCATTTGGAAGTTACACAGGTTTATTTGTAAATAGTCATATATGAGACAAGGTAGTAAAGGAGTAGTTCACAAAGTAATTCCTAGTGATATAGCATTTGGTCCTGTAACTTACAACCCGGAATTTCTGTCTTAAACTTGACCTCTCCTCCAAGGAATTAGAGAACACTCAAGGTTACATAATTCCTTCATCAAGAGTCCCTGGAAAGTGGAATCTACCTAGTATAAAAACCAGAAATGTAGGAGCAAATCTAGTTATCTGTCCACTTTCTCCAAATGCCTTTGATCCCCTAAATTCACTTTTTTTCTCCATAATGCAACAAGTCCAACTCCTAAATCCTGCTCACCCTCTGTCAAACCACCCACAGGTTTTGAAACACATTCCTTTTTTAAAATTAATTTTTATTGGAGTATAGTTGCTTTTACAATGTTGTGTTAGTTTCTACTGTACAGCAAAGTCAACCAGCTATACATATATCCCCTCTGATCAAGAATTAGATCCCATTCAAGTATTAAAAAATAATCTAGCCACATGATTCCAAGTGGACATTTCTTAAATACCTATTTCACACACAGCCTGTTACACTTCCTGATCAGACAGAATTGAGACTATTCACACCAACAGAGTAATGTTACTATTATTTGGCTATTCATCAGTACATATTAAGAGCCTTCTAGCTGTTAATGCCATGTTTAAAGCCTTGTGGTAATAAAACATACAATATGAGGGTATTTACAAAAGTAGTATGTCGCCTGTAATTCAAATACGCAGACTTAGTGTTCAGTTCTGATCTTTCCCCACAAAACCATACACCACACGTTTGTTAGGTTGCCAATGTAGCTTGAGTTTTAGTTTCATTTTCTTTTTTGTTCACCCTATTGGTATACCAATATAAATAAACGACTGCTATTTTAAACAAAGAGCTGAGAGAGGATCAAACAAGGCAGGGAACTTGGATAGGAGAGGATTTATGAGACACATTAAGCCCCCCGTGTTCTGACCTAGAAAGAGAGATGGAGAACCTATCTACAAAGGCTGAACGGTGCAAAAACAAAAGGGATAGACAACAATCTGACAGTCCTAACCTGTGCGGTTTCCTGTAAAGCTAAAAACTGAGACAATTTCACAACCATTTAGTGAAAAGTCTTAAATTTTAAATTATTAATCCAGATATTTACCTTAGTTCTTCACCACCCTTTGAAACCCCATGCAGTGTCCCAATACAGTCTTCCTTGTTTGGTCCTAGACTGAGGACGGGGCGCGAGAAAGACAAACGAATGGGAAACGTTTAAGAGTTCCTAAAATTCTTCAGAAAGTACCGCAGCCTGGGGTCCGTCCATACGTCTGGGATATCAGAGAGATTATGCCGGAACCTCCCACGCAAAACACTACAGTTTCCGAAAAAGTTCCCGGCGCCCCGCCCCCCACCTGGGCCTACACCGTTGCTTTCCTCTCCGAAACCCCCTAACTCACAAGTGTCCTCGGGGAAGGCTAAGCAGGAGAATCCACCGTCACCGCCAGCCCAGGAGCTCCAGAGCCGGAGCAGGGACGGCCCGGCGCGCTCGGTCCTAGCTTTCTCCCGAGCCAAAGGTGGTAGTGCCCGCGCGGAATGGGTAGGCCCGGCTCCGGCTCCGGATTGCGATCTAATTCCCGGGCTCGGCGTCCGGGGAGGTACGACACAAGTAAAGGCAGGGGCAGCAAGGGTGAGGGAACTCGAGGGAGGTGGCAAGAGACGGAAGACCAAAATGTAGCCGGAAAAGAGCGGCGTAGAAAGCCCTGTCGGAAACACCCGGAAGACCGACGTGACCCCGGATGGAAACGGCGAGTAGGGGGACGGAGGTCATACTTCCGGCAGCCGCCTCACTCTCTCCTGCGAGGTCTTCGCTCGAGTGCGCAAGCGCACGGCTCCTGGGGGCCCGGCTGGGAGGGCGTGGGACGTTCAGCAGCTGCGAGAGCGAGCGCGAGCGCTTAGGGGAAGGGCTGGGACTGCCTAGAGAAAGGCGGAGCGGCAGACGGAGGAGGGTGGTTGGCGGAGAGTTGCCCTGGACCCGCTCCTCAAGCTCACATTCTAATAAACATTTTTTTTTACTGGTCCTTCCTGTCTCTCAGCCGGATGACTCCTCCCCAGAGAAGATTTTCCTGGCCAAGTTTTCCCTCACTCTTCTACACTGATCAGTATTAAGCTTTGTTTTTCCCCGTTAATGAACTGAGAGCTGCTTGGGGACCCTTATTTATCTATAAAGCCCGGACTCAACTCCCTGCCTTAGTAGCTAACATTCACTAATAAAACAAATATTTAATATTTCTTCTTGAATGAGCTTTAATAGTTGTGAAAATATAAGTTGTTGAAATTTATTCGTGTAAATCTGTTAACAATATTCCTTTATTGTCCTTTTTACTCCTGAAATTGGTAACTTGTGTCTTTTTTCCTGATCGACCCGGCAAGAGGCAATATTAATCTCACTGATTTCAAATCTCAAAGTCAACTTTTGGTTTCATAGATTTTCTTTATTTTTCTTTTCTCTTTCATTGATTTCTACTGTTATGTTTATTTCCTTTATTCTTTTTTTTTTTGAAGTTTTTAAAATTAATTTTCCAGTTTCTTGGAAACTGAGGGGTTTTTTTGTTCTTTTGTTTTTTTGTGGTATGCAGGCCTCTCACTGTTGTGGCCTCTCCCGCTGCGGAGCACAGGCTCTGGACGCGCAGGCCCGGCGGCCATGGCCCACGGGCCCAGCCGCTCCGCGGCACGCGGGATCCTCCCGGACCAGGGCACGAACCCGTGTCCCCTGCATCGGCAGGCGGACTCCCAACCACTGCGCCACCAGGGAAGCCTGGAAACTGGGGTTTTTGATTTGAGATGTTTCTTCCTTTGTAATATAGGCATTTGGTAGTATGAGTTTTCTTCAGAGTACTGTGTTAGCCGTATCCCACACATTTTAATATATTGTGTTTTCATTTTACTTCATTTCAAAATACTTTCTAATTTCCCTATATGGGTTTTTTTCTTTGATCCTCGGATTTTTTATGTTATTTAGTCTCCAAGTATCAGACTTTCTGGATACCTTTCTGTTTTTGATTTCTAATTCAATCCCATTATCATCAAAGAACATACTTCATGTAATTCAAATCATTTTAAATTTATTGAGATTTGTTCTGTGGCCGAGAATATGGTTGGTCTGTCTTGGTAAGTGTTCAGTGTACATTTAAAATAAATGTGTATTCTGTAGCTGTTGGGTGAAATGCTCCACAAATGTGAATCACGTCAAGTTGCCTGATATTACTGTTCAAATCTAAATCCTGGGGGGGATTTAGAACATACTTACTGATTTTCTGTCTACTTATTTTATTAATTACTAAGGGAAGAGCACTGAAATCCCTCACTATAATTATGGATTTTTCTAGTTTTCCTTGCTGTTCTATCAGTTTTTGCTTTATGTGTTGTGAAGCTCTGCTGTTAGTTGCATAAACATTTAGAATTGTTCTATTATTTAGGTGAATTTATCTTTAATGAAATGAATATGAAAATTATTATGTCATTATGAAATGATTCACTTTATAAATGACCCTCTTTTTTTCCTGGTAATATTCTTTGCTCTAGCTGTACTCTGTCTGATGGTAATGCAATCACTACAGCTTTCTTTTTTATAGCGTTAACATGGTTATTTTTTTGTTTTGGGGGGTTTTTTTTTGCTGTACGCGGGCCTCTCACCGCTGTGGCCTCTCCCGTTGCGGAGCACAGGCTCCGGACGCGCAGGCCCAGCGGCCATGGCTCACGGGCCCAGCTGCTCCGCGGCATGTGGGATCTTCCCGGACCAGGGCACGAACCCGCATCCCCTGCATTGGCAGGCGGACTCTCAACCACTGCGCCACCAGGGAAGCCCAACATGGTTTATTTTTAAGGGAAAAAGTTATTCCAGTTCTACAAAAGTCTTCCAGGAAATTGAAGGGTAAATACTTCCCAGATCATTCTATAAAGACAGCATTACTCTGGTACCCAAACTCAAGATGTTCCAAGAAAAGAAAACAATGGGCCAATAGCCTCATAAACATAGATGCAAAAATTTTTAATAAAATTCTACCTATTTTTGTTCCACAATATATAAAAAAAAATTATACATTATGACCAAATGAGGGCTTATCCCAGGAATGCTAGGCTGAATTAACATTGGAAAATCAAACAACATAATTCACCATTAGCTAAGACTAAGAAAGAAAAATTGTATGATCATTTCAATAGGTGCAACAAAAGCATTGAAAAATTCAATACCCATTCCTAGGAATATAAGAGAAAACATACAACTTGATAGAAAACATCAATAAAAAGCAGCACACTTAATGGGAAAGAACTGAATATTTTCTTCCTAAGATCAGGAATAAGGCAAGAATTTCTGCACTCACCACCTCTTCAACATTGTACTGGGGGAGTTCTAGCCTGCACAATAAGAAATAAAAGGCATCCAAACTGGAAAGGAAGAAGTAAAACTGGCTTTATTTACAGGTGACATGATATATGGTCAAAATTCTATAGAACCTAAAAAAATCTACTGGAACTCAAATGAGATCATCAAGACTACATTATACAAAAATCAATATACAAAAGTAAATTGATTTGTATTATACTAGCAACAAACAATCTAAAATTGAAGTTAAAAATACCAAATGCTTAGAGATGAGTTGATAAATAAATATACATTTATTCATTTATACATATTGTACACTCAAAACTACAAAATACACTGAGAGAAATTTAAGAAGACACAGATAAACAGAAAGATATATATCATGGGTTAGAAGACTCAATACAGTAAAAAGTGTCAATTTCCGGGCTTCCCTGGTGGCGCAGTGGTTGAGAGTCCGCCTGCCGATGCAGGGGACACGGGTTCGTGCCCCGGTCTGGGAAGATCCCATGTGCCGCGGAGCGGCTGGGCCCGTGAGCCACGGCCGCTGAGCCTTGCGCGTCCAGAGCCTGTGCTCCGCAATGGGAGAGGCCACAACAGTGAGAGGCCCGCGTACCGCAAAAAAAAAAAAAAAAAAGTGTCAATTTCCAAATCAAAATCCCAGCAGGCTTTCTTAAGTAATTGACAAAGTGATTCTAAAATTTATATGGAAATACAAAGAACATAGAATAACTGAAACAACTTTAAAAGAGAAGAACAAAGTTGGAAATTTTACACTACACTACCTGATTTCAATGTTTATTATAAAGCTACATTAACCCAGATAGTATAGAACTGATATAAAGAGAGACAAACAGATCAATGAAACTGAATAGTGAGGTTTTTAAAAGTCACATATATCTCTATGGCCAAATGATCTTCAACAAAGACCAAGGGCAATTCAATGGGGAAAAGAAAGTCTTTTCAGCTAATAATGCTGGAATATTTGGATATCCATATGTAAAATTCAATCAATCTATCTATCTATCTCATACTGTATGTGAAAACACAAAACGGATCATATATCTAGCTGTAAAACTTTAAACTTCTGGAAGAAAACAAGAAAAAATTATTTGCAAACTTAGGCTAGGCAAAGGTTTCTTAGGTATGGTATTAAAGCACTATCCTTAAAAGAAAAAAAGTGATAAACTGGACTTTATCAAAATTAAGTACTTCTTTTCAAGACACTGTTAAGAAAGTGAAAAGACTAGGCAGAAACAGAAGATGCATCCAACCCCCAGCTTTGGGGCAGAGTCAGGGAAGAAGGGACTTGGGGTGTTTTGATGATGTGGTTTTTGCGATTGTTAATTTTATATTTGGCATGTGATTGGCAACATGAGCTCTTCTGTGATGTGGAGTCATCTACAACTTCTAGGTTTGGATGTAGCAATGTGGAATAGAATGGATACAAATAAGGACTACTATTGTATTTTGTACCTATTATGCGCCATCTCATCTGGGGCATCTTGGGGATGGAGTAGTAAACAAAATTAACCCAGTCTGTTCTCTCCTGTAGTTTACAGTTCAGAGAGAATAAACTTTACAAATTTAGAAAACAAAAATCTAATTTTATTTTTTTTAAACTTGTGCTTCTGAAAGGAATGCCCTTTATACATATATATATTTATTTATTTGTTTGTTTGTTTGTGCCACGTCTTAGTTGTAGCAGGCAGGTTCCTCAGTTGTGGGAGGCAGTCTCCTAGTTGTGACTCGTGGGCTCCTTAGTTGTGGCAAGCGAACTCTTAGTTGCAGCAGGCATGTGGGATCTAGTTCCCTAAGCAGGGATTGAACCCAGGCCCCGTGCATTGATAGCACAGAGCCTTAACCACTGCACCACCAGGGAGGTCCCCAAAAATCTAATTTTAATGGTAGTAACCAAGTAAAGGAAAAGCAAATAACCGGGGGTTCTAACCGATCATGAAGAGCACGATGGCTAAGAATGTGCGCTACTCAGATCTCCTGTGTACAGAGCATAGTTGACTGACAACCCCAGCTGCTGCCTCTCTGGATCTACCACCACATTTGGAACCGAGGTCATGTCCCTGCTGAACTGCGGCCAGCCAGTGACTGACCACTGCAGAGATGCTAGAGCCAACCTTCCTGCAGGAAAAAGGACCCTTCTAATGGACAATTCTGACTTGGGAACTCCCCATTTGCCTAGCCAAAACGTTCTTAGAAGAGTGCTGCAGTCTTTTTCTACCCAATTCTCCTTCCTTCTCCTCCTTCAATAGATGTCAGACGTGCATTGGAACCTGAGGCTTTCCCTGCTTACCCTTGCTTCCACATTTTTATCTTCCACAGGGATATCTTTTAATAAATCTCTTGCATGTCTAATCCTGTCTTGGCATCTGCTTCTTGGAGGACTCGAACTAACACAGAAGCTTTCCCTGTGAAAGTGCCATTTAAGCCGAGACCTAAGGGAGTAGAAGTTAGATGAAAATTTGAAGGAAGAAAGAGAACAGCCCTGAGTTAGACAGGAGCTTGGCACAGTGCCTGGCACATGGTTAGTACTCAGTAAACATCGCCTGACTAAATGGAATACAAGTGCTTTATGTAGGGCAAGTAATTATTCCTCATAAACAGTTTTACAAAGGGAGTTCTATTATTATCCCTATTATGACAAATGACAAAACTGAGGATAAGAACTGTAAAGTACCTTGCACAAGGTCAGGCAGCCGTTGAAAACCACAAACTAGGATACAAATTTAGGTTTGTTTGTTTCCAAGCCTGTTATTTTTAACTGGTTAAATATCAAGTTATACTGGCTCACCTCAGAGGATTTGAAAGTCGGCTTTGAAAAGAAAATGTGTATAATATAATCTTTTTAAATTCGTAATCCATCTAAAGACCACTGCCTCTTCTAAAAACAGGGCAAGAGACATCCTGAATGGAAAAAGATATTCCATGCAAATGGAAATCAAAAGAAACCTGGAGTAGCAATTCTCATATCAGACAAAATAGACTTTAAAATAAAGACTATTACAAGAGACAAAGAAGGACACTACATAATGATCAAGGGATCAATCAAAGAAAAAGATATAACAATTGTAAATATTTATGCAACCAACTTAGGAGCACCTCAATACAAAAAGTGCTGTATATGCTAACAGACATAAAAGGGGAAATCAACAGTAACACAGTAATAGTAGGGAACTTCAACACTCCACTTTCACCAATGGACAGATCACCCAAAATGATAATAAATAAGGAAACACAAGCTTTAAATGATACATTAAACAACATAGACTTAATTGATATTTTTATGATATTCCATCCAAAAACAAGAGAATACACATTCTTCTCAAGTGCTCATGGAACATTCTCCAGGATAGATCATATCTTGGGTCACAAATCAAGCCTTGGTAAATTTAAGAAAATTGAAATCATATCGAGTAACTTTTCCAACCACAACGCCATGAGACTAGATATCAATTACAGGAAAATATCTGTAAGAAATACAAACACATGGAGGCTAAACAACACACTACTTAATAACCAAGAGATCACTGAAGAAATCACAGAGGAAATCAAAAAATACCTAGAAACAAATGACAACACAAACACGATGACCCAAAACCTATGGGATGCAGCAAATGCAGTTCTAAGAGGGAAGTTTATAGCAATACTAACCTACCTTAAGAAATAAGAAACATCTCAAATAAACAACCTAACCTTACACCTAAAGCAATTAGAGAAAGAAGAACAAAAACCCCCAAAGTTAGCAGAAGGAAAGAAATCATAAACATCAGATCAGAAATAAATGAAAAAGAAATGAAGGAAATGATAGCAAAGAACAATAAACTAAAAGCTGGTTCTTTCAAAAGATAAACAAAATTGATAAACAATTAGCCTGACTTATCAAGAAAAAAAGGGAGAAGACTCAAATCAATAGAATTAGAAATGAAAGAGGAGGGGCTTCCCTGGTGGTGCAGTAGTTGAGAGTCCGCCTGCCGATGCAGGGGACACGGGTTGGTGCTCCAGTCTGGGAAGATCCCACATATCGCGAAGCGGCTAGGCCCATGAGCCATGGCCACTGAGCCTGTGCATCCGGAGCCTGTACTCCTCAATGCGAGAGGCCACAACAGTGAGAGGCCCGCGTATTGCAAATAAAAAAAGAAAGAAATGAAAGAGGAGAAGTAACAACTGACACTGCAGAAATACAAAGGATCATGAGAGATTACTAAAAGCAACTCTATGACAATAAAATGGACAACCTGGAAGAAGTGGACAAATTCTTAGAAATGCACAACCTTCCAAGACTGAATCAGGAAGAAATAGAAAACATGAACAAACCAATCACAGGCACTGAAATTGAAACTGTGATCTCCAACAAACAAAAGCCCAGGACCAGATGGCTTCACAGGCGAATTCTATCAAACATTTAGAGAAGAGCTATCACCTATCCTTCTCAAACTCTTCCAAAATATAGCAGAGGGAGGAACACTCCCAAACTCATTCTACGAGGCCACCATCACCCTGATACCAAAGCCAGACAAAGATGTCACAAAGAAAGAAAACCACAGGCCAATATCACTGATGAACATACATACAAAAATCCTCAACAAAATACTAGCAAACAGAATCCAACAGCACATTAAAAGGATCATACACCATGATCAAGTGGATTTGTCCCAGGAATGCAAGACTTCTTCAATATACACAAATCAATCAATGTGATACACCATATTAACAAATTTAAGGAGAAAAACCATATGATCATCTCAATAGATGCAGAGAAAGCTTTCGACAAAATTCAACACCCATTTATGACAAAAATCCCCCAGAAAGTAGGCATAGAGGGAAATTTCCTCAACATAATAAAGGCCATATATGACAAACCCACAGCAAACATCGTCCTCAATGGTGAAAAACTGAAAACATTTCCTCTAAGATCAGGTACAAGACAAGGTTGCCCACTCTCACCACTCTTATTCAACATAGCTTTGGAAGTTTTAGCCACAGCAATCAGAGAAGAAAAAGAAATAAAAGGAATCCAAATTGGAAAAGAAGAAGTAAAGCTGTCACTGTTTGCAGATGACATGATACTATACATAGAGAATCCTAAATATGTTACCAGAAAACTACTAGAGCTAATCAATGAATTTGATAAAGTAGCAGGATACAAAAATAATGCACAGAAATCTCTTGCATTCCTATACACTAATGATGAAAAATCTGAAAGTGAAATTAAGAAAACACTCCCATTTACCATTGCAACAAAAAGAATAAAATATCTAGGAATAAACCTACCTAAGGATACAAAAGACCTGTATGCAGAAAATTGTAAGACACTGATGAAAGAAATGAAAGATGATACAAATAGATGGAGAGATATAGCATGTTCTTGAATTGGAGGAATCAACATTGTGAAAATGACTCTACTACCCAAAGCAGTCTACAGATTCAATGCAATCCCTATCAAACTACCACTGGCATTTTTCACAGAACTAGAACAAAAAATGTCACAATTTGTATGGAAACACAAAAGACCCCGAATAGCCAAAGCAATCTTGAGAAAGAAAAATGGAGCTGGAGGAATCAGGCTCCTGGACTTCAGACTATACTAAAAAGCTACAGTAATCAAGACAGTATGGTACTGGCACAGAAACAGAAATATAGATCAATGGAACAGGATAGAAAGCTCAGAGATAAACCCACACACATATGGTCACCTTACCTTTGATAAAGGAGACAAGAATATACAGTGGAGAAAAGATAGCCTCTTCAGTATGTGGTGCTGGGAAAACTGGACAGGTACATATAAAAGAATGAAATTAGAACACTCCCTAACACCATACACAAAAATAAACTCAAAATGGATTAAAGACCTAAATGTAAGGCCAAACACTATCAAACTCTTAGAGGAAAACTTAGGCAGAAGACTCTGTGACATAAATCACAGCGAGATGCTTTTTGACCCACCTCCTAGAGAAACGGAAATAAAAACAAAAATAAACAAATGGGACCTAATGAAACTTAAAAGCTTTTGCCCAGCAAAGGAAACCATAAACAAGATGAAAAGACAACACTCAGAATGGGAGAAAATATTTGCAAATGAAGCAACTGACAAAGGATTAATCTCCAAAGTTTACAAGCAGTTCATGCAGCTCAATATTAAAAAAACAAACAACCCAATCCAAAAATGGGCAGAAGTCCTAAATATACATTTCTCCAAAGAAGATATACAGATTGCCAACAAACACATGAAAGAATGCTCAACATCATTAATCATTAGAGAAATGCAAATCAAAACTACAATGAGATATCATCTCACACCGGTCAGAATGGCCATCATCAAAAAATCTACAAACAATAAATGCTGGAGAGGGTGTGTAGAAAAGGGAACCCTCTTGCACTGTTGGTGGGAATGTAAATTGATACAGCCACTATGGAGAACAGTATGGAGGTGCCTTAAAAAGCTACAAATAGAACTATCATACGACCCAGCAATCCCACTACTGGGCATATACCCTGAGAAAACCATAATTCACAAAGAGTCATGTACCAAAATGTTCATTGCAGCTCTATTTACAATAGCCAGGACATGGAAGCAACCGAAGTGTCCATCAACAGATGAATGGATAAAGAAGATGTGGCACATATCTACAATGGAATATTACTCAGCCATAAAAAGGAATGAAATTGAGTTATTTGTAGTGAGGTGGATGGATCTAGAGACTGTCCTACAGAGTGAAGTAAGTCAGAAAGAGAAAAACAAGTACTGTATGCTAACACATATATATGGAATCTAAAAAAAAAAAAGGTCATGAAGAACCTAGGGGCCAGATGGGAATAAAGATGCAGACCTGCTAGAGAATGGACTTGAGGATACGAGGAGGGGGAAGGTAAGCTGGGACAAAGTGAGAGAGTGGCATGGACATATATACACTACCAAACATAAAATAGATAGCTAGTGGCAAGCAGCCTCATAGCACAGGGAGATCAGCTAGGTGCTTTGTGACCACCTAGAGGGTTGGGATAGGGAGGGTGTGAGGGAGGGAATTGCAAGAGGGAAGAAAGAGATATGGGGACATATGTATATGTATAACTGATTCACTTTGTTATAAAGCAGAAATTAACACACCATTGTAAAGCAATTATACTCCAATAAAGATGTTAAAAAAAAAAAAAAAGAGAGACATCCTGAATTACCCTGGTGATGTGTATGAAAGTCATGAAGTAACTGGATTGGATTTCACTAATGGAGTCCATGTTGCAAGCAGGGTTCAATAGTCAGAGATACAGAAGTTTGAAAGAAATCCTAGGCAGTTCCTCTTAAAGTAATGCTACTTGGAGATACACAGATGTCTTTCTAATTAGGAAGGAGTGACTGAAACCAGAGGTACAGGATAGAGTTAGATGATTGTCATAGTTTTAAAACTCTTCAAACTTATCAACTTCTCACTATCCAGTGTGATCCTCTACGTGTCATGGGGACACTTTCAAAGTGCATTATTTTGGGTGCAACCTGAGAAAAAATACTGACTGTTGAATTTAACAGTATTCTTGGGAATTCAAAATATACTATTCCATCATTCTATCTCTAATGAATTTATTGTAGAACAATCTCAGCAAATGATTATAGGGTATTAGAACTAAAATGAAGTTTAGCAATTATCCCTGCTCCTCATTTTATATGTAAGAAAACAATGGATGTATTAAAGATAGAAAAGGAAATAAATTAATATGTACTAAATCATTTAAAGTATATCAGCATATAATTTCAACTTAGATATTGTCCGAGAATAGACAGAACAATCAAAGAAGGCAGTTGCAAATTCTACATGAATACACTGTGAATGTAGTTCGCTACTCATTCACCTGGCTCGAGCCCTTGGAAATTTCAAGTTGAAATTACTGCCATGGGTTCTCATGCCTTCAGAAATTAATATAGTAAAATATAAATTTGAGTAGCAATTTGCTCAGAGTGTTAAAAGCCTGATTTAGTGGGGAAAGGAGTTAATGAAATTTATTGCTTTCTATGATTATAAAAGTAATAAAGCCTTATTGGGAAATTTTTAGAAAATACAGAAATGTATCAAGAAGGAAGTAAAAAATTAAAATTGATGGGATACAATATAACTAAAACCTGTGACCTGAAAGCTGGCTTTTAAAAGGTTAATTTTATGAAGACAAAAATAAGAATGAAATGCCAATCAAAATCTCAATTTTCATTATCATGAATGTTTGTTTAACAGATGTGATTCAATATGGCCCAGATTAATATCACAGTCTTTAACTTTTATTACTTTGGAAACTCAAGAACTGAACAACCTAAAATAATATTCTAAGAGATTCAAAGTAAAAGAAATTCTGTGAATGGAAGAATAATTTACTAGGCAATGAGGATCTAAAAAATCGATCTTAGTGGTAGGTTCCAAACAACTTGTTAGAATAACTGCAATTAAATGAGCTAATTAGAACGCCCAAACCCTTATTTTTTTGTTGATTCAACAGTCATTTTTTAAATGGCATCTGATTTTTCTAACCCCGAGTCCTGAAATTATACGGATATATAGATTTTTCAACGTTATGTAAAGGTTAACAAATTCTAGGGACATGTAAAGGAATAAAATCAGTATCACAACCACTTCTTTACATAGTTCATCACTAAGGATTTGTTTCACGTTTACTCTCTTGATCTTGTTTCTTTCCTTCCTGGGAAGGTTTCACTCACTAACTCATTTGTTCATTCATTTAATCAGTCATTCAGTCAATCAACAGATATTTATTGAGCACCCATTATCTTCTGGATAAATAGTTACAATAAGAATGTCACTATTTGGGAGGTGGAGGGTAGTAGTAATGAAGAGCTGAATAGAACAAACAGCTAATTAGGGAAGGAGCCAAACTTCAAGACCAAACATGCAGTATGTGAACAAGATTAAACCACAACAAGAGCTAGAAAAGTGTTATTGAGAAACAGGGTTTGATTCCAAAGAATCTTTCCTCAAAAGGAAAAGTAAAGACAAGGGCTGGAAGAAAAGTGAGCTTACTGTCCAAAAAGGTAATTCTCATAAGTATCAGAATGTAATACTTCAGTTTCTAAATTTTTCTATTTGCATTCCACCTAGCTTTATACCACACTCTCTTCTCTTGCAATTTCCTCTTAAGGAGCACCAGTCAGAGAAGAATTTTTCAGGGAAATGTTAACCAGATGGCTTTTTCTAATCTTCCTTGGGAAAAAAAATCAAAGTAGGGTTTGCAAGTAACACCACCACCTACAAGTAAGTACTTTGAAAAGAAAAATGACTGAAATCCCAGTCATCTGGGTAGATGTCCAAGCTGCCAGAAATCTAAGAATAAAGCTTTGGAGTGGGGCTTCTGGTTTACAGAAAATAGAAATGTGATTAAAATAAAATAAGAAAAGAAAAATAACTTAAAAGTCTTGGCATCTTTCAAAAACAAAAAGTCTATTTGCCTATGTTTTTTGCCTCCATATTAGCGACATCTTTCAAGTCACGTGAGATCTTTGGCCAAGTAACTTTAAACATCTCCACATCTCAGTTTCCTTATCTGCCTGGGAATATTATAAGAGCATCTGCGTCTTGGTTGTGAGGATTAGATTCTTAGTAATTATTAAGAATTGTTAAATTTCAACTCAGATACTTGTCCATTTCATCTTTTCCTGAGTATCATCATGGTAGGCTTAACTAATACTAATGGCCAGGACTCCTTCCCTCCCACCACCACCTGCCCCAAAACAAAGTTACCAGACCCTTTGTTTTTAGGTGAAACTGAGAATATGCATAGGATTGCCGGGTAAGAAGTACTTTCTGAGTCACCCTGCAACTTGAACACCTGGTTGCTACCGTAAGGAAAGAACTCTAAGCTGAACTTCAGCATTAATAAAATAAAGTAGGTCTATAAAAAATAATCTAATGAATTGAAATTTTAGATTTTAGTTTTAGCAGTCACTGAATTCAGCAGGTAGCTCCAAATTCCAAACACACAACAGAGCTATGTGTCTTGACATTAAAATTATACTTACGAACTTTAGAAGACAGCTTCTTTTAGATATTGCAGTATCAAAATCAGGGGAGCTTGATTCCCTCAGACCACGACTTGATGTTTCTGAGGGATGCGTAGGTGGAAGTGAGGGGAAGGGGCTAAAAAGGATGCTAAATACACCAAATTGTACCAACACACTACCCAGATGGTACCACTCTGATAAATAATCGATATTATTCATTAAATCAATCTGAATATCATCCAGCTCTTTATGTAGCATCTAGAAAGTAGATGTATTTAAAAAGATAGATAAGAAATATAAGTGATGAAAGGAAGGAAAAGATACCTTCCAACTGAGGTTAAATTTAACTCAAAAATGAAAAATATGAAGATAAAAATACAAAGATATGTTCAGCCATCTGTAGAATGACTTCCCTGGCAAAACTTTTGAAATATGCCAATACCAAGTGTTGATAAGGATGTCAAACAATGAGAAATCTTAAATACTTCTGGTATTTAAAACCACTTTGTTTAAAACCACTTTGGAAAACACTGGCATTTCAAATAACTTTGAATAAGTATATATTTTGAAATCCAGCAATTCCTCTCCTAAGTGTATAGTCTAAAGAAATTCTTACCCAGGAGACATGTACAATTATGTTAATACCAGCATTGTTTCAAATAGAAAAAAAAAACAAAACTGGTAACTCAAATATCTGTTGACAAGAAACTGAGTGAATAAGTTGTAGTTTATTCATAAAGTGAATACAGCAGTGAAAATAAAGTGCAGCTACATATGTCAACATGGATGAACCTCACAAACCTGAATGCTGAAGAAAAATAAAAAGAGCAAGTTGCAAGGGAAAAGAACTATATGATTCCATTTATACAAAGTTCAAAAACACGCAAAACTAAACAATTTGTTATTTAGCGATACATTCATATGTGGTAAAACTATAAAGAAAAGCAAGGGAATGATAAACACAAAATTGAGGGTACCAGATATCCATGGGGAAAGGGAGGAAAGAAGAGGGATGAAATAGTTGAAGGACAGAGCACAGGACATAAAGTGGTAATATTCTATTTCTTAAACTAGGCAGTGGGTACCTGGGTGTTCATGTATTGTTATTAATAATAATACTTTATGTATTTGTTATACGTAATGACAAAATAAAATTCTTAAGTCAGAAATTATACAGCGTAAGAGATATTCAATTAATGTAGATGTAAGTTTTACAAACATCCAAAATCCAGCCAAAGTAATCCGAACATAACCTCAGGGAGGTCTGATTGGATTGAAATATTACGAATATAATCAACTGTTCAGTAGACCTTTGGTCTTGTAATGGTTTGTAATTCTTCTGTGGTAAGAACTTGAATTCTATATACATAAATTCTAGTTTCACAGAATTTCTGGTTACTGAATGAGTCTACCTAGGATGGCTTGGAATACACCTAAAAAATTAACTTTATTGTTCTCTTCTTACCTTTATATTCATGGGACATGTGAACTAATTTTTTAAAATTATTTTTTCTTTGTGGAAATGACCTCCACAAAAAAGCCAACTTTTAGTGCTGGTTTGGAACTGTAGAAAAAGAGAAACAGCTTAATTAAAAAGTGGTTCCTGGGACTTCCCTGGCAGTTCAGTGGTTAGTACTCTGCACTTCCACTGCAGCGGGCACGGGTTCGATTTCTGGTCAGGGAAATAAGATCCCGCATGCCGCGACATGGCCAAAAACTAAGTTGTTCCTAACTAGAAGGTTTATCTTAAAAAAAAGGATATGCTATTGAGAAATTTGTAATTTGAAGATTTCTGAAGGTGCCAAGATACGTACCCCAAGGATGAAGAGGGAAGAAATTATAGAAAGGAGATTATTGCATGACTGTATTTACACAGCAGTAATGCTCTTGACATATCAACTCAAACTCCCAGCAAGATCCCTAATCTCAAGAATGTATTTATTAGGCCATCAGACAATGATATTAGCCATCTAATTTTCCTTGCTGTGATTTCATACTCTTTGTGTTTATAATTCGACTTCCTGTATTGCTTCCCTACAAATAGAGGATGGACATATCTACCAGCACTGTGCTAGGTATTTTCCATTTGGCCTGCCTATCTAGCCCACCCATCCCACCCTGCTTTCTGCCTGAAAGACTGACCTATATGGACTCTACCACTGGGTTTCCTTGCCCACCAAGCTTCCTGTTGAGTTGGATCAACCCAGAGCCTCAGGAGATCAGAGGGAGGGAGAAAAGACAGGTTGGGTTTTTATTCCGCAGGCTTCTTCCTGTCGTGTCACTGTAGGCTGGCCATGTTCATAACTGAAGGTTTCCAGTAGCTTTTTTCACACAGCCTTCTCTGTCTCCGGGTTCCAATCATTGCTTCTTTCCCTCACTTCTTCAGGCTGTCAAAAAAGTCTGACCCCGTGACACTGCTTCTGCTCTCAGAATGCCTGGAAGAGTAATCATATATAGTCTACCCCCAGAAACAACAATCCTCCAACTAACCAGTCATGAGCACAGTGTCATGGTGTGAGGATGGAGTGAAACGTTTTTTATTTTTTCCATTAAATTATCTCCATGCAGAGACAGCATCAGATGTGTGCCAGGGTCCCTTTTTGCTCTCATCTCATCTCGTCTTCCCTTTTTTTCCCTCTGCCCTATCCCCAGGATCCTCTCCATCAGTCAATGCTCTCTGTGGTCAAGTCCATGGAAATTCCTGTCTCTAGTACAGTTCTAGGAGGGCAATTGTGAGACCCCTCAAACCTTCATTTTAATTGACTAAGGCCTTTTAGGGTCTTTAGAGTGTAGCACCTACAAAAAAACCACAAACACATTTTAAAAACAAGACTTTTTTTCCTGCAAATATTGCTCTCCTCTTATAGTACAATATGGGTATATTATTTTACTAAAGACCTTCTGCTCACCTGTGTGAGAAAGCAAAAGATTCGGGGGAGAGGGCAGGGAAGATGAAGAAAGAATGGAGTGGTAGCTGGAGATGCAAGTCATGTCCAGAGAGCATTTCAGGAAATGAAAATAGCATGTTGAAGGCCACAAAGCTGGGAAGCTGGAACATTTGTGGAACTAAAATAAGGCCACTGTAACTGAAGCTTTGTTAGCAAGAGAGAGAATGGTTTGTGAGATAGAGCTGCGAATCAGAGAAAGCAGAGCATCATGGGTCACATTAAGGAGCTGGACCTTTATCCTAAGTAAAGAAAGGGTGGATGGGGCTTCCCTGCTGGCGCAGTGGTTGAGAGTCCGCCTGCCGCTGCAGGGAACACGGGTTCGTGCCCTGGTCCAGGAAGATCCCACATGCCGTGGAGCGGCTGGGCCCGTGAGCCATGGCCGCTGAGCGTGCGCGTCTGGAGCCTGTGCTCCTGCAACGGGAGAGGCCACAACAGTGAGAGGCCCGCATACCGCAAAAAAAAAAAAAAAAAAAAAAAAAAAAAAAAAGAAAGGGTGGATGGTTTGGGGGAAACCTGAGGGAAGGCAAGTGAAGTAAATATTGTAAAAGTTTGGTTAAGAAAGATTGAGAAGCTGACCCATGTGATCTATTGTATATCACTCTATTTCTTGCACTTAAAATTATTTTAATTGAAGTATAGTTGATTTACAATGTTGTGTTAGTTTCAGGTGTACAGCAAAGTGATTCAGTGGTGTATATATACATATATATGTATATATACATATATATGTATATATACACATATATATACACATTTTCCAGATTCTTCTCCCTTATAGGTTATTACAAAATACCGAGTATAGTTTGCTGTGCTATACAGTAGGTTCTTTTATTTTTTTGACTGCATTGGGTCTTCATTGCTGTGCATGGGCTTTCTCTAGTTGTGGGGAGCGGGGGCTACTCTTTGTTGCGGTGCGCAGGCTTCTCATTGCAGTGTCTTCTCTTGTTCCAGATCACAGGCTCTAGGCACACGGGCTTCAGTAGTTGTGGCATGCGGGCTCAGTAGTTGTGGCACACCGGCTTAGTTGCTCCGTGGTATGTGGGATCTTCCTGGACCAGGGCTCGAACCTCTGTCCCCTGCATTAACAGGTGGATTCTTAACCACTGCGCCACCAGGGAAGCCCAGTAGGTTCTTGTTGTGTATCTATTTTATATGTAGTAGTGTGTATATGTTAATCCCAAACTCTTAATTTATCCCTCCCCCACTTTCACCTTAGGTAACCATAAGTTTGTTTTCTCTGTCTGTAGATCTATTTCTTTTTTGTATTTAAGTTCATTTGTATCAGTTTTTCTTTTTTAGATTCCACATATAAGCGATATCGTATGATTTTTTCCTTCTCTGTCTGGTTTACTTCATTTAATATGATAATGTCTAGGTCCATCCATGTTGCTGCAAATGGCATGATTTCATTCTTTTTTATGGCTGAGTAGTATTCCATTGTGTGTATGTACCATGTCTTCTTTATCCATCCCTCTGTCAATGGACATTTAGGTTGGTTCTAAGTCTTAGCTATTGTAAATAGACTTGCACTTAAATTTCTAAAAATTTAAATTATCCAAATAATACATAAATATGTTCTTTTTTAAATAAATTTATCTATTTTGTTTATTTATTTTTGGCTGCATTTGGTCTTTGTTGCTGCACACAGGCTTTCTCTAGTTCGGGCGAGCAGGGGCTACTCTTCGTTGTGGTGAGCAGGCTTCTCATTGCATTGGCTTCTCTTGTTGCAGAGTAGGGGCTCTAGGCACATGGGCTTCAATAGTTGTCGCATGTGGGCTCAGTAGTTGTGGCTCGCAGGCTCTAGAGAGCAGGCTCAGTAGTTGTGGCACATAGGCTTATTTGTTCCACAGTATGTGGGATCTTCCGAGACCGGGGCTCGAACCCGTGTCCCTTGCATTGGCAGTCAGATTCTTAACCACTGCGCCACCAGGGAAGCCCCGTAAATATGTTCTTAAAGTAAAAATTTTCAACAATAGAAACTGAAAAGTTCCCCTGACTTATCATCCTTAATAACTCTTGAAACTTCCTCTCAGTTAACTATTATGTACTAAGAATGTTTACATCTACAACTAACAAGAAAACCTGGCTATCAATGACCTAAGCTAATTGGAGTTTGTTTGATAGGCAGCTGTTAGCATTGGTTCAGTGATGTCAAGATGGCTGCCATAGCTCCAAGCATGGTATCTGTCATTCACGAATCAGTGTGTGGCTATAGATAATTAATTTTCACCATTGTGTGGAATTTCATTGTACAAATATACTACACTGTATCCATTCTCCTGTTAACGGACACTTGGGTTATCTCCAGTTTAGGGGGTTTTGTTTCATTTGTATTTTCTGTTTTTGCTATTAAAAACATGTGCTATTAATTGTCTTATACAAGTCTTCTGGTGTACAAATTTCTCTAGGCTATACCTAGGAGTAGAACTTCTGAGTAACAGAGTTTTCACATTTCAATTTTATTTTATTATGTCCTTTATATAAATGGTATCATGTAGTACATATTGTTCTGTATCTTTAATTTATTGCATAAGCTCAAAGATTTTGTCTATTTTTCTCACTACTCTATCCCCAGCACCATTCATTCATGTAATGAATATTTATTAAATACCTACTCTGTACCAGGCTCAAGTTGGAAACATTTACTTGAGTTTTCCTCTGAAGTCCCTTCCCTCCCTATCTTCCATAAAGGCCCTCAATTCTGATCCTTCAGTTTACAAGTTTACAAGCCGGTATTATCACAAGAATAGGGCCACTGCTAGTCCACAGGGTGCTTTTATGCTAGTTGAAAAAAAGGCATATCCCTCCCACGGCACCCAATCACATGCCAGGTTTACCCACAGCCAGCACTGCGCGATGTTTGGTGAGCAGAGCTCAGCCTGAATTTCAGCCCCCTCACTCCCTCAGCAGATGCTCTTATGCAGGTACAACCTGTTCAACTGTACAGAGCAGCCCTGCCCCAGAAAGCTAGCTAATAGATGCAAACTTCTCTCTAACTGCCTCTCAACCTGGCTGTACTCAAAGATGTTCTTCCTTTACCTCTGTTATTCTCTCCTTTACCTATTGCACTAAACAGACTGGAGGAAGAGTCCATAATATTTGCCACGAAGAAAATATTTGCCATGAAGAAAAGCAGCACCAATCAGTTCTTTTAAATATAAGTTCTGTGGCTCAAAAAGCATTCTTTGTCAGTAAAACCAACCCAGATACCCAAGCCATAATGATTTGGCTTGGCTTGGATGAAGAACTGGTATATGAGCCAGAAATGATCTCTGTGGGCTAGGAATTAAATATACCAGGTTCCTCTGAAGTGGCTTCACCCAATTTCTGTCTAGTGGCCCAATTTCTGTGGATACAAAGTGACAGCAGACAAGCCATTCAAATTCTGTCTTTGAGAACTACACATGATAGATGAATAAAGAAAGGACAGATTATTCCAGTTTAATGAGCTCAAGTAATAATGAGAAATTTATGATTTTTAGTGATACTCAGAGTTGCAGTCGGATGAAGGGAAATTTGGAGCCTGAGGCAACTTCCCTTGTATAAAACTTTCAACAGAGAATGAAATCTGTGTGACTCCTCCTAACACTAATTGGTCATTTCCCCCACAGTTAAGTATAAAATGTCTTATATCATTTTCTAAGTTCTGCTTTTCTCTCCAACCAGATGCTAACTTCCCCAAGACAACTTCCTTGTGAGTTCTTTAACCCCTGGCAGAATGCTGAACATGCACATAAGAAGAATCCAATAAATATTTGAGAGGCTGAATTACTTTTTAAAAAATTATTAATAATTCAACCTAAAACATTTAAGTATCAAATAACATATAACCATTATAAAAAATGTAAACAGTGTAAGTTGGAGTTCATGTACTTTTTTTCTCCTGCATTCTCAACTATCTCTGTTTATCACTGTTAAGTTTTTTATGTGTGTTCCCAGACCTTTATACACGCACAGACATATTAATTTGTAAGGTTTTTCCTTACATAAAAATGGAATCATATATTGTTCTGCAACTTGCTTTTTTAAATTAAACAGTTTTTTGGTCTGTTCTTCATGTCACTGTGTAGTGTGTACCTCATTGTTTTGGATGGCTGCTTCCATGGTGTCCCTTTCATAGGATGGATATGTTAATTTTTTAAATAACCATCTATAACTGAATATTTAGGTAGTCTCCAAGCCCTCACTATTATGAATAATGCTACAATGAACACCCTTGTACATATATTCTTGCACACTTTGGTGGTATTTTTGTAGGCTATAGACCCAGATGTGGAATTACAGGGGAAACTTATAGTGATGTTTTGAAAAGGACATTTAGTTAAGAGAGTCTAAATTCTAGGCTTGACTCTGCCACTTCTAATCTGTGTTACTCTGAGCGAGTCATTTCAACTCCCTGAGATTCTTTTATTTGATCTTTAAGAGAAGGAAAAACTCAGTATGTTTCATAGGATTGTTGTGAAAATCAAATGACCAAACTAAAGCATCATGGTTGACTAATATTAGATTAGGAGTATTTCTTCAGCCTTTTTGTAACCTGCTGAATCTCATTAGATGACTTGCCAATTTCTAGTAGTCGGCTGAAATGTTCCTCTTTTGAATATAGTATAGGGAACCAAGTAGAAGAGTATTATTGAAATCAAGTAGACAAATCATTGCATCCTGTGGAAATAGGTCTTGTTCTTTGAAAAGATGAATTCAGATCTCAGTTTTAATCATCCTTAGAAAAGCATGAAAGTGACCCATAGTAAACTCCAAAAACAGAAATACAAAGAAAATGTCTTCTCTAGAATCCTATAAGGCAGCGGTCGCCAGCCTTTTAGGCACAAGGGACTGGTTTCATGGAAGACAGTTTTTCCACGGGGTGGGGAGGGAATGGTTCAGGCAGTAATGCGAGTGATGGGAAGCCACGGGGAGCAGTAAATGAAGCTTTGCTCGCTGGCCTGCCACTCACCTTCTGCTGTGCGGTCTGGTTCCTAACAGGGGGTTGGGGACCGCTGCTACAAGGTCATAGGCAGAGAAGTCTTTGTAATCAAAAAATTCCATTATAAAATACCTTTACTGGCTAAAAATTACTTGTGCCACTCATTTTGTTATCAAAAACCTGAGCTTCAGTTCTGGTTTTACCATTAAGTTGTCTGTGAGTAAGAACCTACATTTTCCTCACTTGCAAAATGAAGGGGTTGAATTAGATCATCTTTAAGTTCCCTTTTACTGAAACAATAGTAAAAATTATAATAGTTACATGTATAAAGTGTTTACTGTATTAGAACCAGCACTGTTCTAATTGCTTTATATATGTTGATTCATTTAATCTTCACAGCAAACCTATGAGGCAGGTACTACTATTATCAGTTCCATTTTACAGATGTGGAAACTGAGGGACAGAGAGGTTAGGTGACTTGCCTAAGGTTACACAGCTAGTGAGGGACAGAGGCAGGGCTTTGGGTCTAGGTTGTCAGGCTCCAGAGTTCATGCCCTGACCCTTTCATCCTGTGATTCTCTGATCTCCTCAAACCCTTGAATTCTTTGCTTTGTGTTGATATTTGAAAGAAACTTCTATTCTAGGAGTTTCTTTCCACTTTGTTTTGTTTCAAAGCTTTATTGACATAAATTTATTTGGAGGTCCTTTTTCCTTTTTTGAGAAAAAATTAAAAATGAATAACTTATATTAGTTTTCTACTGCTACATTACAAATTACCCCAAGATTTTGCAGCTTAAACAATGAACATTTATTATCTCACCTAATTTCTGCTTAGCTGTGTGATTCTGGGTCAGGGTCTCCCATGAGCTCATAGTCATGTCATTGGCGAGGGCTGCAGTCACGTGAAGGGGCTGACAATCTGCTTCCAAGTATACTCATGGCTGTTGGTAGGAGATTTCAGTTTCTCCCCACATGGGCCTCTTCATCAGGCTGTTCATACAACTTGGTAGCTGGCTCCTTAGAGTGAGAAATCTGAGAGAGACAGAGACAGAGACAGACAGAGACAGAGAACCCAAGACAGAAGCTGAAGTCTTCTGTCCCTGCCACTCTCCTAATCTTGGAGGTGACATTCCATCACTTTTGCCATATCTACTTGCTGGAAGCAAGTCACCAAGTCCAACCCAAACTCAAGGGGAGGGAAAGTAAGCTTCATCTCTTAAGGGGAAGAATATCAAAATATGTATAAATATATCTTTAAAACCACATTGAGTACAACAAAAACATACGAACAGTGGTATACTCACTGCCCCAAACTGGGAATTATTACCTTATCATATTTTCCTCAAAACATTTTCAAAAAAAAAAAAACATTAGAAATAAAATCGTCTTTGTTCCCATACCCAGACCCAATCCTTTTCCTATTCTCCAGATTCTAATCTCCAACAATTCTAAGATTATATGGTGTATCGTTCCAGTCTTTTTATTCTTTTATATACATATAGGTCATGCTCCAAGAGGTCAGGGACCTTATCCCGCTACCACCTGACATAGAATAGGCACTCAGGGCATATTTGTTGACGAAATCAATGATTTCTAGCCTACAGCCTCAGTCTTCTACTCTCCACTCCTATACCTGACGGATATTTCGAAACGAAAAGCCTGTCACACTCCTCCCCAGCTTGAAAAATGCCATTGGCTCCTCCGTCTGTGGAATAAAGTCCACTCTTCTTAACATGCATTAAAAGTTTCTGTGAAAACAACTCTCCCCTCCCCCCCAAAGCAAAACAAGCACCACTTCTTCTAATAGAGGAAGCAGAAGAAGAAAAACGCAAATCAGCTAATTCTATTATAAGCTGACAGCCCTGGTAAAAGAAGTCCTGGAGGAAGAGTTCAGAATCCATAGAGAAAGGAGGCTATGTAATTATTGATAGATTTCATCTTCGTTGTTGTTGTTTTTCTCATGCTCTTTCTCTTTCATGAGAAGTTTTACCTACTGTTTAAAGGGAAGGGAATCTAACATTTCATTGAGCACGTAATGATATGCCAGGCATTTGGCTAAATGTTATATTTACTTTATCCCGTCTAATATAATTTTCTTCAAAAACCTAGAGTAGGTGTCACCTCTTCTTTCAAAAATAAAATGACTGAGTTCAAAAATGTCAAATACACCAAGGAAAATAAAGTGTGCTGGTGATTTCTACATTATGAGAAAGTACAAAAGACTTGTACAATACATATGCTTCTTATTAGTTAATATTAGGTCATGGGCCATCTGTGGTCACACATCTCATGTGTGATACTCTTGATGTGCCAGTCTTCCTCATAAACTCCTCTCTCATCTCTCTCCCTCTTCCTTCCCTCTCTCTTCCTCTGGGCTTGCCTCTCTTTCCCTTGCTCTCTCTTAATCCCATTACTTTCTGGTTTTTTTTGGTTTTTGTTTTCCGTTTTTCTCTCTGCCTACCTCTTAAGCCCATCAACAGCTTCATTGTTGCCTTCTAGGGCAAAAAGTTTACTGAAGGCTTGTCTAAGCTGAAGTGAAAGTAAACAGAAAGAAAGGCTTCCTTTAATTCCTGAGCTAGAATTGCAACAAAGTATAATGATGTTTCAGTACAATATGTGACCCAAAGAGATAAAGTTATATACTCTAGCCAGGCTTTCAGCTTCCAATATGCAAGGGACAGTTGCCCCCTGAGCTCTTGATGAGGTTCTCAATCATTACTGGTAATACGAAGGTTCTTATGTTTCCATTTTGAAAAGAAAGAACCTGTAGCCAGGAGATGTTAGCATTTTATCCATATGTAGAAGTTGTAGAGGGAAGTTTCCCTGAGGCTTGAAAAGTAAGAATGGAAGCAGAAGAAAAATTTTCTATAAAGGACAGACAGGATGTGGAAAACTGAAAATAGCATCGTGTGGAAAATTCAAGATGAGTCTGGTGGTCCTCCAATTCCACCCATTCATCAGGTCCTGAGAGTGCAGAGGCTGCTTTGGAAAACCAAAACTAGATTATTAATAATGCAGGAGGTTTTATACTCCATTCTAGTGTTTAAGTCGAGGTTGCCCTCCGTTTTGATGCTTTCTGATTCTCCACTTTTAGGCAAACGAGAAGAAACCAAGAGGATCATTCCTTTGGCTTGATTTCAAGAAAAAGGTATTCATTTACTTGCAAAACTTTTCAAGTGCTCTCTAAATATCAGACTCCATATTTAAACAAACCAAAGTTTAGTGAGCAAGCAGATGCTATAAATCATCAAAACAGCTCCCTCTTCCCCCACCTCCCGGGCAAACAAACAGTCATTAAAAGAAAATCAGCGTTGAAGAACGGAGCTAGTGGGTAGGTGGTTTATAGCTTGTGGGTTGATGATCTGACAATATTTTAGCAGAGAACTTCGCTGACTGGCAAAAAGCAGTGAGTTGCTAAACACTGAGAGATTGTTATGAAGACTTAAGGGCGAAGATATAGTTTCCTGGAAAAGAGGGCAGTGTTTGAAGACTATTGCCCTACCACTTTCATGATTTGCATCTCATGTGGAGGTGTCTTTCCTTAATAAAAAGCAATTAGATTCCGGCCACGTACCACCCCCTCCTCTTCAACAGACTCTTACCAACCTGAATTAATAACATACCTTGTTGACTCGTTAAGTTTTGGTGTCATTTTGATACATATATTATTACAGCAATACATAAAAGCTACAATATTCAATCTGCTTAAACGATGTTAAGGTTATACTTTGGAGATGAGAAACTTTGAATTATCCAGTTGATTCAGGAAATGAGTTTACTGGCCTACTGTACATTCATTTGAAGAATGAAAGAGAGAGAGAATCCCCTGAGGCTTAAATCTGAAGGGAACTCAGCTTTTCACTGTACTTTTAGAAGTAAAATAGTAATGGTACTCCTAAGGGAGTTTTATAAATTGGCATGCCCCAAATTTCTTTCTTAGCTATGTGCACGTAACTGCGTTAAGTGAATGAGCTGGGCTGCATCAGGGACTAAAG
This sequence comes from Phocoena phocoena, assembly GCF_963924675.1. NCBI lineage: Eukaryota > Metazoa > Chordata > Mammalia > Artiodactyla > Phocoenidae > Phocoena > Phocoena phocoena. Next base: position 63,462,307 of record NC_089221.1, on the reverse strand, counting down.
AAAGCCACTCTGCTCTTTTTCTCCACTGCTCTTTCAAACCTTCTCTGTCAAATTATTCTTCTCCAAACTTGGATGAAATCTGAGGCAGAGATCCTAGTTTTTCTGGTCATGTTCATGTATTAAAAAGCTCAGTATCATCTAATATTAAAATGTTATGGCCTCATTTGGTTCAAAGTTTCTATTTATGCCCCCATCCCCCATTCCCTCCATCCTTAGGCCTGAATCAAGCTTGCAAGCCCCAAATGGGAAAGGTCAGGGTGGGTTTGTGTGGAACGGGGGTAGGATGAAGGGGGGAGGGGTGTTCTTTCTTCCTAGACCCACTGATTTCTACACTTTCTGGGCTGCTCTTTGTGGCTTTTCTATGGTCTGATCAATGGAGGAGGTGGATTCATGGACAAAGGCAATGTTCTCTGCCTGGTGCGGTGGACTTTCTGAGTTCTCACTACTGAGGACCTCCAACCTCCAGTTTCCTTTCACAGAAAATGATTTCAGACTGACGATTGCTTGCTCCACCACTTCCCACTCCAATCACCACATCTCAGCTTGAAGCTTTAGATGGCTCACAACCACCCTTTAGAAAGACTGTTTTTATGGAGTTTCTCTTTTTTTTTTGAATTTTATTTTATTCATTTTTTTATACAGCAGGTTCTTATTAGTTATCTATTTTATACATATTAGTGTATGTATGTCAATCCCAGTCTCCCAATTCATCCCACCCCCCCACCCCCCACTTTCCCTCCTTGGTGTCCATACTTTTGTTCTCTGGCGGAGTCTCTTTTAAGATGACCCAAATCCAGTTCTTTTTAATATAATCCACATGCAGCCCACAGGAAACCTGTAGATTAGCCTCCTCAGATCCTTATTTCTAATTGCATTAATCAGGGTTCTCCAGAGAAACAGAAACAGTATGCGATAGAGATAGAGATAGATGCAGATAAAGAAAATTTTTTACATTTTATAAAAACTTTATTATAGATGTTTAAAAACATACATGAAAGAAGAGGGAATAATAAAAATGAACTGATGTATACATCTCCCAGTTTCCACAATCATCAACAAACTGTCAGTTCTGTCTTATCTATGCCCACAGCCACCAGCATCCCTGGCCGTCTACCCCAGAACTGTTTTGAAGCAAATCCCAGATATTATATCATTTATCTGTAAATATTTCATTATATATCTCAAGAAGATACAGATTTTTTATAAAAAACACAATCACAATTATTACACTTAAAAATTAACAAAAAAGTTCTTGGGCTTCCCTGGTGATGCAGTGGCCGAGAATCTGCCTGCCAATGCAGGGGACATGGGTTCGAGCCCTGGTCTGGGAAGATCCCACACGCCAAGGAGCAACTAAGCCCGTGCACCACAACTACTGAGCCTGTGCTCTAGAGCCCGCGAGCCACAGCTACTGAGCCCTAATACTGCAACTACTGAAGCCCGTGCACCTAGAGCCCGTGCTCCACAAGAGAAGCCACCGCAATGAGAGGCCCGCGCACCGCAACGAAGAGTAGCCCCCGCTCTTCACAACTATAGAAAGCCCATGCGCAGCAACAAAGACCCAACACAGCCAAAAATAAATGAATAAAATAAATTTTTTTAAAGTTCTTAATACCACCAAATGCTGAGTCAGTATTCACATTTTCTCAATTTTCATGTAAATTTTAAAATATCTTATTTGTTTATCTATTTATTTATTTGGCTGCATTGGGTCTTAGTTGCTGCACATGGGCTTTCTATAGTTGTGGTGAGCGGGGGCTACTCTTTGTTGCGGTGCGCGGGCCTCTCATTGCGGTGGCTTCTCTTGTTGTGGAGCACGGGCTCTAGGTCCGCGGGCTTCAGTAGTTGCAGCACGTGGACTTCAGTAGTTGCACAATTTGGGAGGCTACTTTAAGAAAATGAATATAAAAAATTAGGCCTTTAAGTTTTACAAAATCATGGGACCGTGTGAGCACATTGCCAGGGCCCTTTCTGGGAGTGAGGGGCTTCACATAAATCTGACTCAAGACTCAGTCTATTTATGAAAGTGTTAAATCTTTAAGGATTATTCTAGATTGTACAATGGTGAATTGGGTTCTACAATCAGATTGGCAGACCTATATTAGATCAATTCAGCTATCTACCAGATACTTCCTGTGTCTTTTGGGAAAAGTTATTTAAATTCTCTAAGCCTCGATTTCCCATATTAGTAAACCCACTTCATACGATAGTTGCAAAGATGAAAATATGTAAGTGTGTAAAACATTTTAGCATAGCTCATAATTAGTGCTTAATAAGTGTTAGCTATTATTAGCTATTAGTATTAAAATCTGAAGTATCTGAACTCTGCCCTGTATTTGCCTTTTCAAAACTCACAGATCCTTAGTTCCTCACAACAAAATTCAAGGGATCATCTGTAAGGAAATAAAATCCAGAATATCCAAGTCTGAAGTTTCCTGGTGAAAAAGAGCAGCTGGACCCCTACTCTCCCCCGTGAAGTTCCCCTCCCGGTGGATCATCTTGCCACCATCCTACCTGGATGATAAGGAGCTGCTCCTCTTTGAACACACCGAGACCAGGCTGGGTTGTAAAAAAAGAATCGACTAAAATCTAGGGGATGGTTTAAAAAGAGAATAAATAAAAATAAAGTATATCCAAGGTGGACTCTGCTTTCTCACAGCTATCTCCCCATTCTACATGAGGCCTTAGAAAAAGAAATTTTGCTTGGATTCCTCCTAGCTTCCGATCTTCCTCATCATGGTAAATACCATACACGAGTACCCACCACATAGGTGTACAATCCCAGACACAGAACTAACATACAGTTAGGCAGGTTGGGCACTGCACAAAGATATCACATCTTAGAAGGCACCATTCGCATTGTAGACATCACAGATTTCTACGTTTACCAAAATAATTTTCTGGTGAATGGCAGCTAAGTATCTTGTTACATAGTCAGTACATTGTGATACTTTTTATAATCATTGAAACTAGAAAGCCTTGAGGAAGACTTGGGGAGGGGGTGCCTTTTCCACTTTGTACACATGTATGATGTGGGTGTGGAGGCCTTGACTGGGCATCTAGAATGTGTAAAGTCTAGAAAGAGGAAGAGAGATCCAGCTCCCTGGCTGTTAACCCCAAACCTAGAGCCTGCTCTCTCAGTTCCCATTTCCTGTCTAAGGTCTTACCTCTTCCTGTAGCAATTGACATAGAGAATTGCTCCACCCTTCAGCCAAGAGGTCTTTACTTTTGCAGAGCTTAATGATATAACTAGATTCATATAATACAATAATCTACAACAATAAATACACACATGGTAATAGAAAATGATTTCCTTATAAAGTTTCTAAGATACACACATGCAGAGTTGTTTATTTTAAGGCCATGTTAATTTCAGGAAGAACAAATTTCTGTTACCCAAATGGCTGAGGATGTATTAAATTGAATAATAGATTATATCTGCTGTTCGCTTTGACAACTTAAGCTTTTGTAATATCACATCTAAAACATGAGGAAAATATTACTAGGTTGATTTGGTTTTCAATGTAACACTCACTAGATATGATGTCATAATTCCTGAAACATCAATGAAAAGAGAACGTTTGGTTTTTCAAATGTGTTGGCCCAGTATAAATACAGCTATTTCCAACAACATCAGACCTAGCCATTTTTAGCCTTCCCACCCTTAGTATAAGTGTATTTCTTAAAACATGGTCCTTATTGCAATATTTTGTACTATGTTTAATTCTCAATATGTTCTGAGATTTAAGCTAAAACCAAGCTTTAATTCTAAATAAAAAAGAAAACAGTTTTTAAGGTGCATCTTTGTAACTGCAATATAGAATTTCCAAGTTAATTAAAAAATATTAGCTTGTTACTGTTTAAACTTTCTTAGTGTAAAATATATCATACCTTCACAATAGTGTATATGTGCTGTTTAAAGAAGAATAATAGAAGAAGAGCTATGTACCTACTATGCATCTTAAGAAATAGAACATAACCAGTACCTTAGAAGTTTCCTTTCTACCTCTCCCTGGTGATGCTCCTTTCCCTGTCCACCATAATTAACCATATGTTGAAACTTTGTTAATCACTCCATGCTTCTATTAATTGTTTTATCATATACGTGTATCCTTAAGCAATATATTGTCTAATTTTGCCTTCTTTTACAATTGATGTAAATGAAATCATACATATATAGGCTTGTATGATTTGCTTTTCTGTTCAACACATTTCTGAGTTTTAACATCTATTGATACACAAAGCTGTATTTCATTCAGTTTTGCTATTCTGGTATTCCTTTGTTATGAGTGGACCACAATTTAGTTATCAATTCTACTACTGATGGGTGTTTGGGCTGTTTCCCTTTTTTTTTTTTTTTTTGTCTTTTTATGAACAATGCTGCTCTGAGTTTTTTAAATTCACATCTCCCATGTACATGTGCACAAGTTTCTTTAGAATATAAACCTTGAAGTGGAGAGTTTTAGTATTCATCAAAATAGATTAAGAAATCAATGTCAAACCACAGTATTCACAGAACATATATTTGATGACGATGATGATGATGATGATAATCTCCTTGCTGAAGAGTGACAAAATAGGAGAGCTCATGCTTTGCTTACTAGCTCTGGCTTCAGAACATTACTAAATATCACCAATCTCACAGAAAGAAATTCCAAGAAACTTAACTCAAGTCCCCAGGTTTTTCCTGATAGGAGACAAGAGCTAAGAGTATGGAAGTCTTAATGAAGGGGTTTATCAATTGATGGTAAAGGTTTGCCAAGTGATTCAGAACGAAGAACTGACTGCTACGGGGAGAAATATGGGCTGGATAGCAACAAGAAAGCTTGACTTCTAAGCTGCTTCTATCTATAGATGGCTGTGTGGTTTTTGAGCAAATCAGGGAATATCACTGATTCTCCGTTTTCATGTCCATAAAATATGAAGTTTAGATTCAATGACCTTTGGGTCACTTCCTGCTCTAATTCCGATTCGGTGATTTTAAGTTTTTTTGGAAACGACAGTTTTGCTTGCCCCCTAGTGGTGTCCTCTTGCCTTGCAACTGGAGAAACCGGTTTAAAATGGTGGTTATTGTCTCTCAAAAACTTCCTTGTACAGTGTATTTTAGGCATTATAATTAAAAGGCATGAAAATGAAAGGAAGCTTTTTGTGAAGTTATCAAATTTTTTGAAAACACACATTTAAATAAAAGGTTTTTTTCATTGACAAGAATTAATGTTTGGTTTTAACAATAATGTCCTTGAGCTTCACACTTATAATTTTTGCATTTATTTTAATAACTTTAAATACAAAATGAGAAAAAAAAAAGTTCTGTCTTCTTCGCCCAAGATGTAAAAAGAAATTAATTAATACATTTCCCTTCTACTAAATTAATGCCATTAATCATTATTTAAGTACTGTAGATAAAAGATTGGAGAGTTACTGAGGATTAAAGAAAATAATTTACATAGTACTCTGCCCATAGTAGGCATTCAATACAGGTTAAATGAGTGTGAATCTTCATCTGAAAAAAACCAACAAGAACATCATTTTTTCAGCTGGAGCCTGAGTTGTCTAGTGGATTGAAAGTAAAAGAGAATGGCATTGATCTACTTTGTAAAGCTCTTGGGAACAGACTTGCTTAACCACTTTAAGAATGAGTTTCTCTATTTGCAAGGAGGGAATAAAATTCCTGATGCTTGTTGAAATGACAGGGACATCATAAAGATTAGTGAGTCGAATGTTGGTAAAGAATATCATATTCCTTATAGAGCAGTGTTATGTAAAGACTCAGGTCAGTGTCATCAGAAACTGGCTACAAGGGCACTATGTACCTGTCATTTTTGAAATAGAGTATAAAATCCCAACAAGAAAAACAGCCCTGCTCACAAAACTATAACATGTCATTTTTCTTCAAAGAGAGGAAAATTAGAAAAACGAAGACTCCTACCTTTGAATTTAAACACCAAATTGATACATAAAAGAAAAGAATCAGGTTCTGAGTCCTGAATGTTTTTTGTTCTTTCAGCATTTTAATGAATGAATGAGAGAGAAGTTTAATTATATAAAAATACTTTGACAGAAGTTTAGCTTTGTCTTTCTGTTGTTGTCTTTTCAACAGTGGCGCTGCCTTGGGAAATCTTTTCCTATGCTCTCTTATCTGTTCACCTGACTCATAGAGACAGCCCAACTGAGGGGGGAAAAATGAGCTTCAAATCAGGGAAACTAAGTTGTAGCTCTGGCTCTGCCTCTTAAAGTATAAGTGACCTTGGGTAAGCCCCTTGAGCTCTCTGAGATTTACTCTGTTCTATAAAATGGAGGTTTTGATAATAGCAGTAGCTCTGTCCCAGTGCCGTTCTGATGATTAATTAGGAGTGTGTAAATTCTCTTTAGCGACTGCAAAATTATTTCCAAATGTTAATGACTGTTTTTCATATCTTTATTTATTATTATTTTTTTTGTCTCTATAAACTTACCCATCTTGTCTTTATCAAGTCTTGATGATTTTACCCTCAAAACTCCAGCTCTTCCTCTATATTCCCACCTCCTCTGCCCTGGATTCCACTAGGACCTTTCTATTCACGGGCCCACCTCTCCCTAAACCCCGCCCCGGACTCTCCCCCAGCTCCAGTCAAACCAATCCACCACCAGGGTGAAATTTCTCACCTGAAAATATGGGCACACCGGGCTTCCCTGGTGGCGCAGTGGTTGAAGTCCGCCTGCCGATGCAGGGGACACGGGTTCGTGTCCCGGTCCGGGAAGATCTCACATGCCGCGGAGCGGCTGGGCCCGTGAGCCATGGCCGCTGAGCCTGCGCGTCCGGAGCCTATAGGCACACCCTTCTAGTGATCGGTATTCTTTCTGGCTCCTAATTACCTGCAGAATAAAATCTCAGTTCCTTCACCATCTAGCCCTGCCTACCTGTTCCCTGCATCTTCTGCTCGTCCTTTCTTGTACTTCACAGACTCATAATTCCATAATTGTCTCTTTTTCCTGTCTGCATGCATTTGCACATTTATTTCTCCTGCCTAAAACGTCCTCCTCCTCCCACTCAGCAACTCTAGTACAATTTTTCTGTGGAATCTTCTCACTGATTGCTGGCAAAATTCTACTTACTCTTCACACCTTAGTTCAAACTCTCTCCCTTTCACATGTTCCCTTTGCACTATGTTGAGATCTTCAGAGTTTTTTTTTTTTTTTTTTGCGGTACGCGGGCCTCTCACTGCTGTGGCCTCTCCCGTTGCGGAGCACAAGCTCCGGAAGCGCAGGCTCAGCGGCCATGGCTCACGGGCCCAGCCGCTCCGCGGCATGTAGGATCTTCCCGGACCGGGGCACGAACCCTTGTCCCCTGCATCGGCAGGCGGACTCTTAACCACTGCGCCACCAGGGACGCCCTCTTCAGAGTTTTAACTGGATTGCTGTCCCTCTTTCAGAATGTGGATTCTTAACAAGGGTCGATCATGTCTTTTCATGTTGCACAAGGCCTGCACCTAGCAAACATTTAACTTTTTTTGTTGCATGAATGTCTATTTTCTAGTATGCTTAGCCCTGGACTGATTTCATTTTATACATCTTATTTTTCTATTTTTACAAGTTTTAATCATTTCTGTATACCAGTTTGGCCTTCTTCCTTCACTCTCATGTAAGTATCAAATGTTGTAACAACCTTATCTTGGGACAGCATTGCTGTATCAAATACAACATTCTTGCTTAAGTTAGGGTATTTATAATTAGAAGGAACAGAGAATTACTCAAGCTAACTCCAGGGAATGGGTGAGGGTGGGGTTGTTTTTAAGACTCTGCAGGGATATCCTGGGGATCCTAGGGGAGGCCTCAAGGGAAATGTGGTGAGTACAGAGCAGTTTCTCCCTCTCTTGTCACATCTTCACATCATTCTATGTATGTTCTCTAGGCCTTCTTTCCCAGCTCCATCTGTTTTCAATTTCCTAATAGCTTGCCTCTGAATTTTGGCTACAGTTCAAGTCCCCGACATCCTTTCACCCTTTGCCCCACACTTCCTCTGTTTTCTCAAATTTCACATCCACAAGAGAGGACTCGAATTGACACAGCTCATCTCCTTGGGCCAAGCCACATTCATTCATTCATTCATTCATTAAATATTTATGGAACACCTGGTATATGCAAGGCACTCTTTTAGGTGCTGGGGTAAAGGTAGTGGAAGAGACAAATAAAAATGTCTGCTGCCACAGAGTTTACATTCTATTGGCCACAGACAAGACCCTAAACTGGCTATCCCTAGACCAGATGCCACTTTTCAGCACCATCATGTGTGGTTGGCAGTGGAGAGAGGCAGGATCATGTGGTAGAAAATGTGGTCACCTGGTCACCCAAAATTGAGCAGGACAGAGTTCCTAAAAGGAGGTGTGTGCAGGCACAGAGACTTTGGTGCAATTTTAGTTTGAATCTTCTCTTTATTACTCATATTCCCTTACTTTATTTTCCTTCACATCTTAAATATCTCATATATGGTTTTAAAAGCATTCTTTTGATCTTCTTTGATCCATTCAAGGCCACCATGATATCTGAATACATTCTTACATATCCTAAGTATGTGTAATACTGGAAGGGTTTGTAATGTTTTTTAACGCCTGAAGAGTGTAGCCCGAGAGAGGATGGGTAACTTTTTACTCCTGATTTAACTGTATCAGCTCACTTTGCAATTACTAGATGTTGCTTTTCCCATTTATATCTATAGTTGGGGAAAAAAGAAACAACTTTAGAGGCCTTTAGGACCAAGCCCTGAACTCCATTAAAGTGCATCTTTCTTTGTGAGTCTACCTGTCTCTCTGGGATCACTATGTGCGTGTGCACAGGTGTGTATGTGTGTGCACAAAAGTTTATGTGGCATAATATTCTCGCTGCCTCTTGATAGCACCATCTCTATCTCTTTGCTGTTCATCTCTTTCTCTATCTCACCTCTTTATCTTGTTCTCCTCCCTCTTCCTACAGACGCTGAGTCTGTTTTTTCTCTCAACTTATGTAAAACAGAACTAAAGGCAATGTTTTCTGCTGGTGCCACCACTTCATTGGGCTGGGATTGGAGATGAGTACCTCAGGACTGGATTACCACTTGGTAGCAGCCATCAACAGGTGAGAAGTAATGACCCAGCCAAGGGCCTAAATTGGAAGACTTTTTACAGGAGTGAATAATTGTCACTAAGAGACGCCTTTTCACTCAAAACTTAGTTACTGAAATGCATGATGCATTATGTAAAATTCATAATGACAATAGACAAGAATTTTTTTTTATTAGAAAGAGATCCCAATGTGTAAAAATGTCAAGGAAATCTAACATCCTTCTACAGGCAAGAACCTTTCTTATTAACCTTTAACATAATTATAGCTAAGTACCCTGCTCTACAGTCCACTGCTTAAACTAACCCAGGTTCACTTAGGCCCATGCAGATTAAATTTGCCATAAATCTTTTAGAATCAGAAGTCCGCAGGGATGTCCTGGTTCCAGAACTATAGACTGCAGAGCTACTTTTCATAAACAAATTATCGTAGGCAGTTTCCACCCTGCTTTTAAACCCTAAGTGGATCCGTAACTATTTGCTTACAATGTATAGAAAGAAAACATTCATTTAATTTCTCTTATTCTCCCTGTTTCTGTCGGGTTTTTTTTGTTTTTTGGTTTTTTTTTTGCAGTACGCGGGCTTCTCACTGCTGTGGCCTCTCCCGCTGCGGAGCACAGGCTCCGGACGCGCAGGCTCAGCGGCCATGGCTCCGCAGCATGTGGGATCTTCGCGGACCGGGGCACGAACCCGTGTCCCTTGCATCGGCAGGCAGGCGGACCCTCAACCACTGCGCTACCAGGGAAGCGCCGCTGTTTCTGCCTTTGACCTCATCTTTTGAGCCTCATAGCAAGAGAGAGAGAGGGAGGGAGGGAAGGAGAGGGAAAGAGAGAGAGAGAAACAATGTTTAGCATAATCCAGACCTGAACGAAAATCCTAGGATTCCCTTTGTCAACAGCCAATTCTACAACTATTGACTAACTTCATCCGATTTCTCTTAGCCTCGTAATTGATTTTTTTTACCTTCACTTGCCATCTATGTATTAGTAACTTGTTTCAAACAGCTTTAGTACAATTCCAAATTCTCTTTTAAAACTAACTTCTTATAGAAACTCACTCTTAAAGTGGTATCAGACCTTCCCTCTCTTATTCTAAAACAGTTTTCAATATGTTAAAATAACCAGAGTTTTTAAACAATTAATTTGATTTTTCAACAAACATTTAGTGAGCCCCTACAGGGCTGGGTACTTGGAATACAGCTGAATAAAACAGACAACAATCCTTGCCCTCTTGGAGTTTACCTCCTACTGATGATAGGGGAGAAAAACAAAGTAGCTAACAATTATGTACTATCTTAAAAGGTGAAGTGCGGTAGAAAAAATAAAGGAAGGTAGGTGGGTAGGGAGTGGGAGTTGCAATAGTAAATAAAACAGCCAGGTAGGCTGAGTCTTTTGAAACAGTTTCATGTTTTCTCTTCTTAACTTTAAAAGCAAAGATATATCCATTTATAATCCTCCCACTATAAAAAGGTGAAATACTATTTTTAATTGCTTCTGAACTTATACACCCTTGATTAAGTATTTTTATGTGGCTCTATCATCTGCCAGGAAAAAAAAAATCCTAAACCAGAGTTCGTGGTTTGCTGGTTGTGTGCAGCTGCTTTAATCGATCGCTTTATAGCAGCATTCCACTTTCTGAAGTGAATAGAAATCTTGGGCATCAGAAGACCTGTCTCGAAGAGTTGAAGAGCCTGTGAATAGAGAGTGCAGTACTCTAGAATATCTGGAACCAAAAGCCTCTGGCGAAGCCACCTGATTTTAGTTACTTCAGACTAATGCAGAAGAACCTTATATGTATACACTTCAAATAACAGTACTAACCAACTATAAATATTTGGGGATTAGTATGGCATGCAATTGTCATTGTTTTCCCACAAATGAAAATGGGTTTAGATTCTCTGTCTTGCTTTGCCTGGACTCTCTTGAGCATCATTCTTACTGGCCAAATAGTCACACGGCATCAGTTCAGCGTCCAGTCAGCCAAACCAGTGGGTCTTAACGTTGGCTGCGACTAGGATCGTCTTTTAAAATTAGTAATGCATGGGGCCCTGATTCCAATTAAATCAGGATCTCTGGTGGGTAAATATATGTATTTAATTCCAATTATACAAGAGATTCTAATGCATAGTCTGGGCCCAGAACCTGTGCACCTAGCCTATCAGTCCCTAGCAGCCTCCTACCCGGCACCTCTGAGGGTCTCCTAAGGTCATTAGTGATTTATTACCTCCATAGAGACCTCAGCTCTCACCCTCACTTGCTTTTTCTTTCCACTACTTTCCTCCCTTTCCTTGACTTCTTGTCCCCATTATTTCTGCTTCTGCCTCAGGCCTGCCAGCAGTACCTGGTAAGGTTGTTTGGCCCTACTGGTGGCCAGAGGTGAGCTAGGTTTTCAGCTCTCTGATGCAAAACACACTGATCTAATTACCTGTAGATTGCCCACTCATCACTTCTGCAGCTGCTTCTGTGGTTCTCCAGGGCCTCTCCACCCCCTGCAAGCCTGGCTGCCCTCCATGTCTGGTGCTCCGCTCAGGGCTGGCCCCCAAGGTGGAAAACTTTGGCACTCAGGGTTCCCGTTGAATATGTACTATCACAGTGTCTTAGTATGCTCTCAGTGTGGCACAGAAGGCAGTTCATCATCTGGGCCATGGCCTTTTTCCCACCTCACTCCCCTCCACCACCACCAGCACCTCTCCCACCCCTGCCCCACACACTTCCCCTTACATTATCACGTTTCCCTAGATATACCTGTTTGTTTGCTTGCTTGTTTAATCTAGAAACTCCCTTCCTCATTCTTCAGGCCCCTAACTCAATTGTTGCTTCCCTGAGAAGCCTTGTCTAACCACCTTGATTATAGTGTCGTTCACACTGTATCATGACGGCTTATGTGTTTATGCTCCTGGCTGCCCCTCTAGACTTGAGGCAGAGGCTGGATCTTTATCTTCCATATTTTAAAATACCGACTTGCTTCTTGGGAAATGTTGGGTGGAAGAAAGACTGAATAGACTCATAGACTGTGGATGGCAAACTATAGCGAGCCTGTGGACCACATCTGGCCCATCGCCTGTTTTTGTAATTGTAGTTTTATTGAAAAACAGCCACATCTTTTGGTGTATGTATTGTATAAATATACCCATTAGTATGTACGTATAAAGTTTTATTGAAACATAGCCAAGCTCATACGTATTGTCTGTGGTTGCTTTAGTGCTGCAAGGGTGGACTTGAGCAGTTGCAAAAGAGACCATATGGTCCCCAGAGCCTAAAATATTTACTATCGGGCCTTTCACCAAAAAAAAAAAAAAAAAAAGTTGGCTGACTCCTGATCTAAAAAACACCTGAGAGATCTCCTATTGCAGTGTGCCAAATAAAAAGATAATGCAAACCATATAGGTAACTTAAAACTTCCCAGTAGCTACATTTAAAAAAGGAAAAGAAACAGATAAAAATAATTTTGGTAATATGTTTTATTTAAACCCAAATACCAAAAATGTTATCATTTCAGCATGTAATTAATATCAAAATGATATAATGAGATATTTTTATAGTACCAAGTCTTTGAAATCATAAAGATATTTTATAGTTACAGACCATCTTAATTTGAACTTACGCTCAATAGCCACATCTATAGCTAATGACCAAATTATTGGACAATTCTAGGCCAAATCCATCAGTTTATAATTGAAGAAATTGGTCCAGAGAGGTTAAGAGTTTAAAGTCACATAGTGGAAGAATCAGGCACTAAACCTAGCTCTCATTATTCCTAGGCAAGTGGTCCTTCCACAGCATACTGCCTTTGGTCTTATTGTTTGTTTACTAGAAGAGCTATGATAAGGAGACCTGGTTTCTAATTCTGTACAAGCATCAATAAGTTGTGTGACTTTGGGATAGTTCTTAGCTTCCAGGATTTTCATTTCCTCATCTCTAAAAGCATAGGACTGAGTGATCTTTAAGTTCTAATGTTATGTGACAATCAAACATGTTGGTTTGAAAACCAGAATACACCGCAGTCATTTTGCCCAAGAATTCTGTTCCTAACAAGCTGTGTGTAGATATGAATTCAAGACCATGTAGGTTGTCACCATAACTTAAAGCTTTTAGGGGCCAGAATTTTAGATAACTCATCCATTCAAATTTACATGTCAGTAATCAGGAACAAGCCTAAAGCCTGATACCTTTGTCACAGAAGCTCTCACAGCATCAGTGTTATGTTCTCAAGAGATTTTGGAGATGATCCAAGAAGGCCACTGCTGAGCAGTGAAAAAGCAAAGAAGGGACTGGTGTTAGGGCCCATTCAGGGCAGCAGAAGGGTTTCCTTTCTCTGCTAACCAGCATCAGGGTCTGTTACAAAGGACAGGAGGGTAGGACAGTGAGGAAATTGATCTGGCATAATACCTATGGGAAATTAGGGGATAGAGAACCGTGACCATGATTAGATAATGAAATTTTAGTTTGCAATACCAAATTTTATAACAGAATCAGTAGTATTAAATTTGTAATCCAAATCACAGAAGAAACATAACAGTATAGGAGAAAGGTTCAGAAATGGAAGTGGACAGGCACCAAAGAGAGCTGCATCTTATTTACAAGTGTGCCTAAGACCAATTGTGTTCGCTTTTAAATTTATTCATATCTTGCCCCTCCTCCACGACAGAAAAACCTTTCTTTCCTTCCAGAGACTGGAGGAGATTGCAGTAGAGGGCAAAAGCTATGTGCTTTGGAGTTGGTATGAACCCCAGATCCTCCTTTTAAAAGTGATATGGCCTTGGCACAAGTTTGTGGCTTAGTTTCCTCCTCTGTAAAATGGGCATGATAATAGTACTTACCACATTGGACTGAATATTAAATGAAGCAATATGGAAAAAAGTTTTTAGCACAATAAGTATCACATATTAAGTACTCAATTAATCTTAGCTAGTATTCTCATTCTGAAAACAGGATTCAAGAAGCAGGAGAGGAACTACCAGTGTGCTTATACCTGCAAGTGACTGTCGGTGATTCACAGATGCTCTACCACATTTATGGGAATATTGGTGATATATGTTAAATTGTGTGCATGGAAAGCAGTGGAATCTGACTGTGTCACTGAATCCTCCATTATTAATGCTTCAAGATCAGCGACTGGGCAGCTGGACGTGATGGTGTGGAGTTCCCCAGTGAATCTCACTGGGCATTTTCCTTTTATTACTTGCTAGGTAAGTTCTTCAGAATTCTAAAGCTGAGTTTTGCTTCTTTATGACAGTGTTTCATTTTCATAAGCTTGTGCACTGCTAGCTGACTTTAGTTTGCTTTGGTTAATCTGCCTTCTTTCTGGGAAAAACAACATGAGAGTAGCTTCAAGTTTGCATCCTGTGTTGGGAAACTTGCCCTCCAGGACCAAGAGACTTTATAAAACAGTCCTTCAGCAGTTGTTCAGCCAGTGAAGAAGAGGTGGGTTCCCTTCCCTGCTGACTCATTGATCACGTTTCCTGCAGAATGGATTCAACTCAGCATATTTGGAATTACTGGCCAGAGACAAAGGTGACAGCCCTGGGTGTTCTTTCCTGGGACATTTATCAAGGAAAACTCAGCCCCTTAGATAGAATAGCAGGTTGGTTGTGAACCAATCATCAGCTACAGTAATTATTAACCCTATTTTACAAAACTGAAGGACAGTGAGGTTGAGTAATTTGCCCAAGATCACACAGCAAGTAAGAAGCAGAGCCTGAGATCAACCCTAGGCAGTCTGGCACCAGAGTCTGTGCCTTATTTCCCTCTTCCCCCATCTACAAGTTAGGAGGTGCCTTTTTATTTTCGACCAGTTTTTTCAATGGAACTGCAAAAATGTAGATTTTTAAAATTTTTAATTCATTTTACGTATTGTCTTTTTGGCTGCGTTGGGTCTTCGTTGCTACACACGGGCTTTCTCTAGTTGCGGTGAGTGCGGGCTACTCTTCGTTGTGGTGTGTGGGCTTCTCATTGTGGTGGCTTCTCTTGTTGCGGAGCATGGGCTCTAGGCTCACAGGCTTCAGTAGTTGTGTCACATGGGCTCCATAGTTGTGGCTCACGGGCTCTAGAGCACAGGCTCAGTTGTTGTGGTGCACGGGCTAGGTTGCTCCTCGGCATGTGGGATCTTCTGGGATCTTCCCGGACCAGGGCTTGAACCCGTGTCCCCTGCATTGGCAGGCGGATTCTTAACCACTGCGCCACCAGGGAAGTCCGAACATGTAGATTTAAAAGTCTATTTTTTTAATCGAAATGATTTACAATAATTGATTTTGATACTAAGGCAATTTGCACTCTTTTAAGAACTTTTAATTTATTATTAGTTCCTTGCAAATATTATTATAGAATTATAATATGTTTTATTTTGCGGCTAAACAATGAGACCGATGATAGGAAGTATACTCCTTCCACCCTTTATCTTCATGTTGTCTTCCTATACATCCCTCAAAACCCAGGAGTTCATTACTTCCTCCTCTGCTACTCCTACAACTATACACATATCTATAATTGCACTCATCCCATTGCATTGTAATTATTTGTGTATCTCATTTATGGCCCCTGCTCAACTGGACAAGATCTATATTTTTCTTCATCTCTGAATTTGTGTAATAAAGTCAATAAAGAACAAATGTTCATTGAACTGTATCTGAGGAAAATGCTTTTATTCAAATAGATTTCTTTTAAGTGAAATGTCTTTTTCAGCTGATCAGGCAGATTTAATGTAAGAGAAAGTTCTGGAGTTACATGATCACTGATACTCTTTTTTTCAATTTTTAAAATAAATTTATTGATTTATTTTTGGCTGTGTTGGGTCTTCATTTCTGCACACGGGCTTTCTCTAGTTGCAGTGAGCAGGGGCTACTCTTCGTTGCAGTGCGCTGTCTTCTCATTGCGGTGCTTCTTTTGTTGTGGAGCTTGGGCTCTAGGCGTGTGGGCTTCAGTAGTTGCAGTACATGGGCTCAGTAGTTGTGGCACGCGGGCTTAGTTGCTCTGTGGGATGTGGGATCCTCCCGGACCAGAGATCGAACCCGTGTACCCTGCACTGGCAGACAGACTCCTAACCACTGTGCCACCAAGGAAGTCCATCACTGATACTCTTATAAAAAATTATCTTATTTGAAATACTGAGTGTGAAAAAATATGGAATAACTTATCTGCATTCATTCTAGAGAACTGTAGTCTTCACATCATGGAATATTTGTAATCTGTCCTTCCAACATTAATAACTGTGTAGCTATTCATGTTTATCTACCATTTATTCTAAAATCTTTTGGACTCAAAGTTTTTAAGAGTTACATGAAATCATTGTGATCTGATTTTTTTCTTACTATTTCCCTATTGTGTCTTATGTATTATAATTAGAAAATGTATCCTTGCTTTTTAATTTTGTTTTCTACACGCTGTCATTTCTCATTATTATTCTATGAAGCAAATGTCATTGTACACAGGATAAAATGTTTAGCAAATATACAAACACCAGATTTTAGCTGAAGAAACAAAGAGCACAGAGCTCAATTATACATGTAGAAGCAAATACATTTATGTTACAGCTTAAATTTTCACTGTTTTTTTACAAGAATAAAAGCAAAGTAATTATGTTGCATAATCTTTGATTAAAGTTAGTTGAAAACCAATATAGCTCTAACATGTTATGTTGTAACTCACCTAGCAGTGAATCTTTTCAGCTTTTCAAACCCCCCCCCCCAATTTATGTAATTCCTGCTGTTAAACATATTAGTTTAGCTTGAATTAAAGCAAAATTTAAGCTTATGCTATCTACTGACTGGTTTCTTAAGTTTATTATATTTTAAATTAAAATTTGGAATTTATTTATGCCATTTTAAGATAATTACAAACATACTGATGTTTATAATATTTTTATTACAAGCCGTACGGATCTTGGACCTCAGATTTCCTAAGGGGCTTTTAGGAACTTGTGGTAAATATTTATTAGAGGATATGAGCTTTCTTTTCTTATTTTAATCTTTCTTTTTAATTTCATTTAATTTTATTTTTTTGGCCATGCCGTGTGGCTTGTGGGATTTTAGTTCCTAACCGGAGATTGAACCCGGGCTCTTGGCAGTGAGAGTGCTGAGTCCTAACCACTGGACCACCAGGGAATTCCTAATCTTTATTTTTTTAGAAAGAAAAGAGATATTTTTAATTCATCTATATTTATTCTATATTTTCATACGATAATGCAGAGGGGACAGCGTGAATTTATGGAACTTAACTTCCAAATTCCAAAAGGCTTTTTATATTGTGAATGTTTGCCTATAATGAAAGTCTGTTGAACAAGCTGAAACAATTAGAGAATCACAGGATACCAAAAGAACAATTTCCTCTCTTATGCTACACTTACAGCTAGTCTTGAAGATTTCTAAGAGTCAATCTAGAACCAAACTCTTTTTGCAAACATAGTGCTGAATGACTTTTTCCTTCATGTGCACTGTTTGATGTGTAAAAGGAAGCCGTAATTTTTGTGAAATCATCTTGCTTTTAAAAAGTATGTTTGGGGCTTCCCTGGTGGCGCAGTGGTTGAGAGTCCGCCTGCCGATGCAGGGGACACGGGTTCGTGCCCCGGTTTGGGAAGATCCCACATGCCGCGGAGCAGCTGGGCCTGTGAGCTATGGCCGCTGAGCCTGCGCGTCCGGAGCCTATGCTCCGCAACGGGAGAGGCCACAACAGTGAGAGGCCCGCGTACTGCAAATAAATAAATAAATAAAATAAAAAAACAATAAAAAATATGTTTGTTTTTAAGTTTGTGGCTTGCCCAATTTTAAAACCATGATGGGAAAAAATTTTAATGGCCTACAACCTCACCAGCTTCACAAATAGAGATTTTATTATTTTGTGTGTCTGCATAAGATTTGTTTTGCATATTGCTAACTAGCCTGTAACATGAGAATTTTAATAACATCATAGTTTTCTCTATATTCAGCCAGTAACTAGGCATTTTAACTAGTATGGGGATGGACAAATGAAGGAAAAGTAAGCATTAATCTCTGAAATGGCTGAATCTTTTAAATATCTCCCTTCACGAACAGTTTACACTCTTGCTGCTTTGCTCCTGATGGCAAAAAGCAATGCTAACTTTGGTCATTACTAGTATTTCCTTTCGTGCAAGTCCAAGTTGACTTTGTTCAACTTATATTCAAGCCATTTTTGTTGATTTCTCTCTGGGGCTTAGAGTGTATTCAACAGACATGTGGACCTTTGATTTATTGGTCACAAATAAAACCTAAAAATCTTCCAAGAGGATAAAACTCATCTTTGTTTCAGCTTATGTTAGCAGGAAAAGTTGTTTTAGCCCCACAGAGACTCTGAACCTTATTTTGAACTTATTGCCTGGTGCCTTTGAGCAGTGGGATCAATATTTTGAGGCATTTGTTCCAAGCCCCACAGTTCCAAATCAGTCTCAGCAAGTTGAACTAAACTTCATTTGACTTTAGCAATTCAAACCTCCAATATTTCTTTCAATACATGATTGAGAGTCAATCATATCTGCTCATAAATGTGTTTAGGTTTTGTTTAAGCACAGGTGTTTTATTCATTTTTAAAAGCCTTGAATTTTTAGGCTTATGAAAAGAGGATAAGCTCATTATTAAAAAAAGGTCCAAACATTACAAAATTATTGTAGAAAGTCAAGCTCTTGTGATATGGTGAGCCATTATTAACAGAGGAGTAGCAGTATTCCACAAGAATGTTTTCCTGTTTACTAGCATGTATTACTGTCCTGAGAGACCTTTCTTCAATAATTCCTTGACAATTACATAGCTCTTGAAACATACTAATCATACAATACATACTATTTTGCACATCGTATTTCTCGTTAATATCTCTTGGATATCTTTACATGTTAGTACTTACAAAGTCTACTTCATTCTTTTCTTTGGCTAAATGTCATCCCATTATACAAATGTACCATAGTTCATTTTCATAATTAGGGGCACATGGGTTGTTTCCAGGTTGGTTTTGTTCATTCGTTTGTTGGATTGGTTGGTTTGGTTTGGTTTGCCATACCAATGTTGCAGTGAATATCCTTTTAAACATATCTGTGTACAGTTGGGACACGATTTTAAAGCATTAAAAAAAGGTAATGGCATAATACTGTTTTCATGTATGTATTTAATTCTTGTTAGCACTCCAGATTATTGTTACCAGCATACCAAACTTGTAATAAATAACATTTCAAAAATTTAACTCGGTGGCTCAGTTTACAAAGCACCTTCATACAATTATCTCATTAATAATATATTAATATAATTATCTGACTTCACATCAGTGTGATGTGTGCAGTGCAGGTTTATAGGAAAAAATGGTGCTGACTTGGAATTTTTCACAGCCTGAAATAGTTATATAGAGTGTAAGTCCTCTGTTCTGCTAACTCAAGGAGTCAAGGCCACTGTCATGATAAGAGCGTTATATCATACTGGTACCTTAATGTGAAAAAACACTTACGTGACACTTCAGTGACTGGTGTTGCTAATTTACTATCCAGTTTTCAGGCAATTTTTTTAATTGTTTGATATCCAGAGATCAGACTCACCAGGCATTTATTAGCTAAATGCTCCAATAATTGCTACTCCAGAACCAAGTATTTAAAAGATATTTATGCAGCAGTAGTTAATGATGGAGGAGTCTCAGTGCCACTTTACCTCATTTGGAATTGGGAGACCTGAGAGTAATGGGAGAAAACAAAAGTCTGTAGAATGTAGCACCAAGAGGACAGTGCTTGCTAAAACCTTAGAAATTACTCTCTCCATCGATTATTATTTCTGTATTTTTATGACCCTTCCTTTACCCAGTGCCTATCATGGTAGGCTAGTAATAAATGGTGAACCTTCTCTGATTTCCCACACTCCTGGTAGGAAGCAGGCTCCCGTGCAGGGAAAGGAAATCTTTGTTATGTTGCCTCCAGTTTGGGGAAAGGAAGCAATCTTGAATGACTATTGTTGCAGTAGCTGCAAATTTATGTTGCCTCATTAGTGGATCTATCCCCACCCTGGGTTTAGCTGAGAATGCACTTCTGAACTTCCTCTCTTCCTACCTCTATTGTAACATGCACAGGACCACAAAATCAGCTTCCAGATCTGGAATCTTATGAGATGGTATCCACTTCAAGCCCTGCTTGTTGCATATGATAGCATTTCGAACCAACCATGACTCTACAGAGTGGCTACTGGGATTAACATATACATACTACTATATATAAAATAGATCATCAACAAGGACCTACTATATAGCACAGGGAACTCTACTCAATATTCTGTAATAACCTATATGGGAAAAGAATCTGAAAGAGAATGGATATATGTATAGCTGAATCACTTGGCTGTACACCTGAAACTAACACAACATTGTAAACCAACTATATTCAATAAAAATTTTTTAAAAATCACATTGCTGATAATACTTAGAAATTCTGGTGCTCTCTTCTCATCAGCACCATTACAGGAAGTTGATCTGTCCCTATTTCATCTGTCCAATATTACTTTATACTTTTCAAAGTATACTTGACTGTCAAGTCAAGCTGGTTTTTTCATTGTCCCACGTGTAATACCTAGTTCGTTTCCATCTTTCTGTCCAACCTTATATTTTTTCTCTCTCCTACAAGTCCTTTTTCTCTCTTGCCTAATTGAATTCTAATTGAATTTGAAAACAAATCCCCATGTCCTGATAAAGCCTTTCCTGTTATGACAGCCTTTCCTGATGTTTATACACAGGCAGAGAAACTCAACACCTTTCTGCACATTCTGTCTTTCTCTTCCCAACCTGTGGCTGAAATATCAAGTTTGTACTCTTGACATTCAAACTCTTAAAATAGTAACCTGTTTACTGGATTGCAATAACCGTATTAGGCACCAGAGTACAGTGTATGCCTTTCCCATTCTCCCACCTCTGGGCCTTCTCTCTGAACCTAGTAGGGAGATATACTGATGAGCAAGGTTGGGTTTTAGTGCATACCTCTGGACCTATCAGAGGACTCCCATTGAAGTTCAGAGTCAGCTGCAGTTGATCAGTTTCTTACTCACATAGTGTACGCGAATGGTGGAGAGTTTCAAACTGATCAATGGCAAATGCCCTACCATTCTTCTTACTTGACTAACAAATTCCTCTTATGTACACAAGAATGACCTTTTGGCCCTCATGGTGTTTTTACAGCAGGTACCTTTGGACACATTTCACTTACTCAGGATATTTCAAGCATGAGTATTCCATGGCTGGTTAAAATTTCACTAATACTTTCTCATTCAGAATAATATATTTTATGTGTAATAAATCAAAAATGTTTCCAATTCAGAAAATTTAAAAATACAAGAAGTATGGCATATCTGGAGGGTGAGCATTTCCTATGATAATTTTATCTCCTGTCTCCTGACTAGTCTTATGAACTACCTAATTTAAGATTTAAAATCCAGGACTTCCCTGGTGGCGCAGTGATTAAGAATCTGCCTGCCAATGCAGGGGACATGGGTTCGAGCCCTGGTCCGGAAGATCCCACATGCCATAGAGCAACTAAGCCTGTGCACCACAACTACTGAGCCTGCGCTCTAGAGCCTGCAAGCCACAACTACTGAAGCCCATGCGCCTAGAGCCCATGCTCCGCAACAAGAGAAGCCACCGCAATGAGAAGCCCGCATAGCAAAATGAAGAGTAGCCCCTGCTCAGCGTAACTAGAGAAAGCCTGCGTGTAGCAACGAAGACCCAACGCAGCCATAAATAAATTTATTTATTAAAAAAAAAAAGATTTAAAGTCCTGGGAATTCCCTGGCGGTCCAGCGTTTAGGTCATAACACTTTCACTGCCATGGGCCCAGGTTCAATTCCTGGTCAGGGAACTAAGATCCCACAAGCTGCATGGCATGGCCAAAAAATAAAATAAAATTTAAAGTGCTGTATTACATGTTCATTTTTTAATATATTGACCATGGACTTTCTAATTAGATTATAAACTTCTCAAGGACAAGAATCATGTCACCAATGACTTTGGTACCTCTCACAGCATTTAGTGTAATCCTGAGCATTTCAAGATGTTCAATATGTATTCATTGACTGAAGTCAATGTCATCTTTAGATTGAAGTGCTTAAGTTCCAATTCAATGGCTTTTAGGTAAGAGATGGTGAATCAGTTGGGGTCCTAAGGAAGAAACAAAATTCACCCTAGGTGGTTCCAATGAAGAGACTTTAATGAAAAGACTACTCAAAGATATACAGACAAGGATAAGATAAAGTATGGTGAGGCACCCAGCAGCCAGCTACAGAGAGAGAACCAATTCCCCTCTGGGGATGAAGAAACGAAGAAAGGAAATAGAATTAGCAGAACCCAGTGAGAGCTGGAGCTGGAAAAAAAGAGTGATCTGACAGAAAATGTGGTTGAAGATTGATGACCAAGAGCTGGGGTGCCAAAGCAGCGGGGAACAAAAAATACCCCACTTTCCACCCTCAGATCTCCTATGTGTTCCAGCTCACAAACAGCCATGGAGATATAGTCAGCAAATTTCAGTCTTCTGAGGCACGGAGCAAGGCAGAGAAGGGTGGAGGAAGATTGGTGTGGCTAGGACTTGGGCAGGACTGGGGATGGGGTAGGAGGGAAGGCATGCAAAGTAACCCCCATAGAAGGTTTCTATTATAAACGGAAACAAGAAAAAAGCTGAATTTTTTTTGCTGCATTGGGTCTTTGTTGCAGTACACGGGCTTCTCATTGCAGTGGCTTCTCTTGTTGTGGAGCACCGGCCCTAGAGCTCACGGGCTTCAGTGGTTGTGGCTCACAGGCTCTAGAGCGCAGGCTCAGTAGTTGTGCCGCATGGGCTTAGTTCCTCTGCGGCATGTGGGATCTTCCCGGACCAGGGCTCGAACCCGTGTCCCCTGCACTGGCAGGCGGATTCTTAATCACTGCACCATGAGGGAAGTCCCAAGGCTGAATTATTATGTAAAGAATAAGAGAAGCCTAGAAATCTAAAAATTATCTGGGGAAAAACTAAGTCTGACTTAGCCAAATCTAAGCCCTGACTGTTAATTTTCTTCACTAGATCACTCCGAATACAATCTGAATAAGGGAATAAGCACTCTGTTACATTCAAACTTTCAATTATTGCAGTTTCAAGTCAAGCAATGAACATGTATATCCATGACTCATAGCAATGAATAAAATTCATTTGCAGATATACGTGCCATCACACTCAAAGTGGGGGCTGTACTGCTCAATGGGCGCCTCAGTGGGGGTTTTTGGGCGGGTAGGGCTGTGAAGTAAAATAATAGAACACACATGTTCCTCCTGTGTGGAGGAATTGTTATGAATAATATCAGACTGTTCTCTTTCCACTTAAAAGAGAAGAACGTTTTCACATTTTTTCCTTTTGTTTGGTGCCTATCTATTGACCACATAGGGTTAGTGAATATTTACATAAATAGAAGGACAGAACGTTAAAGGTCTTGTAATCTGCTAACACTTTTAACACATAAAGAAACAGGTTCCCACAAGTCACCTGCCCTGCTCAAATAGCTGTTCGTGGCAGAACCAGCCCAGAATGCAGATTGTCAACATCCTAATCTGGCCACTCACAGTTCTAGAAATGCTTGATTTAGCTCCAATTAAATGGCAAAAGGGTATAGGCGTTGAGGGCAAAGGTTTGGAATTAGGCAGATTTGTGTTCAACTCCAGCTGGACTTCAGGCAAGCAACAAATAAATTCCTGCTGCGTTCTGGTTCCTCTTCCATAAAGCGGGGGTGAATACCCACTCCATTAAAGTTATTGTGGGCCTAAAAAAATATAAAATGTTCAGCACAGTGCTTGGCAGGTAGTAGATGTCCAATAAATAAAAGCTATCATATAGTAATTTTCTTTGAAAAGCAACTGATAATTTAGTAATAGATGATGGTCAATAAGAATTTGAGAAGCATTTTGTAGGAAACCCTAAACCAAGATAAGAACCTTTAAGCCAATCAGAAGAGGTAAAGCAGAGAATGAGGGGAATTGCTTAACTGGAGTGGAAAGGAATACAACAGACAGTCCTAACAGTAAATGAATTGGTTTTCTTTTTTCTCCTCCGTCTTTACTAAGGAAACACGACTCTGAGTCCCACTTTTAAATTATGTTGTTTTGATTAATAGGCTTTATTTTTTAACGCAGTTTATCTTTCGATTCACAGAGATTAATACTATTGGACCCACGGAAAAGCGGAAAATAATTGAAAAGCATAAAGCACTCTACAGATACAAGGTCATATTATTCTTAAGAATAAATACTGAGAAGTGCCTGGTTACTAGTTAACACACCAGAAAGAGATGAATCAACAGAACTTGATCCACATAGGTTTTTAAAGAACATCAAGTGTTAAATGGTGCAACGGCTGGCAAACTTTCCTGGGGACTGATGGATTGCTTATCTGAATTCTATCTAAATGAAGAATTGCAGGCATAGCTGTGGAAACTTACAGATAGCGAGTATTGCACCATACTGGATAAACAAGTTGAATCTGTAATTAACTGGTAGGACCATTGAAAAACGTATAAAACAACCTACTGGGGAAAAGGCACCATAGCTTGTAAGGGAAATTCACATAGAAATATTATGAGGTCTTTAGCGAAATAAAGACTGTTGTGCCAAAGGGAAAACTAATGGGCAAAACTTATAAGACTTTCCCCAAATCCTTAAATGCAAAGACATTTCCTACTATTTAATAAGAAATTTTGATGAGGTCCTCAGTGGATTGGCAGTACTTTAAAAATAAAATAAGGATAGAGACCTGGCTTAAAATGAGGAAACAGAGTATATGAACATGTCTTAATGTAGAGAAGCATAAACAGCAGGATTTCAGAGATACCTCTGTGCTGAGGCAAACCTATTTAAAATTTGTGTAGGTAATCTGGAAGACAATATCAGATTCGTAGATGATAATAAGCTCCTCCAAGTAGAAAGTACCTATGAGAGCAATGGGAGAAATGATAGGAAAAATCTGAGAGTTTGGGTAAGTAGGCAGAAAGGTAGCGGCTCTCATTCCTGTACACTTCATGCTCAGGAGTGTTGACCCCCTTTTTAGATAAGAGGGTCCCAGGGAGATGCTGTTAGTTAAGGGAATGCCATGGACTGGAGGAATGCTCCATGTAGCTGAAGCCTCAGTGGTCACTCCAGAGTAGGTGCTGGGTGAAGGATAGAGGTAGACCACTTTCCTTCTGGCTCCAAACTGTGGGATGTTCTGTCGTTCCAGAGAAGTCTTCTTGTAGGAGTGGGAAGGGCAGAAGAACAATGAAGAAAGATTTTCCCCTTAAGGAAAAATGTTTTTGGACATTTAGCTAAAAACTGTAATAGGTACCCTAATGTACTCTTTTTATTTTTATTTTTTTGGCCACACTGCTTGGTATGTGAGATCTTAGTTCCCCTACCAGGGATCGAACCCATCCCCCTCCTGCAGCAGAAGCACAGTCTCAACCACTGGACCGCCAGGGAAGTCCCTACACTAATGTACTCTTAAGGGCTCAGTTAACTCATGCGGTAAGCTTTGAGGTCAACTTTGACTGAGATGTCCAAAGGCCTTTGAAGTTTGACATGAGCCTTTGTGCAAGGAAAGGCATTCTTTTTTTTTTTTCTTTTGCGGTACGTGGGCCTCTCACTGCTGTGGCCTCTCCCGTTGCGGAGCACAGGCTCCAGACGCGCAGGCTCAGCGGCCATGGCTCACGGGCAGAGCCGCTCCGCGGCATGCGGGATCCTCCCGGACCGGGGCACGAACCCGCCTCCCCTGCATCGGCAGGCGGACTCCCAACCACTGTACCACCAGAGAAGCCCAGGAAAGTCATTCTTTAAAGGCTGGGAGTTTACTCTATGTGGTAAATCCAGGGTCAATGATAATCTGCAGACCAGTTCATGGATGGAAGAGACTACAATGTAGTAGTTCAGAAGGATTCGGAGATCACTGGGCAAAGTAGAAAAGATTTTGTATTTTTATGCTAGATTCTCTGTATTTGATTTCCTTTTACACTTGATAAGATCACAGAGTTGGTATGGTATGCCTCTGTGTAAAACTCTCAAAGGTTTTGTATGCTTTAGAGGAAAGGAATGTATTTTAGAAACAACTTTGAAGTCAGCTTCTCCAATTCTTACATAGTCTAATGTTGCTTTTCCATGTATATAGTTCCTCTTATACAGCTGATTACAGAAGGAGTAGGAAGAATGCCATTTTCATGCCAGTAAAAGAAATAAAAAACTGACAGCTTCCTTTCATACATAAAAGTTGCATTTACTAAGCATTTGCAATGTACCAGTGTTTTATTTTTCATTTAATTATTATAGCAAACCCTTCAGGTTTTTTTTTTTTTTTTTTTTGAGGTTCGCGGGCCTCTCATTGTTGTGGCCTCTCCCATTGCAGACCACAGACTCCGGACGCGCAGGCTCAGCGGCCATGGCTCACGGGCCCAGCCGCTCCACGGCATGTGGGATCTTCCCAGACCGGGGCACGAACCTGTGTCCCCTGCATCAGCAGGAGGACTCTCAACCACTGTGCCACCAGGGAAGCCCATGGTATTATTATTATTATACACATTTTAGGGACTGGAAAGTTGAGGCTCAGAGATATTCAATAATTTATCCAGGCTACCTGGCAAGGCCAAGAAGACTCAAAGTTAAAGTCTGTCTGATTCCAAAGTCCATATTCTTGATATCCATATGTATAAACTTGCTGATGTTCTTTAAGTCCATGTTTGATTGTAATTTGTATTAACACAACAAAAGGAAGTTTAATTAAAATACTTTATCATCTTTAATCTATAATATTTTAATCTCTACTTTTAAAATCTTTTCATTTTATTCTACATGCAGCTTACCCTGTTAGTAAAGAATCCACCATTACAGATTATAAAAAATATTTTTCAACAAGGGACATGCCACTGAATGTCATGACGATTCATGTGCTGGCTTTAGTGCTTTCAGACAAATTTGTTTTGTCATGCCCACTCTATTGCATTGAGTAGGTTGTAAATCTTGTTAAAACCAATAAAAATGTAATTTCAGAATGTTTTAAAAGCAATCTCTCATGTCACTGGATTCTCAAATGCTTTCTGTTTCTACTTTCTTTTACATATAGTGCAAAAAAGATTCTGATAAAACAATTTTATAGTTAAGTATAATATTTTTCTAATTATAAAAAATAATACATGATGACTTGACAGAACTTAGAATATGTATAAAGGTATAAAGAAAAAAGTATCCAGAATTCCATTACCCACAGATAAAACACTATAAACATCTAATGTTCTTCCTTTAAATGTATATGAGAACAAAATGTTAACTGTGGATTATTTTGGAAGGTGGTTGAAGAATTTCAAGTAATTTAAAATTATGTATATGTACATTTTAAAAATACTTCTATTTTATATATGTATATATTCATCTAAGATATTCACTGAAGTTTTCAAATATTCTGTAAAGTTAATTCCATTTCTCTATATGGTGACTATGAGATGTTATGACTATAAGCAAAAATTTGGCCAATTTGTCTAGATGAGAATTGAAAAAAATTAATGTGATTTATACATAATAGGAAATTTTAATTTTTGCTCCTTTTAATTTTCCTCTTTACAAAGATAATATGTGGTCCTTGTACACAAATCAAATAACACATAAAAGTATTAAAAATAATTAACATTTGTTGAGTGCTTTCTATGTGCCAGGCACTGTTCTAAGGGCTTTGTTTATATTAACTTATTTAATCCTCACAATAATTCTATGAAGTAGGGACTATTATTTATTGTTTTTATTTTACAAATGAGAAAACTTAGGCATTGAGAAGCTAAGTAAATCGCGTGAAGTCTTGCTTTAGTAGGAAAACAATCATGCCAAACAGCCTGGTTTTTATTTGTTCACTGAGTTGTTTTAATGAGAAACAAAGATGATGAATTAGAACCTTGTCATGGACATATTATAGTTTCATTTTGGGAAATAAAATGATCAAGTTCCATGTGATGTTCTTATAGATGAAGAAGGTAAAGGGAGGGTGGATGCACACCTAGGAGAATCTGGAGCTGGCTGAGCCCTGGGTCTCAGGACAGGTAGTGGGTCACTGTCAAGAACATGTAGATGCTAAATGACAGAGTTGAGATTCAAACCCAGGCAGGATGTCCCCAAAGCCCACACTGAAACACTCCCTAAATTGCCTCTATAATGTATAAAAAAGAAAGGCATTAAGAAGAAAGCCAAAAACACTGATTCCATGACTCAGGGACAACAACTGCCATCATTTTGGTAAACATATTTCCAGACCCTTTTCGATGCAAAGCTTACCTGCAGCTGATCTAAGTTTGGCAGACTGTTCTGTGATCTTCTTGGAACGTGAGACCGTGGGAAGCTTGTGAGGAACTGCTGCTGCAAAGCCATTTCTCACTTGTCTCCACATCTTTCTGGGAGGGTATCATGAGACCATTTCTCATCATCTCTTAGGTTCTGAACAGGTATGAGGTTTTCTGCCTTCCCCTCTGCAATGCAATTATGATGCTAATCACCCAGAATCAGGTCAGATTTCACAGGCTAAGAGCACAGTTCCTGGGCTTCCCTGGTGGGGCAGTGGTTGAGAGTCCGCCTGCCGATGCAGGGGACACGGGTTCGTGTCCTGGTCCGGGAAGATCCCACATGCCGCGGAGCGGCTGGGCCCGTGAGCCATGGCCGCTGGGCCTGCATGTCCGGAGCCTGTGCTCCGCAATGGGACAGGCCACAACGCTGAGAGGCCCGCGTACTGCAAAAAAAAAAAAAAAAAAAAGACCACAGTTCCTTGCTATACACCTGAAACTAACACAACATTGTAAATCAACTATACTTCAATATAAGCAAACAAATAAATAAAATCCCAGTCCCCACAAGGCTGTGCTCGCTTAAGACACTAGCCATTAGCTCAGGGATTCTCAGGCCACCCACACTTCTGACCCACTAGGTACAAATTCAGGTGCTCCCACTATCCCCTCAAGTTTGATAATTCACTAGAACAACTCACAGAACTCAGGAAAGCACTAGACTTATGATTATGTTTTTATTATAAAGGATAAATCAGGACCAGAAAACTGAAGAGACACATAGGGCAAGTTCTGGAGGGTCCCAAATATGAAGCTTCCATATCTTTAGGCTGTGTAACCCTCCCACACATCCTGTGTGGTTACCAATCAGGGAAGCTCACCTGAGCCTCTGTGTCTAGAGTTTTTATTGGGGTTTCTTTATGTAGGCAGGATTAATTGACTCATTGACCAAATGATTGAATTGATCTCTAGTCCCTCTCTCCTTCCCAGAGATTGGGGCTGATATCACCTGGCTCAAAGCCCCAGCTCTCTAATTATATGGTTGGTTTTTCTGGCATGCCCAGCTCCTGTCCCAAGTCATTGCATTAGCAAAAAATGCAGGTATGGCCCAGGGTACCCACCATAAATACTGAAGACACTCTTATGCCTTGGGAAATTCCAAGGATTTAGAGGTTATCTCCTAGAAACCAGAAATAAAAATGTCAGCCAAATCCTTTATTATATAACACCACCCCCCTTAGCACACCACTGCAGGCTATAAAACTACCTAGCTGCAGTGTGGAATCAGTTCCTCAGCAACAGTGTGTCCCACAACTCATGTTGCATTGTCACCCAAGTCCTTTTGTTTCTGTGTTGTCTTGTGGGACAAGGGACATGAGGAGCTGGCACTTCTGCTGTCTTTGCTTTTGCTATTTATGTAAGTAACAAACTATCTGAATTTTAAAAGGGCTTGTTGTTTCTTTACAAGTCACATGTGTTAGCCTTGCTTGACCTATCACGTACAGAAATAAGAAAATCCCAAGAGGACAAGTATGGGGTATTAAGGTGTTTAATTTGCTTTAGCCATTTTGATTTTTAAGAACACTCAGTGGGGCTGTTCAGTAGGCTAGATGTGAGATCAGAGCATGGAGGGTAGCAAAGAAGGTAAGTTGTGCAGTGGCAATGACTGACATCAGAGGAGAGGGTAAGTTTTCTGAAGGAGACAGTGTAGAAAAGCTAATGGTGAAGGATGACTTTGATGTGAGCTCAGACTTGAAGAGTCATAAAATCTTTGAATAAAAAATGACTTTAAAGGTCTTATATCCAACCTCTTACCTGGTAAGAGTAACATCATCCCAACAATTGGTCACAAAGCCAGTTTATGCTGTAATAGACATAGTGAGGAAACAATAAGCCAATTATTCTCAGGGTAATCAATTCTATTGATAGAGATCTGATCATTTTTGCATTCTTTCTCATACTGAGCTAACAGTTACCTTTTAATAAATTTTACCATTGACCCTTTACTACCTCATGTAGCACATATTCACACAGCTATTAACTATTGTTTGGGACAGACATGCTATGAAGTCAATCATCATGTCTCTCCTTGGTTTTGTCTTCAGCAAATTAAACATCTGCCTTCACCCACACCTCACATGGCCTTGTCTTGGTTCTCACCACCTTTGTTATCTTGCTATCTCATTAACATCTTTCCTAAAATAAAATATCCAGATATTGTTGCATCAGTGAAGAGTATAATGAAATCACTATTGCCAATAAAGTATCTTATTTCAATTTCTTCTCTTTCTATAAATATATTTTTGAACTTACACAGTCTTCTTCAAAAAAGGATATGAGGGAGACAGGAACATAAAATGTATATTAATGTGTTATTCTGTCCTCCTACTGTTAAGTTTTAACATATTTGTGTGTTTTAAATAATATTTTTAAATAATTTGGTTTGGTTTTATATTATGAAGATAATGTGTTAATGGTAAAAAAAAAAAAAATTCAAACAGTACAAATAGTAATAGGGAAACATTTAAAAAAATCCCCCTAACTCTCAAACTTATAATCCCACTCCTTAAAGCACAACTTAGTTTACTGTATTCATCCAGAATTTTTTTATATTGGGCATCTTTCCTTATCAGCACTATGGGTCTATCTCATTCTTTTTAATAGCTGCATAGTATTTTATTATATGGTTATACCATTTTTATTTATCAGTCTCCTTTGATGGACATAGGTATTGTTTGCTCTCCTTTTTTTATTTTATAGCAATACAATAAATTTTTGCATGTGTTTCTTTGAATGCATGAGAAAGTATATCTGTAGGATAATTTCTTTAAAGTATTTAGAACCGCTATTTCAAAATTTATGTATGCCTTCAAGGGTACACCAATTTACATTCCTGCTAACAGTCTGGTAGTACAGTGGACCCCTGAACAACATGGGTTTAAACTGCATGGTCCACTTCCATGTGGATTTTGTAAGAGTACGTGATTGGTAGTTGGTTAAATGGGAGAGGTGGGGATGGTGACTGTAAAGTTATACTCAGATTTTCGGATTTTCCACTGGGTGGAGGAACAGTGCCCTAATCCCCGTGTTGCTCAGGGCTTAACTGTACTTGTTTTTCCATGTGCCAAACTCTAAATAATTGTTAATCTAACAGCTGACAAGTAGAATTTGATTTGGGCTGGATTACTTCTGTTCGCCCCACCAGATACACCCTGCACTCTTCTCCCTGCTCTTTGCCCCAGGAAGACAACGTGTATAGACTACATCACTGGACTCCTGTGCCCTCTAGCTTCCTATATGTCAAGTTTAGGAAGGGGGCCACCAGTAGGAGGTGGGGAGGGGGTAAGGGGAGAGGTATTTATTGGTGAAGTTGAGATGTTTATTTCCTGGGCTCCCTCCTTGTGGGGTCTGGGCTGGCTGTGACCCTTAAGTCAAGGACTCAGCTCCTGTCCACACAATCTTCTCTGTTTCATTTCTAGCCACTGCTTTCTATTCTTGTCCTTTCAGGTGTAGAAGGGTGGTCTGCCCTGATAAGCCAGATATTGCCCCCTCTCTTATGGTTTTCCTACACCCTGTCCCACCTGTGTAAGTAGTATCTTTAATAAGCATGCCTTGAAGTACCCAATTTGAATATTCTGTTTCCTGCCAGTTCTCATTCCTGAGAGCTCCACTTAGAGAGGTTCCCCAGGATGTTCAGGAGGTATCTCTCAAGAGATGCAATGTGAACATAGACCTGAATGATAAGGAGGAATGTGACTATCTGAGGCATATGTGTTCCAGGTGGCAACGGTCCTGAGTTTGGAACAAGCTCGTCATAGTTGAAGAGCAGCAGGAATAGCAGAGCGGCTTTGGGCCGAGTGGCAAATATATGGTTTGCTTGTCCAAGAGCCATTGCCTCTTCTTCCTTGCTGAGAGAGCTCTAATTTTGTTCAGACACAATAGGAAGATTCGAGGGATGAACCGTCATTTGTCTAAGCGAATCATGAAAATTCTGTTCCAAAGCGTCAGTGATTGATTTAGGGATAGGCATGTAACCCAGTTCTGGTCAATGAGACATGAGAGGGAATCCTCTGGGGTCCTCTTGAGAATTTTTCTCTCTGGTACAAACAGGCATAAAGGGGAAAATTCCTGTCTCTTTCTCTCCTTTTCTGCTTTGGATGCTTTTTGTGAGAATATGATGCCTGGAAATGCAAGTCTTTTAACAACCATGAGACAAAGGGCCAGGTTTAAAAACCAACATATGAAGATAGAAGAGCGAAAGGTTGGAAAGAACCTGGACCCTAATGATACACTGGACCTTCCAAACCAACTTTAGGACCACCTAACTTCAGACTTCTTGTTAAGTAAATAAGCAAATAAAAGTCAATCTTAGCTTAAGTCACCATTAGGTGGGGTTTCTGATCCTTTGCAGTTGACACACCAGCTCACACAGTAGCAACAGAGGTGGTGAGGAATGGTAAACAAGGTAAGAGAGGTGGGCAGCGGTCTGTCATGCAGTGTCTCTTAGGCCAAGGCGTGGAATTTGGATTTTATTCCAAGGGTAAGAGATTTTTGCAGATGACCCAGTCAATACAGGCATATTATACAGATCTATCTAGCTATCTAGTCTATATCAATATACATATTTATCTATATCTAGATATCTATATCTATCTAGTCTATATCAATATACATATTTATCATGTATATGATAAGAATATTATTTATTATTAAAATAATAGATACTGACTAAAGATATATTTACCATTTCCATTTTAAATTTTAGAGAAATTACTATTTACAACCAGATAAAAAGAAATAAAAAGTCTCACGAGTAACATAAGCTAACTTGGCTGCAACTCCCAAATGTTGAGAATCTTTATTCATGTCTGACCTCTTATGCTCGGGAGATCCTTCAATACAGTTTCTAGGTATTGTTTCTGCCTGCTTTAGCCATGTCAGTCTTTACCAATTATGTTCTGCTTCAGAGAGCTTGCAATTGTCACCTCAACCCCTTATCTCTCTTTGAAAGAGCCCCCAGTTTTTGCCTCAGCCTTGTGTCTCTGAAAAGAAGGCAGCTTCCTTTAAGCATGGCTGTCCTAAATACCTTGGAGGGTGTTTTTCTCCTAGCTGGCAACAAAAACATCACAAAATAAGGTAGATCATTTAAAACATTTTCCTCGTGGTTGTCCTGTTCCCCCATTCAGCAGAAAGATTATTGGTTACCATGGCAATCAGCTTCCACAGCATTCCATTCTAAGGAACTGCACAGGTAGAGCGCAAGCTTTACTTTGCGTTCTTTACCCTAGGTCTCTGCAGATTTGCATATTTTTCCAGCCTGTACTCTGAATTTTTTGTACTCTGTAACCGCTCTTTAGAACAATCAATCAACCAACCAAACAAACAACTTGGAGTTAAGCCAGATAATTTTTTCAAAGGCACCATATCCCCTTCTCTTCTGAATCTTTTAAAAATTTACATAAACCGTTGTACAATGATTTTCTCACAGCACCAATTGAAAACTTTCTGGTATGTTCTTTCACAAGTCTGGGATTCTAGTTGTATCTCTTTAACCATGTTTAGAAAACAAATAATGAATTTACAGTAAAAATCAGAGCAGGAGATAGTTCTATGAGATCACTGCCCATGGGCTTTATATCATATCTTTCCTAAGGGTAATTCTCTGACTGCCCTTCCTCTACCACTCCCAAGCCCTCTGATAAAACAGTGCAGACACTCAGAAGGGTAAAAGTTGTCCTCAAGCCATTGCCTTGGAGGTGCCAAATGCTTAGACTTTCACCCCTGAGACTGTTAACTACCCTGTTTCTATTCAGAACCTTACTGATAATAGTAAAAGATGGTTTTAAACAGGCCAGACAAATTACTGGCACCCAGTACCTGCTACATTTATGGAGGAGATGGAATAACTTTGGAGCATCAACTGGATAAATTCTATTTCCCTACAACTTTTCAAAAAGCCTTTTCTTATTATTACTTTTAATCTTTGCTGATTATTTAGTTTCTTCATAACTATGTCACAGAAGTGAGGAATCTAGAGATTTCTGTGATATGGAGAGATATCTTTTAATCTATTGTTTCTACCTATGACTTTATTTGAAGCAATAGTGGTATTTTGGTAATGAAAAAGAGAGAATGTGGAAGGGGAGTTGCTATTATCTAATGTTAAGCAATTAAAAATAAAATCTGGCTTTAACCCTCTTTCATGGAAGGTTTTTCTATCACCCAGATATCTTTTCATTGAAAAAGACATATCTCATGACCTATCTATGAACATCCCATTGAACAGCACCATCCCCTATTGAGGGCATGGAAGTAAACTCTGTAACTAAAACAGATGCCTCCGCCCACAGATTCTAAAATCAGTGGGTATTCATAAACGTTGCCACAAATCTTCAGAGCATAGTGGGAAAAAGGAACTGTTAAAAATTTGAAACTCTACTAAAGTATTTTCTGCCTCTTCCGGTAAAAGAAAATATATTGCTTTCTAGGAAGCTCACTACTTTAAAAAACAAAACAATCAGGATGGGAAATTCATGACTAGCATTTGGGTTACATCAGATCAGTTTTAGGAGAGAAAATATTTACTTTTAGATGGAAAGACATATAGAATGGTTCTCTGACTCCTCTCAAAATGGTACTGGAATTGTTTCAAGGGAGGAGAAAGACAATTTATTATTATATTTTCTGAGCAGACATACCATGATACATAAAATGTTACAAAGTTTTACTTATTCCTTTGGGTACATGAACGCATGTATTACCTTCTATGCTAATCCCACATAAGTTAGAAAGAAAAATTGACCAATTATTGGTAGAATTTTCTAGATTAAGTGCAGAGGTTAAAATAAAAATAATCACACAAACTTCGAGTAATTATATCACAGTGCACCCTGAGATTTATATAGAAAAAAAAAAGTTGTTCTCAATTTTCAGTTGACCAAAAGAGCAGTTGAGGAGGGACCATGTAGGTTTGAAAAGCAGAAACGCTAATGACGGGTCAACATTGTAAAAGCAGGGAGGCAGATAACATACTGTTTTGACAGCTGAGTAAAGATGAGGGGAAAAAAGATTGTAAACCAGAGGAAGTCATGATAAAAGGGTAGAATGAAGTGTTTGAAAATGGTAAATTGAGACCTTTAATTAACATCAATGGCAAGAGCACAAAAGAGAGAAAAGCGATTTAGTTTAGATAGGAAATGGCTTGTAGAGAAATTTGAGTAGAGTAATAATTTGTATTTTAATTTGCAAGGGCCAAGAGTTGACTTTATTTGAAGAATGACAGCTCTATTGCTTTAATATTTTATACACACTTAAGAAGCTCTATTTGTCTGATATATAAATTAGTACAATTTCTATTAATATGATATATATATATATATATTAGACAAATTGGCAAGCAGGGGTTTGCTTTTTATCAACTTTTGTTATAACCTTAATAAAAACTAGTTTCAATATTTCAAACTATAAGCAAGATCATGATCTTATAATGTGAAGATAACAGAAAGCCTGATTTAGTTGCAACTTGGTCCTAATTCTTTTGGCTGGTGTTCTTTAGTCCTGGGCTCCTAACTTGATCAAGAAAGTGTAAATGCAGAAAGAAGTAAAAACCAATGTTCCTTAATTAGGAATCATGTGAGTAGTTTAATATTCAAAACATTAAAAATACATATGATATAAATTCCGTAGAGTTTTAGCTCCTTTTATTTAAACTGCACTGATATCCATTTACAGCTCTCCTAACAATCACTGAATAGGTTGGCAATCCTATGTCCTGAATTTCCCAGGTCACTTCAGATTCCAAATATTTTGTCTATTGTTAAATGATGTGTTTGGATTTGGGTTTGGAAAACATGGTCACTGAGCTTATAGACTAACTCTGAAATAGCAATAGCCTTTGGCATTTTGTAGTAGCTCTGTTTTGGGGCCATGGTTATCATGTTAAATCAGATCAAATCAAAGTTCATTATTTGAGTTGACCTAATAATAAACTATGAAATAACGGAGACATTTAAAAAACTTTGTAGTAATTTGGAATTTGAAGAGCATTCATAGCATGATTTATTATAGACACAAACACACACACAGCTAGTAAACCTATAGATAGATGGCTCCTCATCGTTGCCATATAGGAAATGAAAAACAGCATACTTAAGAGGTATTGTGTTATACGTTATACGGTCAAAACTAAGGAAGACAAAATTAGTCTAACTGGGCTTGTATTAAGACTTAAATAAAAAGGATTTGGTAGTCTTTCTTATTTTCAATTTCCATAGACTGAAACTCATATTCTTGATAAACCAGAACTGAGAGGGTACACTGGGATTTGCTATGTGTTGTACATGACGATAATTATAAGGGAACAAAGTCAAGATTGACTCATTATCCTATGCCAAAACATTGCTGTTTTGCAAATGAAAACGTTTAGATCATTTGATGCCTCCCACCCCATTATTATACTTCATATCATTAAGATAGTGTTCATGGCTCTGCTCTTTATTCTTTAGTGATTTAGGTAGCCACTAAGAAGGAAAAAAAGTTTTAAAGACTACTAAGTCCAGAATGGCATTTAATAACTCTTTCGAAAATTAAGGTGCTTTTCCCCAAGTCTTGCTGGAAACATATCTACCACTGTGCTCAGTCTCTCCTCCCACATTTCCGTGCTAGTGGGGACTTGAGAAACCCGGGAAAGCTGCTGTAACAGGGGTGGGAGTGGGAGATAGGCTATCACCCGCTTGACACTTCGGCACTGTTGCTATGAATGATTCACTTGTGTTTGGCACATTTGTTGCAAGGAAATCTCCTCCTCCCGCCGCTCCTCTCGGCTGTCTCCTGCGCTTTGGCCTTTAAGGAGAAGCGAGAGCAGGTGGGCACAGAGGAGCTCGCCGAGTCCTCCTCCCCCTGCTCCTTCCCTAATTTAGCAGTACTTCCGGCCGCGTGACATCATCCCCCGCACCCCGGTGACGTGAACGGCGGGTGACGTGTGTGCGGAGAGGAGCGCGCTGACGTTGCTATTTAAAGGTCCTCCTGCGGGGAGGATGGAGACTCAGCGAGAGCACCCGGTGTGGGGCGCGGAGGAGGCTGTAGCGGCAGGGAGCGGGGCCAGGAGCCAGCAGAGGAGCAGAGCGCACGGCCCGCGCGCCGCCGACCACTAGGGGAGGGGGGGAAAGGAAGGACGGACCGCCGGACCTGCCGCCCGGCCTAGCTCCCCACGAGGGCCGGCTCGGCCCGTGACCACTAGCGTCCCCGCCGCCCTCGCAGCTGCCGCCTCCTCCCGCTACCCTCAGGGCCCCGGCGGGCCCTCGGGACGGGTCAGCGACCCAGTCCCTGGTGCCCGGCCGCGTCTCCGCGGCCGCGGCCGCCCCCTCCCGCGAGCAGGGGGAGGGACCGCACTGCTCCCGATTCTCCCCGCCCCCTCCCCCGCCCCTCGCAGCCAGCTCCGCTGCCGCGCTCGCCTCTTGCGGGCGGCGCTGACCTGGGAAGCGGCGCCCTCCGCTCTGTGAGCGGCCGGTGGAGGCGGAGGCAGCGGCGGGCTTCGGGCCGCCCGGCCAGCGCTGCTCCGCCGAGCAGGAGCTGGAGGCCGGCGAAGGCGGGCGGTGATGGAAGTGTGAGAAGGCGGCGACGGGGCCCGAGAACTGTGAGGCGGCGTGTGGCGGCGGCGCGTGGCGGCGGCGCGTGGCGGCGGCGCGGAGCGGGAGAGGCGAGGAGCAGGGGTGGGGGCGCTGGAGCAGCGGCTGTTCTGCGGCTTCGAGCCCCTTTCCCCTGGTCCCGACGCGGGATTAGCCGCCCGCCTCGGCTCGGGCGGGCTCCCGTCGACCCTTCAGCCCCATCCTTCGCCGCTGCTCGGCCCGTCCCGGAGCTGGGGGCAGGGTGCCGGGGGGCAGCGTGGGGCTTGGCTCTCTGATTCATTCATTCTCCGCCGCCGGAGCCTCGAACTTGCGGTGCTCCGAAGAGCGGAGGGAAGAGCGGCAGCAGCGAATGAAGGGCCGGGCGCGAGCCGGGCTCCATTGTGCTCGGCGGCGGGGGGCGGGCAGGGGCTGAGGGAGGTGGGATCCGGCCCCCTCCCTCTGCTCCCCGGCGTGCGCTGCGCCCCCAGCCTGCTGCCAGCCTGGAAATGGCTCCGTGTGTTCTCCTCGGGAGAATGAATCGATCCTGCCCAGCCTTCTCTTCCTCCTCCCCGCCTCCTCTCTGCTCCCAGTCCTAGGAGGGGGGGAAAAATTAGAAGACAGATTCCAATGTGGAGTGCCGTGCACGTCGCGAGCCGCTGGGTTTGCACTTGGAAGAGATTTTTCTACATAGCTTTTTCTAATGTGAGCGCAGGGAAGCAGTGGCATTACTGCGCTTAGGATTTTTATTTTCTCGTAGGGATCTCTCAAGTGCACGTCGCATTGGGTTGCACGCTCCACCCCCAGGGACCTGGTGTGGTGGAGAAATTTGAACCCGCAGCCTTAGTAGCACCGAAAAGGCCGAGTTACCTGGGCTCTCCCTGAGTGTGGAGGAGGACAGGAGAGATATGACCACTGAACTCATTTTTTATAGGACTCCGTGAAGCTGGATTCTGCATTTCCCGATTCATAGACTCATTTTGTGGAATAGAGTTGACCGCCGTCTCCTCCGCGCAGCATTTTAACTCTAATAAGCAAATGCCACCTCTGTTTGAACATTTTGGTATTTCCCAGAGAGAAATCATTTTACCTAAGGGAACTAACTGAATTTTCAGCATCACTGAAATACCTCCACAAAAGGATCTCGGGGGGTGGAAAAGCAACTGCGAAATAACGGACGGAGAAATTCCTTTGGAGTTATTCCGTAGCATAAGAGCAGAAACTTCCGAGCAAGTTTTCAGTGGGCAAAATGGGGTAAGGATTTTGTGCTTAACCCCGCTTCGAGTCTGTTTATGTATGTGTGTTACTGAGCGGTGGTGGTGAATTGTCTGTGTTTTATGTTTTCAAACAAATTTGCCACCTTGCTAAGCTGGTCGTACTTTAAAAATATAGGTGTATTAACCTTTTAAGAAGTTATTTTTGTGGAGTAACACCGGAGGCCGTAATTAAGGAACATACCTCTATTATTGTAACCAGAATGTAGCTTTATTAGTGGTATTTAAGTAGACCACACGTACTGCCCTTTCCTGGTCGAAGTGCCGCAGCAGTTTATAATCAAAGTCGTGTTCTCTTAGGTTTTGTTGCTGGTATCTTTCAAAAAGAAGTCCTGCGTTCTCTCAGTACTTAGAGAATAATCAGGTGCACAAAGGACAATTGTTAAGTAATGAGTGGTTAGACTACAGTCCTTGAAAATGATCCAGTGTAAATTGTCCTCACTGTGCCCTCCTTTTTGCCCTTGCATAGCCGAAGCTAAAATCTATAGAATTGCTCTATTGGGGCATTTATTTTACTTA
The DNA here is from genome assembly GCF_963924675.1 of Phocoena phocoena. Taxonomy (NCBI): domain Eukaryota; kingdom Metazoa; phylum Chordata; class Mammalia; order Artiodactyla; family Phocoenidae; genus Phocoena; species Phocoena phocoena. The sequence goes on along the minus strand of NC_089221.1, from coordinate 63,422,583 downwards.
TTTGTTTATTTATTTTTGTTGCGATACGTGGGCCTCTCACTGTCGTGGCCTCTCCCGTTGCGGGGCCCAGGCTCCGGACGCGCAGGCTCAGCGGCCACGGCTCACGGGCCCAGCCGCTCCGCGGCATGTGGGATCTTCCCGGACCGGGGTACGAACCCGCGTCCCCTGCATCGGCAGGCGGACTCTCAACCACTGCGCCACCAGGGAAGCCCCTCTATTGGGGCATTTAAAACGAAAATCTGAAAGTCTTAGGAGGAGTCCACAGTGCCTTGCATTTAAAGATCAGAGCCTGAATAGGAAACAGCTTTTTGTTAAAGGAACTTGTTCACTTTCTCTGTTTTTTTTTTGCTTTTATGATCAAGTCTCCAGTTTGTGTTAACAATGTCAGATGTATACCTTCTTTCAGATCCAAAGTCAACCAAGAGTGCCATTTTCCTACGTTTTGTTAACTTTTCACACAGTAACTCGATAAAGTGCTAGTGACTCTTCCTAATTTAAACCAGACTTCCATAATATATTAATGGAGTAATGATCTAGTTTCATTGACAGATTTTCAATGATTTTTTGTCAAAGAGGAACTTCTAGAATTTTCTCTCTCTCTTTCGTAGTTGAATAAACACATCTAAAGTGTAGTTAAGGGACAGAGATTGAAAGGACAGACACTGAAATTCGTTGTGACGGTTTAGGGGTGTGTACACCTAAACTTTCATTCTTAAAACGTTCAGAGGAAAGTTCTTACTAGTACTACCCTTTTTTTTTTTTTTTGTTGGAATTAGAACTTGAAGTTCATAAACTTAAGTTTGAAGATGTAGAACGTACGTTGTAGGAGTCCATCAGGAATTGATGAGAAAGAGTGATACTTGTTTTTAAAACTTAAATGACAAAGTGATGAGAATATATATAACTTGCATGATTTGGGATACTGCTAACAGCAATTAAAATACCTCATTCTATTTCTAGTGCTGCTATTAGTAGCTTGGTGATCTGAGGCAAATTGCTTGACCTTTGTGGACTCTTGTTTTTTTAATCTGTAAAATGAAGGTCTTAGGTGAGTTTTAAAATTTTTTCCAGCCTGTAAAAGTGAATTATTTCTTTTTCTCCTGCAGTTTTCATAATTGCTGTTGGTTTCTTGAAGTAAATCTCTCAGATGGAGAGATTTTCTCTAAGCAGTTTTTAAGCATGTAAGCTGGAAAATAATGGCATTTGAAAAATGTTTTGGATGAATTGTACCAATTTTAATGAGAGAAAATACTGACAAATACTACTATTCAAAATCTTTGAAATATGGCTTCCCTTGAGAGTCCGCAGCTCTTCTGTTTAAAATGTGTCAGAGAAGAAAAATCAAGTGGCAGTTTTTCATGTTGAAGGCTGCATTCTCTCTAAGCTGTGGAGTGGTAGCATCATGAAAGAAAATTAATGGTTTTCCACAACATTTAAGCTGCATGAATGTCCATGGTTTTACCAAGGGAAGCTTGAGATGAACTTAATACGAAGGGGATTGGTCTTTAAGACATGAAAATAAGCCCCTGCACATAGCCCAGATTTTAGATACTTTAGTGTAATTAAATGTGTTTATAAACTAATTTATTAGTCCTTAATAAAGTCTTAAAGGTGGACTGGAGAGGCAAAGGAGTGAATGTTTATGGCATAATTTTTCTGCAAGTCTGCATTTGGGGCTGCGACTCTCAGTAATAGTGACTTGTTTCATCTAAGTTGTCAAGAGAAGGCATTTGTGGAAGTTTCCACACTTAGTAGGTGTTTGTACCTAATAAGTGTTTGTGGAATAAGCACAGCCTCCTTGCACCTACTTAAAACAAAAGGGAACAGAGCTTTAAATGGCCTTTAAAGTTTTACCTAGGCAATCCTAAATTACCTTACTCTGACAGGTATCTGTATCTAAAATTTAATATTGTGGGTGGAGAGTTTCATGTTTTATGAATATATTTTTGACTAATGTTAGGTTATAATAAAAATTTGTCTCTGCCTTAGTTTTGGATATAATTGCAAGTCTAGGGGCAAAATCAAAACAAAAGGAATGATTTTGAAAGAAAATGAGTGATTAGTTCAGGCCAAAAACAAATCTAAGGCTTCTGTGATAGTAGTTTATGAACTATGGTGGAAATGAAAAAGAACAGCTGAAACTGACAGTTGGCAGAATCTGTCAAAGTATCCTGGATGCTGCCTGAGCTGTTTTTAATTACAGTGAAGGTGGTTGAAGTATTGGTTTGTGAAACAGGTGTATCAGAACCCCTAAAAATGAGAGCAGGTATGTGAGGTAAAGTCTAGGAAAACTTCCGGGCCCCAGCGAGGAGCCCTTGTTAGGTATGACCCCCCCAGCCCTCCAAGTAGTATCTCCTAAGGAGAGCAGTGAGTCAGGAGCTATTTTGGAATGATTAGAGTAGACAACAGAAATCACATAACTTCAGTGAGGTATTTCATGCTACCTTTTTTTTTTTTTATGCTACCTTTTGTTTTACTTAGCTCATATTGGCAACTTAGTGATCTCAACAAGGGAATATTCCCTCCCCCCTGTTATTAAGAGTGAGTTATTTTTAAAATGTGACTTTCCCTGCAAATGAGGTTGATAACGCTGTTTGTGATTTATCTCACCTGCCTGTGGGCGCCTCTGGAAACCCTCTTCTCCGCCTTTCCTCAGATAACTTCCTGAAGCGTGGAAGTGAGTGCTGCCTCATTGCAACCTGAACCAAGTCGCTTCTTTGCTGGGAGAGGAAGCTGACACCTCTTTCTGCCCCATGGTACTGGGTGCTGCTCTCCGGGGACTTTAGCTAAAATGTAGAAATCTTGATCCAGCATGCACTGCAATCTGTATGGGCTTTGTTGCAAAGGCAACCACTTAATCACTTCTAACATCAGGAAAGTTAGATGAAAGTCTGTTCCTTTTACCAGGTTTGAACCCCTATCATGTGGCATGTACAGCAGCTCAGTACTGCTGATACAGAGACCAGCAACATGTGCTTCTTCCCTTAGGGAGTTTATAGCTTAGAAGTTGATCTAGGATAATTACCTGAATGGAATTCATGGCAGTTAAGGGACTGACAAAAGTGTCTTTATACTTAGTTGTAAACTCAGTTTAGTTTTAAGTGATTAAATGTCTCAGATGAAAAGGTAGTTAAAATCTCAGAAGGTCCAACATCACTACTTGCAGTGTGTTTGTTTGTTTTTCCAGACCTATGGTGTTTAGTTGAAATATTTATTTTTAGTTACTCCATTGCTTTGTTTTGTTATTTTAAGATTAATCCAACTCACTGGATAGAAGAGTAGGGAAAATGAGTTCCAAATATTTAAGTGTTTCCTGATATAATTTTTAAATGACTGAATATAAGGCATTTTAAGTAGCTTTATTTCTCAGTTAGGATCTGTTTAGTTGAGTGAAATGTGCAGTTTCTTGTTTGTGTTGCATATTTGTAATGACCCATGGCTTATAAAGTGACCCTATAGTTTACGAGATTCATTATGTATATATGACAATATAATGTTTCATGCTTATTAAGTATCTTCATTTCGAAAGAATCTCCATGTGATAAGCAGCATTTATATACATCACAGGAATTGAGATAAAATTTTCCAATCTTATTGAATGGGCATTGCAAGAGTAAGTAAAACTTTTTAAAGGCTAATCATTCAGTGGTCTTTAACATGTGTAATCATATAGAACTGAATCTTTTAGGTTAAAAAGTCTTAATTTTCACAACATATCTCTGTATACTATAAAATTAGGACATCCATTATCACACTGTTAAAAGAGACAGATTTATCAGTGAACTTGTGCTCTTAATTGCAGTTTGATTTTCCTTTCTTCATCCATCATAAGTCTAACACATTGGTTATTTCTGTGCTCCCTAATAAAATATCTGATTTGAAAAAAAGATGAAATTGATGAGAATCAGTGCTGCTTGTTTTAAGCAACATTTTTTAGGGAAGCAGTTGAAATTAATCACATGTATATGTTACCTTTTTTTGTGCTTTGTCATTACCCTCCACTTGTATTTTATTTATTTCTCAGCTTGTTTTTAAAAGTTTTAAAAAATCTCATTTCTCTGGTAGGTATAATTTAGAATTACTTTTACAGGTACAAAACTAAATTACTTGTTTTTTTTTGGCTGTGTTGGGTCTTTGTTGCTGCTTGCCTGCTTTCTCGGCGAGCAGGGGCTACTCTTCACTGCAGTGTGTGGGCTTCTCATCGCGGTGGCTTCTCTTGTCACAGAGCACGGGCTCCAGGCGTGCGAGCCTCAGCAGTTGCGTCTCACGGGCTCAGTAGTTGTGGTGCACGGGCTTAGTTGCTCCGTGGCACGTGTGATCTTCCTGGACCAGGGATCGACCCCATGTCCTGGCAGGCAGATTCCCAACCACTGAGCCACCAGGGAAGTCCCTAAATTACTTTTTAGTGACCTTGCAAAAGAAAAGAAACAAACTATTCTTTCTCATGAGGTTTCTACCCCCCACACACAATGATTAATTGTGAACCCAGTATGGCTCTTGTGTAGCTAAAAGAATTTTAAATATGTAAAACAAACATTTGACTTAGTTAAGATCTGAATTTCATTTACACATAATTATCTTTTTTAAGATAGGCTACTGGAAGAAGGCAAAGCATCATTGTTTTCTTTTTTGTATCAGAAAATAAAATTATAAAATCCGAAAAATTAGCAGTCTAGCCAATACTTTCTCTTCATAGTACAGTTTACCTTTGCACTTTCTCTAGCTTTTGAAAAATCACTTTAATCTTTTTTTTTCACTTTAATCTTTTAACACCTAATATTAGCTTTTTAAAAATTGCTTTGCTTTATGGACATTTTCTTTTAATGTTCTTCCCTAAAACATGAAGCATTTCCGTGTTATCTTTGAAAAGAGTCGGCACCAGTTCCTTAAGGCAGAGCAGTTTTAAGAATTGAGGACTTTTTGTGAAATTACCAAACAAGAGTTAGACAGAAATTAAACACAAACAAAAAAGTGTACTGAGGGATCACAGATACCAAACAGCTTTTATTCCTTTATTAGGTTGTTTTAAGTCATGTTTATGATGTCATGTCTATGGGCACATCTGGATCCATGTGTCCACATGCCTCAGAGTCCAGAGGGCTGTGGAAGAGAGTGTTCTTGACCCCCGCCCCACCTATAGAAGGGCTTGCTCCTCATTTGTCCCTGTCTTTAGTAGGAGGGTGGAGATAGATAGCCACAGCTCTGGTATCTCCCTGAGTACCGTACAGTGTGTTTCCTAACCACCTAGGTCGTAGCAGAGCACACACATGCAGTGTAAGTTGAAAGAATCTGGGGAATTAGACCCCACTCTTAGTGTACAGAAAATGCCGATTGCTAGCAGTTGAGTATAAGTTGGATGTACCAATTATTTTTCTGATAAACTTTCTTGGTAAATTGTTGGATCCTGTAACCTTTACATTTAAGCATGCCTCAGTCTTAGTTAAGTAGTGTTGCCTTCCTTCTGTTTCATTTAAGAAGTTTAAGACGGTTATTTTGAATAAGGCTTTTCTGTGAGTTGGAATTTTCTGCCCTGCTTACTTTCAGTTTCCCCCATTAGGCTCTTAGTAATGGTCACTACGAAATTATCTTAAGTGGATTTGACTATTAAAGAGCTCAAAGTACTCATACTAGAAAATTTCTGTCCGTGTTCCTTCGTGGAAGGTAAGTCTGTACATGACTAAACTTAGGTAGGACAATTATTTTGAACCACCTGTAATACTTGAGTGTGCTTAGCTTATCCTTTTACGTTTCTGTGCTTTCTTTTTGCTTATCTTGTAAAACTGCTGTTTTCTGTCCTCTGTAGTTATGAATCTCTGTCATATGACTTTTAACATTAAAATTCATGTGCTTTGCTTAATCACCCTGCCAGCTCCCAAGATGTTTACAGAATGAGGATTCCACCTACTCTTGTGTACTCAGTTTTGCCAGGGATCTGTATACATTCAGCTGAATGGGAAGACTCACAAATCACCCTTCAACTCATCTTCCTTGAGGTTCTGTTGATTAAAAAAAAAGTTCTGGATCTTGCAGGCTGCCTTTTTTCCCTACTCAACTGAAAATATATAGGATTTTAGTTGTCTATTTTTATTGTTGCTTTCATTTACTATTTTTGTAATGCTAAATTGATATTTATTGCTATGCCTATGTTAATGTGAGGGTAATAAGACATTAATGGCAATATTGCTACTTAGTTTTACTTGGTAGCATATTAGTATATTTGGAGTAATTAGTATGTGATCTGTGGTAAACTGTAGGTTAGTCATACGGTACAAAGCTAGCCTGAAAAATATTTTCAAAGATGGTGCAGTGGTCGATTAAAAACCAGGATGCAAAACTGTATATTCTCAACTATATAAAATACATCTGTACATGCATAAAAAGATTTGAAGGAAATTCATTAAAGTGCTACCATGTTTATTTCTGGGACATACGATTGTGAAATTTTGTTGAGTCTTTCTGAATCTTTAAGTTTCTCTGTGATTAATATATTAAGTTTTAGAACTTCTCTTGGGTTTAAAGAGTGAAGGTCTTAAAAAATACTAATATCTACAGTACAGAATTATCAGGATCAGTCACTGTTCCTACATATACATAGATACTTACGTGTTTGTATCAATTTTAGCTTGTTTATCTCAAATTTTATTTTTCTTTTCAAAATTGGCTAAAGTAATTACACCAATGATAGCAAAAATGGTTTCTTGTTTAAGTGTAAGGAGTAGTTCAGAATGTTAGTACTAATCCCCACTTTTTTTGGAGCCAGAGCGCAAAAGGAAAATGTGACTAGGGGAGGTCATGCAGGGGCAGAACATGTGCTAGATCTCCAGCTCCTTGGGGTTCCTACCATTAGCTCAGGGGATCCTAAATGGATGCTCACATATACAGAGACTGATTTATAGGGGGGTTTCTAACCCCTCATAGTTCAAAAAAAATTCTAATTTAATGTAAGCTTAGTGTCTTGATAGTGAGTTTTAACTAAATGGATGTTGTTTTCCTTTTAGATGGTACTGAAAGAAAGTGCATTCTAATTTTAGCGTAATCAGTGTCTGCTCAGTGCATTATATTTTAAATACATTGAAGTCTTTCTCATAAATGAATTGAAATGTTATTACATATGTTTCGTATAGTTTCCAGAGTTGATTCTGCAGTGTAAATTCCATCAATCAAAGCCCTGTTAGCTGCTCTTGTAGTTAATGGACACATGAGCCTCAAGAATATGTGAGGAAGCAGGGTCTACTTCTCTGAAAACTTCAGACCAGAAAAAGAATGCTTAAGATGTTATCTTGAAACACTTTTCCTAGAGCTTAATGTTGGACCATGAGACCCACAAGTGAAGGATCACTTGTGGCATACAGTACAATTTCTGAATCATCATGCAACAGCTGTAAGTTGTTCGATTCCCTAGAATTCGTAAGAGACAGCTGGGCCTTATTGTATCCAGATTTAAAATTGTTATTCTTTCTGAATCTTTTCCCCCAGAGGTCCCAAACTCTAATGCTGTCATTGGCTGGGCAGAAAAATGTGTGAATATATAAGGTAGAAGGCAGTAAGGATTGGTGGGGACTGTGGGAAAGTGAAGAGAGCATGTCCTGCCTGAAGGCATTTGTAGCCAGTGTTCTAAAAACCCTCTGGTGAAAGAAATACACCTGAAGCCTAGTCTCTTATTTATTTGGCACTTTTTGAGCTCCTACCATGTGTTAGTGACTGTGATACTTTGATCTAGGTTGGATACAGTAGGTTTGGAAATGCTTTAACTCTTGACTCAAGAAGGAAGACCAGAGCATAGCAGGGTAGCGGCAGAAATTCACACTAGATTAGTGGTTCTCAAATTTGAATTTGCATCAGAATCACCTAGAGGGCTTGTTAAAAACACAGATTGCTGGACTTCAACCCACGTTTTTGATTCAGTAGGTCTGGGAGTGAGGCCCACGAATTTGCTGTTCCAATGACTTCTCAGGTGATGTTGATGTTGGTCCAAGGACCTTACTTAGAGAGTCACGGCGTTTGAAAAACGAAGCTTACGTATGAGAAACTTCTGTTCATTCAGAAGCCTCGATGATTCTTGAAGCTTTCTTTTCTCTGCTTGCAAATTGAAAAACGTTATAAATTTGAACTAAAGGGGGAAACCCTGATTGAACCTTTTATCTACTGTTTATAAGCTAAAAGATCCAGGACAACTTGAAACTGATCTCTATCTCTTTAAACCTGATTACCTCCAGCAGTACTTACCAGTTAACGCCCCTTTCTTCAGAGTGACTTCTGCTTTCTGGCATTTCGGAATGTATTATTTCTAAACTACCTGACACTGCTTTGACTTCTGAAGGTTTTTTCGTGATTTTTTTAAAATTTATTTTTATTTTTGGCTGCGTTGGGTCTTCGTTGCTGCATGCGGGCTTTCTCTAGTTGCGGCAAGCGGGGGCTACTCTTCACTGCAGTGTGCAGGCTTCTCCTGTCGCGGAGCACGGGCTCTAGGCGCGCGGGCTCAGTAGTTGTGGCTTGCAGGTTCTGGAGCACAGGCTCAGTAGTTGTGGCACACGGGCTTAGTTGCTCCGCGGCATGTGGGATCTTCCTGGACCAGGGTTCGAACCCGTGTCCCCTGCACTGGCAGGCGGATTCTTAACCACTGTGCCACCAGGGAAGTCTGACTCCTGAAGTTTTTATGCTTTTGGAGGAAGTATGATTTCCTTCTAAGTTGTTTATCCTATTTAGCTATCCTTAAGTTTGTCCACATGCTATCGTATTAGTTTTCTGTTGCTGTATGACAAATCACCATAATTTTAGTGGCTTTAAAACAACACCCATTTATCTCAGTTTCTGTGAGTCACGAATCCAGGCACCTTAACGGGGTCTTCTGCTCAGGGTCTCACAAGGCAGCAGCAGTCAAGGTGGCAGCTCGAACTAGAGTCTTATCTGTGGATCAGCATCTCCTTCAAAGCTCATGTGGTTGTTGGCTGAATTCATTTCCTTGCAGCTAAAGAACTCAAAGTGGCTGTGACTTCAAGGCAGCCAGGAGGAGCCCCTCTCTGGTGCTTCATCTTGTTCTAAAGGACTCGCCTAAATAAGTCAGGCCCACCCAGGGTACCCTGCCTTTTGATTAGTTGAAAGTCAACTGATTAGTGACCTAATTACCTGTGTGACATCCCATCATATTCAAGCCTTCTACCCATACTGAAGGTGAGAGTTTTATGCAGAAAATGCCCACCAGGGGGCAGTAATCTAGGGGCCATCTTAGAATTCTGCCTGCTGCACCACATCAAATACCTATGGGTATTTTCCAAATGCTCAACTATCAGTATGTCCATTCCATTTATTTTTGTTTTTTTTTTTAACTTTTAAAAATCTGTAGTCCTCTGCATTCCTGCTCCACTATGGACTGGTTACTCTTTAGTTGGGTTATGTAGTCCTCATACTAGACTTTCCCTTAATTTTTTGGGGGGGTGGGTGGTGAGGCATCATATCTCCTGTTTCCTGGACACTGTTTTCTTCATTTATCCTTTTGTTTTACTGAATCTCCTTTTCCTGTAGTTACCTGAAAACGACTAGGTAGGAGATAACTTTTTTGAGACATATGTGAAAGTGCCCTCCCCCTCAATTGAGGCGAGATCTCTAGACAGGAAGTAATTTTCTCTTATTACTGTGAAGGCACTGATCTGTTGTCTTCTAGTTTCCAGTGTTCCTGTTGAAGCCTGCTTGTTTCTGATGCCTGTTCCTTCATGTGTTACTCTTACCCCACTTTGGAATGTTTTAGGATTTATTTTTTTTCTCTGCTGTTCAAAAATTTCACAATGATGTGGTGGCGCTTTTTGTTTGTATGTTTTTTTTGTTTTTTTTTAATTGCTCTTTTGGTCACTGCTGGACCATATCAGCCTGTCAACTTCCCTAAGTTTGGGAGATTTTCTTCTGTTTTTAAAAAATATCATTTCATACATTTTTTTCTCTTTCTGACCTATTAGTTGGATGGTAACCTTTTTGTCTTATCTACCAGTATTTTTCTTTTTATTCTGCCTTCTAAGGAAATTTCCTTGACTTCATCTTCTAATACTTTTATTGGATTTTTAATTTTCACATAATTTTAAATTTCCAGGTCTTCTTTCTCAATATGTCATTGATTTGAGAACACTTACAGTGTTTTTAAGTTTTGTTTTCTGTTCCCTAAATTTTCTTTTGTGTTCCTTTTTTGTTTAGTTTCTTCTTCCATGATGGAAACTTTCCTGGAATGTCTGGTAATCCTGAGCTGTGTGTAAGAGTAAGATACCAAAAAGCCGGTTAGAAGCTCTCTGTGACCCAGTGAGTCCTGTCACCGGAGGGCTTCACGTTAGGCATTTAGGTGGTGAACAGGCCATTTTCTTGGGTGATTTCCAGGTGTCAGTAAGTAGAGATCTGTTTTCTGAGATTGTAGGTCTTTTCTTTGAGACTGTTCACTCTAGAGAACAATCTTCCAATGTATATACCTCTTGGCATTCTGAGAGCAAGGTATATACCATGATATACCCAGGAGGCATATTACCTGCTGTAAACTGAAAAACATGAAGGGGAGGGTTTGCAGCCTTTCTCTTAATGCTTCATCCTTGTTTTCTGCTATTGGTAAAGGTAGTTGCTTGACTATGGAGGGTGGGAAGGGGGGAAGGGAGCTCTCATTGTTCTGTTACTTAAACTTTGGATCAACTCCCCAGTATCAGCCCCATACCTCACACCCTCTCCTGCAATTCCCTTTGCCTCTGAATTCTGGCCAGCAAGTTGTTCACTTTTTAGTTCCCTTTTTTGCAGGCACTATACAGTTTCCTAGGCTTTGCCAAGTCACGTACTAGTCCTTCTTCCAAATTACTTCTTTCAAAATTGTATTAAAATTACACAGTGGAGTCACTTCTGTTCTTTGGTTTTATGGGTTTATACCTTCTTTTTCCCTTCACTTTCATTTTAGTGTAGTTTCAGAAACGGAAGATATATGTGTGCAGTTAATTTGCCATGTTTGAGCCGAATCGCCGAGCCTTAGCTTTTGAATTTATATAAGGCGTCTTTCAGAATGTGTTGACACTGTTGATGGTTAATTGATTAGCATTTGGTGGATGATGAAGTGTTGACTTTCTAAAAATCTCTCTGACTTGACCGGTGACCGGAAAACTCAGTGCATGATGTAACCACATCGTAAAATTTAAAAGTTAAAGTTGATCATCAGCCCAGACCTCAGCAAAGCAGAGCACTTACTCTCTCAACTGTGTCAGGTAGCTAAGGTGTTGCTACAGTTTGTTCCTTAGCACTGTGCCTCTTGAGCACTTGTATAACAAACATTAAGCACTTTATTTGTGTTATGAGTCACGCTAGGCGCTGGCAATACAAAGATGAGTAGACAGTCATGTAAACAAGAAATTACATTACTGTGACTTAAGTGCTGTAACAGAGATGTATGTTGTATTTGCCAGCACAGAGAACGAAGTGCCCTCCTCTACCTGGGAAGGTCAGAGAAAGCTTCACATAGCCAGTTACGTTTGTTTGGAGCATTAAAGAACAAACAAGAGTTGATGAGGGCAGGGTGGGGGGTGGGCAGTGAGGAGAGGGAAAATGTGTGAGGAGGTTGTTAGGGTATTTTGGGCAGGGGAGTGGCAAAGGTACAGCTTCAAAGGTGGCATATGCTAGTTAGAAAGTTTAAGGTAGTTTGGCATAACTCAGATATAATATAAAAGTAGATTTGGCTAGAAAGTTAGTCCAGGGATAGATGATGGCTGTGTCACGTCAGAGGATTGTACGTTCTGTAGATTAGTGGTCTCCACATGTTTTTGTGGCTCCCATATCAATGAAAGATGTTGGGCATATTCCTTCATATGTGTATATTTATAAGTTGCATGTCCTACTGTGTGTGTGTAAACACACATACATATATATTATAAAACATAAAAATAGAAATGAAAGAAGAGAAAATAACTTATTCCTGTACCCCACTTTAGAGGCCATTGCTTTACACAGTGGTGAGCAAAGGAACAATTTTAAGCTGGTAGAGTTAATACCATGCTTGTGTTTTAGATTAACTACTCAGGTTACAATATGGGATGAAGTTTTAGACTCGGAGGAGGGGTGTGTGTATATGAGAGAGAAATGAGTGGGGGTCTTGGACATCCTCAAGTTTAATTGTGTAATAGGTTAATGGCAGCAGCTTAGTCAAGAATAATGGCTTGAATTAAGGTAGAGTAGAACATGGGCTGAAGTCAAAAAGAGATTTAAGTAGTACTATCTATAGGCGTTGACAATGAACCCTGTTGATATAGAGGGGTAAGGAGATTGGCTTGGTCAGCCATTAGTTGAGATAGGGAACAAGGAGAAAAGCACGTTTGCAGTGAGGTGAGATGACGAATTGAGTAAAAATTGATGTATTTATGGCCAACTACGTGGGAATGTCTTATAGTTGGGTATCCAGGTCTGGTATTCAGGAAAAGAGAAGTAGGCTGATGATAGAGTTTTGGGAATCATTAGAATATATAAGTAGTGGTTGAAACTTTGAATGTGGATGAGCTCATTCAGGATATTTATAGAAAAGGGCAGATCAGGCCTCTCTGGGGGAATAGTCATTTAAGGGGCAGCAAAGAAGCTGAGAGAGCTCTCAGGCTAGCACAGTGAGAGAACAGTGTCAAAAAGCCAAGAAAGGGAGTTTCCAGAATTGAGTAGCCAGGATCAAATGTAGCAAAAGCATCAAATGAGGCAAAAAGTATCTATTAGGTTGGGTAAGTAGTGGTCCTTTAACGACCTTACCTTGAGAAGTTTGAGCAGCCTGGGATGAATCCAAATTGCCACCAGGTGATGGTGCTAATGAAGGATGAGGAAGCAGGGACCATAAGTGTAGACTTCTCCTTTAAGACTAAGCTTCTCTGAAATAGAGTGTAGCTTCAGCAAGCTCTAGAGTTCAAGAAGTTGTTGTGGTTTTGTTTTCAAAATGGGACTAAGCATTCATTTTAGGCCCTGAGAAAGGAGTCCATAGCTAGGGGTATTTAAAAATTAGAGTACAGAGGGATAATTACTGAGAAAGGAGATGGGAGAGAGTACAATCTGGAGCACAGGAGAAATAGTTAACCTTAAATAAGAGGCATATCTTCCTTGTAGACTGGAGCGATGTATGTATGGAAGGATATGATTGGGTTAAGTTTGTAGGTTAAAGGGCAGGAGACTGGGAGGGAGTTCCTTAGCTGGGGGACTCCATTTCCTCAATTCATTCCCTGATTCATGTAATAAACAAATATTTATTCTAAATGCCTGCTATGTGTCAGGCACTATTCTAAGTATATGAGCTACATCTGTGAACAAAGAGCCTTGCCTTCATGGGCATGTATTCTAGAAAATGATGAAAGACAAGGCCAGCTTCTGAGAGTGTAGAGCAGCGGTCCCCAACCTTTGTGGCACGGGGGACCGGTTTTGTGGAAGACAGTTTTTCCATGGGGTTGGGGAAGCAATATGGTTCGGGCAGTAATGCGAGCGCTGGGAAATGATGGGGCGCGACAGATGAAGCTTCGCTCACTCATCCACCACTCACCTCCTGCTCTGCGGCCCGGTTCCTAACAGGCCGCAGGCCGTTACCATTCCGCGGCCCGGGGGTTGCGGACCCCTGGTGTAGAGGATGAAGGTTGGTCAGAGCCTTGGGAAGAGAGGTGAAGAATGGGAGAGATTACTGACCATGAACAGTGAGGAACTTGGAGGGCCCACCTGAGGTTAAAGCACAGGTTTTGGTGCTCCTGTTGTGGAAACAGTCTACATCCAGGTTGCTCCTGTACCTGAGAAGAGAACTGTGTCTTAGAAGGGCTTTCCTGGCCTCCATTCTGCCAAAAATGAAGCACGAAAGAGGTATGTCCAGTTTTGGTAGTGTTCTATTTAGAGTTATTTACATATGCCACTTTTCCCCACCCCAGTCCCCTTTTCCTTCTGTAGAGAACATTCTTATCTTAGGAAACCAACCTAATAAGTATTAAGTTTGCCAGAACGGCACCAGTTTCTTAACATTTAAAGCCTTTTCTGTGGGAAGCATCCTGGAACCTAGTCCTGTGGCATGTCCTGGAGCTCTCCTGAGTTCTGGGGCTCCATTTAATATTTATCTCCCCATCCCTCACTTGTGCCCTGTACACATGCCAAACACAACACACATGCACTCATGGGGAACCAGAGTGTAGAGGGGTCCTTTACTGAATTTTTTCTTCTGTCATACTGGGGAAAGTCACAGCGGTTAATTGATTGGCGTAAGCACTCGAACATTGCTCTGATGCCTATCGAGAACTCAGTATAGTATTACTATTTTGGAAGCAGTTTTGCAACTTTAACTTACCCTGTCTTTCTTACTCTTGATAAATGTAAATATTCTTAGTCTTCTTGGATGGGTGGGCTTTGTTTTCTTTCTAGTCATTCAAAATACCTGTACTCCTTGGCTAATTCTAGTTTCACTATCATGACAGCTTGGATAGCATTTTATTTTTTATGGGGACTTTCATGCTGGAGGAATGTGTCTTAACTAGCAAATTGAACAGCATTTTTCTTTTTTGTAGTAGTTAGAATCAGTTAAGAAACAGAGACTTTGAAGTGAAATAAATTTTACTTCAGCTTTTGTTCTATAAAGTTTAATTTCACCATCAAGCTCTAAATTGATGGGACTGGCACCATTTTTTAAAGTTTTTTTTTTTTTTTAATTTAACCTCGAGAGATGGATTTAGGCTGCAGAAGCTCTAGCTGTGATATAGAACAGCATAGCATAATACAGGCAGAGCAGTTTAGAAATCAAATGAGGTCTTTTGAACCAGCCAGTGGCTGCATTTAAATAATTGATCCTCTTAGCTCTGTGATCTTGGGCAGGTTACTTAAGTTTTGTATGTCTCAGTTGCCTCATCTGTAAAATGGGGATAGAATTATGAAGGTTAAAGGATCAAATATAAACAAGTTGTTAAAACATTGTGGCAATAGGAACTACTTAATAAATCACAGTTATTATAACTATAGTTTTTATACAGTTAAATTTCTGGTATTAAAACTAAGTTTTGTGTTTTTCTGACTTCTAAATAAAGAACATGAAAAAAATATTTTAAGTTCTAGTATTACTGAAAGCCAAAGATAAGATTTTAGACTTTATCGCCTTCTAATAAAATACCCATTAATAAACCCCTTCCTCCTGTATTTTATATCCAAAGAACTTAAGCTGTTTAATGTTCTAATTTCATTGATTATCTTGGAATATCCTGATTTGGGGGGCCTTGATGGAACCATGAAAATATTAATTCTCAGTAAGGAAGTTGAGGTTTAAATATTATATGTGATAGGAATAATCACCTATTCTACTGTAATTAATTTTATAAGATGCACATACAACTGTTTTTATGAAAACTCTTTTGTGTAGTTAAGCCATCTTGTTGGTCATCATTAATAGGTCTACAGAAGGTTATTTAAATATCTGATTAGGTCTTTCTTATTAGACATGTTCACCAATTACAAGAATCTTTAAAGTCAGATATTATTAAATTACTCAGATTAGAGTTTAATATAGGAAAAGGTAAGTAAAAAAACAAAAGAATAAAATATACTCATACTTATTACCTAAAAATATGTTTCTAAATTCTTATGATAGCATTAGTTTAGACCGTAAGTGTCATGAGGGCAGAAACTGCCTTGTCTATTAATTCAAGTAACAGATGTTTATTGAGCATCCACCGTGCACCCAGCACTTTTTCAGGTGCTGGGAATATTGCAGGGAACATAATAGACAAAAATTCCAGTCCTCATGAGATCACATTTTAATGTAAATTGTACCTGCACTGCTTGGCACATGACAGGTGTTCAAGAATATGTTTCTCTACACCCTTTAGCTGCCCCAGAGGCTGAGTATAAAGGTGCAAATAGTCTCCTTCCCTAGCCAGTTACTGTTAGGGGCTACAAGTCAAGTTACGCTAGGGGGCTTCGTACGTCCCCTCCATGGGTCTGTCTGCAGAGGTCACGGGACCCTGGAGGATTTTAAGCAGCAGAGTGAAATTTCAGTTCACGTCAAAGTGTTGCATTTATGCAGTTGAAATACTTGTTTGACCCCAGAGGGCTTGTTTTTCCTCTTTTAGTAACTGAATGTTGGGTCTAACTTGAATATAAGTTAAAAATTAAAGTAGTATATTAACTTTTTCAAGTAGAGTTTTCATGTAGATGGAGGAAAGAACCTTAGAGATATTCTGCCTGTTTTTTGTTTTTTTTAATTAATGTTTTGTTTCCCTTTGTTTTCAGATGCAGAAATAACCTTATAAGTCGGTACCTGTGTTATTTTTGAGTGAAGCAGGTGAGGGCTTTGCCCAGAGTCCCAAAGTTAGATGGTGGTAGAGCCTAGCCCTCTATTGCTTGGCCTTGTGTTCTTTCTGAGTGGTGTACATACACCACTCACTACACCATCCATTAGTACAAGCCAACCTAAAAATCGGTTGTTTAACAAGTTTATACATTTCTTGTATTTTGAAATTTTGAAATCTCTCCCTTTTCTGAATCCTCTTAGCACTTTATATTACCTCTCCTGTGGCATTTGTCACTTTGTACTCTTACATAATTATCTTCTATTAGAAAAAAATTTTTTTCTAGTTGAAACCTCTCTGAGAATAGGCTGTGTATGTGGTTCCTCTTTGTATATTCCCCATAGCTCTTAACCGAATGCCTGGCATCCACTAGGTACTCAAATTATTAAACATGTACTCACAGAGATTATATTTTGGGTCTGGTAACCATGAAAACCCACAAGAATCTATTTAGCCTACAACAATTTAAGAAGCTCTTTGGTTTAGCCTCAAATCTAGGTTTGAATTCTGGCTTCATCCTCAACTTGGCTTTGTGATCTTCAATAGCTTACTTACATCCTTTTCTTCATCTGTAAAATGGAAATAGTATGTGCTCCATCCAGATTGACAATTTAGGTAGTAAAATGTATCCAAAGGATCTAGTGCTTGATGTACTTAATAGCCACTCAATAAATGGTAACTATTCCATTTTGAAATTTATTTTCTATTTATTATAAATGTGCAGATTTTAGTAATAGCTCTATTACTATGTGCAGGATTTATAATAACATAGAGGAAGTTCTGTGGTGAAAAGTTGACAATATTTTGGTGTGGTTATCAGATTGTAAAGTCTGGGGTTTTTGGGCTTACTAGTTATTTATTTAGGATGTCTGATTTGGGGCTCTATGGACTGATTTACACTGCGAAAACTTAAAAGCGACTGATAAATAAACTAGAATGGCAATTTATTAATAAGTCATTAGAAATACATCCTCTCCCATAGAAAAAAATGCCACAGTGGAACCCTTGCAATCAGGAGGTTGCTTGACAAGTAAAAGTAATTGATTGGATGTTTAGTGCTACAGTAGTCTCATGAATCAATCTTCATCTGCCACTGGGATTGTTGGGACCCCCTCACCCCCAGAGAGTGCTAGGGGCACTACCTAATCACCTCTCATGAATCGCCTGTTCTTACAAGTTATCTGCTTTTGTGTTGCATATTCTTGAAAGAAAAAGCAAAACACTTGGAGGTTTTATACTTAGTCATTAGCCTGTCATTTCTGCCTGAGTTTACAGCCTCACTTTGGTTGGATTAGGGGAGCTTAGATAGACTCCTAAATTTTTAAAATTTAAATTTTGTATTAAGAAAAGTTTTAATCATACAAAAACCTAAAGAGATTTGTATAATTAACCCCTATGCATCCGTCATCCAGCTTCAACAGTTATTAACATATGGCACATATTGTTTCATCTATACTGCCTGTCCCTCTCCACATTATTTTAAAGCAAATTCTAGACATGATATAATTTTACCTGTAAATATTAAGTATGTATCACTAAGAAATAGGACTATTTAAAAAAATATGTACAATACTATCATCATACCAAAAAATCCCACTAATAATTTCTTAACATCTGATCAGTGATCAGAGCTCCCCAATTACCTCATCAGTCTTTTTAAATCATTGAATTGTTCAAATCAGCTTCCAGACATGTTTCACACATTGCACTTGGTTGATACATTTCTTGGGTTCCTTTTAATCTATAACAGCATCCTCCCTTTCTTGCTGTTTATTTATCAAATTTGTCATCTAGAATTTTACATATTCTGGATTTGGCAGGCAGTATCCTCACGGTGTTGTTTAACTTGTTCCTCTGTTCTCCTGTCTTTGGTAAACTTGTGGCTAGGTCTAGGCTTGATTGGATTCAGGTTTGAAATTTTTCCCCCAAGAATATGTCATAGATGGTTGTGGTTTACTTCCTGTCTGTTGCATTATACCAGAAGGCACATAGCAGTGTCTTGGCAGTTCTCTTTTTGTATGTTAACGTTGATCATGGGGCTCGGTATTATCAACTTGATCCATCAATTATATTCTTTCAGTGAAACCATTATATCTTAGTTATTTCTAATTTTATTCTCAAGGAGTACCTTGCTGTCAAACATTATTGCCTTTCTTCTAATTTGTTCTTCACATGCAGCCAGAATGATCTTTTAAATATTAGTTAGATCATGTACTACCCTGCTTAAAACTGTTCAGTAGTATCCTATTACTCATAAACTAACACCTGAACTTCCACCCATTCTGTGAAGATCTGCATAACCTGGGCTTGATCTGCCTTTCTACACCTCATGTTATGCCATTCTGTCCTTTGAGCGGAAGTACGCCTTTATTCATAGCATAGGCTCTTGTAGTAGACTGCCTGAGTGTGTGATCTTGGGCAAGTCATTTTAACTGCTCTGTGCCTCGGTTTCCCCATATTTTAAAGTCAGTGTTTTAAGAGTATATGCAATAGGATTCTAATGATAAAGTAATACATATAAATCACTTAAAACAATGCCATACAAAATAATAAATACCAAATATTAACTGTTGGTTGTTGCTGATGCTGGTGTTATCTCTCTCTCTGTGTGTTGCAGCCACACTGTATTTTTCAGTTTCTGGAACTGCCAAGCTCTTGCCAGCCTCAAGATCTATCCACATTGTTCTGATTATCTCTTTCTACATGACAAACCACTCAGAATTGAGTGGCCTAAAACAACAGTATCATTTATCTAGCTCACCAATATGCAAGCTGGGTAGAGCTTGGTGAGGACAGCTCATATCTGCTCTGTGTGGCACTGTCTGGGGTGGCTCAACCGGGGGCTGCGAGATCTGCTTTTAAATGGGTCATTCATATGGTTGGCAAGATAGTGTTGGCTCTTGACTGTGAACTCAGCCAGGGACCTTGGTTCTTCTCCGCAGTCTGTTTAGCTTTCCTTGCTGCATCGTGGTCAAGTTTGAAGAGTGAGTGCCCTACAAGAACCAGGCTGAAAGCTGGATGGCCTATTGCCACCTGGTCTCAGAAGTCATACTGCATCACTCTGGCCTCATTGTTTTGGTCTAGCAATCACAAAGGTCCATTCAGATTTAAGGGAAGAGGACATAAACTCCACCTCCTGATAGGCGGATGACATGGTTCTGGATGAGGGACAGGAGTTATTGTTGCAGCCATCTTTGGAAAATGCATTTTGTCACACACATGCTATTGTCTGAGCCTATGAAACACTATTATCACTCCGATTCCCACTCTTTAGCTAACTATCCAATCTAAATCTCTTCCTCCATTCCTGATGTGCACTCTCTTTCCCACAGCTCTCTATTTTCTTTGGCAATACTGATCACAGTTGGTAATTATGTCTTTAAGCCCATGAAGGTTAAGGCCTGTTATATCCAGTACCTTGCCTAGAATCCTTTGAAATGTTAAAATGTATTCTTTGTAACTTACAAATACAAGCATCATACATCATATTTTCATTAGCAATAGCATATTCCAAACTTTGTTGGAAGAAAGGAACAGAGATACAGAAACACCAGGAGTCAGTCCTTTAACTCCTCATAGTTCATCTCCTACTGTTAGCTTAGGGTGAGGATGGGGTAGAGGAGAAACACATATATAAATTTTGTGAGGGAGAGGAGGTAGGAGGAGGAAGCAGTTTGAACGGCTGAATTCCTACTATTCTCCCTGTACTTTTAAACCTAAACCCACAAGTCTATTTTCTATTCCCCTATTCCTCTAGGATCCAGTTCATGGCAAAAGGCTTCTAGCTGGTCTGACAAAGAAATACTCACGACTCTCAGGGAGCAGCCAAATAGATGTACTTTATTCAAGAAAAGCTAACCCGACCCTCACTCAGAAACAGTGTTCTTTTACTTTTGGCATGGATCCAACAAGATTAGGTTCCCGGTTTCTCAGCCCCTGGGAGACTGGGTAGGAAAGAGAGAATAGACTTTTCGAAGTGAGATATAGATAACAGCAAGAAAAACAGCTGTTGATGCCTCAGATATTGTGGCCTGGGAATAGTTAGGTGGTGTAGAAGTTTTCACAAATTCTAAAGGCTTTTATTAGTTAATAAACATAGCATGCCAGTTGCCGAGTGTTAGAGACAGAAGGGTGAACAAACTCTTGGAGCTTGCAATCTGGGGATGGGAGTAGACTTTATGATTACTTTGACTTTTAACCTACATATGTCTTTATATTTTAAATGATTTTTAAAATGATTTTCTTATAAACATATGGTTAGATGTTCCTTTATATCCAGTATGACAGTCTCTGCCTTTTAATTGGGGTCTTTAGACCATATACATTTAATATGATTATTGATATTATTTGGGTTTAAGTCTACCATCTTGTTTGCAGTTTGTCCCATCTATTCTTTGTTGCCCTTCTTGCTCTTTTGCCTTGTTTTGGCATACTTACTTGAATATATTTTATAATTCCTTTTATTTACTATAGAAATAAAAGGAATACTTTTATTTATTTATTTATTTATACTATGTTGGCTTACTAACTGTACCTCTAAATATGTTTTGTTGTTGTTTAGTGATTCTTTAGTGTTTATAGTATGCACTCATCACACTCTACCTTCAGGTGGTATTATATCTCTCACATATAATAAGACCCTTACAATAGTATAGTGTTTGTGCTATTATACATTTTACTTCTATTAATAACATAACCCTCAAAATAAATTGTTATTTTTACTTAATTATGTTTTTAAAATTTATTTTATTAATCTATTTTTGGCTGTATTGGGTCTTCATTGCTGTGCATGGGCTTTCTCTAGTTATGGCAAGCAGGGCCTGCTCTTCGTTGCAGTGCGGGGGCTTCTCATTGCGGTGACTTCTCTTGTTCCAGAGCATGGGCTTTAGGTGCGCGGGCTTCAGTAGTTGTGGCATGCAGGTTCAGTAGTTGTGGCTCGCGGGCTCTAGAGGGCAGGCTCAGTAGTTGTGGCGCACGGGCTTAGTTGCTCTGCAGCATGTGGGATCCTCCTGGACCAGGGATTGAACCCATGTCCCCTGCATTGGCAGGTGGATTCTTAACCACTGTGCCACTAGGGAAGTCCCTTAATAATTTTTCAAGAGATTTTTAAAATAAGGAAAAAAACATTATATTTAGCCACATATTTACCATTTTTGGTGCTCTTCATTCCTTTGAGTAGCTCTAGATATCGATATCCATATGGTATCATTTTCTTCTACCTAAAACTTCCCTTTAACATTGTCTCACAGTACAGGTCTACCAATGGTGGATTCTTTCAGGTTTTGTGTGTCTTGAGAAAATAATTTCACCCTCATTTTTTTAAAGGTTTTTTTTTTTTGAGGTAAAATTCATGTAACATGAAAGTAACCATTAACTATTTTAAAGCATATAGCATTTAGCACGTTGAAGAGGTTATGTAAACATTGCCTCTGTCTAGTTCTAAGATATTTTCATCACCCTAAATTCACTTCTTTTTTTTTTTTTTTTTTTTTTTTTTTGTGGAACGCGGGCCTCTCACTGTTGTGGCCTCTCCCATTACAGAGCACAGGCTCAGCAGCCATGGCTCACGGGCCCAGCCGCTCTGTGGCATGTGGGATCTTCCCAGACTGGGGCACGAACGCGTGTCCCCTGCATCGGCAGGTGGACTCTCAACCACTGCGCCACCAGGGAAGCCCTCACTTTCATTTTTGAAATATGTTTTTACTGGGTAGAGAATTCTTGATGAATTTTTCTTTTCATACTTTCAAGATATTGTTTCACTGTCTTCTGGCTTGTGTTGTTTCCAGTGAGAAGTCTGCTATCATTTTTCCTTCGTTCCTCTGTATGTAATGTGCCCCACAATCCTGAGATTGTGTTTAAGGTTTTCTCTTTATCATTGGTTTTAAGCAATTTAATTATGATGTCCCTTGGTGTAGTTTTTTTCATGTTTCTTTGTGCTTCAAGTTTGTCAAGCTTTTTGGGTTTGGGATATTATCCAGTTTGTAAATTTTCCAACCGTAATTTCTTCAGATATTTTTTTCCATTCTTCCCATCTTTGAGGATTTCAATTGCATGTATATTAGGCTACTTGAAGTTGTTCCATAATAATTACATTGATACTCTATTTTTGTGGGTTTTTTTCTCTGTGCTTTATTTTGAGTAGTTTCTATTTCTGTATCTTCAAATTAGTTTTCTTTTCTTTGGCAGTGTTTAATTTGCTGTTAATTTCATCCAGTATGTTTTTCATCTCCAGAAAACTGATTTGGGGCTTTTATATATCTTCAAGTCTCTCCCTAAAATGCTTATGCTTTCCTCTGCCTTCTTGAACATGTGGACTATCATTATAATAACTATCTTAATGTCCTTGTCTACTAGTCCTATCATCTGTGTCATTTCTGGGTCTGTTTCTGTTGACTGATTTTTCTGTTCTTTATGGATTTAATTCTCTGAGTGTTAGATATTTAGAATTTTAGTTTATTGAGTGCTGAATATTTTTGTATTTTAAATATTCTTGTAGAAGGGCCTAATGAAAGAAGCAGGATATTTTCTAATATTTATATGGAGATAATAACTTGTATAGTTATAACACTCAGAGGGAATGAGGAAGTAAAACATATTTGTTAGCATGACAATAACAAAGATTTATAACTTATGAGATTTTGAATCAGTCAGTGAGTAATTCAAAAATGAAGAAGAAAGAAACTTAGTCTAGTTTTCATTGCCAGACAACATTCTCTTCTTTGGGAGTAGTGAAAAGTCCTGGGCTTTGCAGTTGGTCTTGGATTTGAATCCTAGAGATACCAGTACTGGCTGTGACCTTTGGCCAATTATTTAAACTGTCCTCCAAGTCCTTTTTTGTTTGTATGTTTGTTTTTAATCTAACTTCTTTTATATCTTAGAGTTGTTTTGAGATGGAAATGAGAATTTATATAAGGCGTTTACATGTAATAGGAATTCAACAAAATGTTACTTTCTTCCTCTACCTTTTCTCCTTTTAGCTGTTTCATTTTGCAACAGTGCTGCTTTTGAATCACATGTTGGTTTGAAATGGGAGGAAAATAGTCACTACTCAACTACTCTTGTTACTCTTGAACAATTATTGTAACTCTTCCCATGGCAAGAGTTATTCTTGAGCTTTAATTTTCATCAAATTACCTGCAGTTGAAAATACCCAGTTGGCAAACAACTTGCCTAAAATTGCTTTAATACATTCAAATTTGCTTCTATTAAGATTTTATGCTATTTTTTTCAGTTATTCTATCCCTATTAAGTAAACATATTATTTGAGGTATATGATGAGAAACTTATTTTTAACACAGTTTAGAATAAATTAATTCTGTAAATGGCAGAGGGTTAATAGATTTTAACTGAAGATTTGTACCGTCTATTAGTGTATTAGTTTCCTATGTCTGCTGTAACAAATTACCACAAAGTTGGTATTAAGATAACACACATTTATTCTCTTACAGTTCTAGATGTCAGAAGTCCAAAATCAGTTTCACGGGGTGAAACCAAGGTGTCAGCAGGGCTGCAGTCCCTCAGGAAGCTCTAGGGGAGAATGGTCTCCTTGCCTTTTCCACTTTCTGGAGCTGCATTCCTTGTATTCATGGTTCATGGCTGCTTCTTCCATTTCAAAGCCATCCGTGTAGCGTCTTCCAATCTCCCTGACTCTTCTCCTTTTGTCACATAAGCTTCTTCTTTAGTTAAATCTCCCTCTGCCACCTTCTTATAAGGACACTTGTGGTTACATTTCGGGTCCACCAGCATAATCCAGAAGAATCTCTCCATCTAAGGAGTCTTAATCACAGCTGCAAAATCCTGTTTACCAACAAGGTAACATTCACAGGTTCTGGGTATTAGGAGCTGGATATCTTTGGGGGCAATTATTCAACCTTCCACAATTATTTAAAGAGGATATCAATAAATCCTATTTTTCAAATGGTATAATTTTTTTTGCAGCCCTACATTTAAAAGATCTGTCAATTTACTGAAGTCTTCTGTTGCTCTCCCATTTTACATTGATTATTTACAATTTCACCTAGTGAAGTATGTTTTTTTCTATGTCCACGTCACAAACATTTAGTTGTGATGATTGATAAGAAAAAGACTGTTTAAATGTATTTCCTAAAGTAGTTCATACAGCCCACTTTATAAAACTTGTTTATATGTAATCTAACCTTTCTAACTGTGTGTGTGTGCGTGCATGTGTGTGTAGGAATCCTGTAATGGTTCAGACAGCTTTTACAGAAAGTATAAAGTACACCTAGTTAGGGAATTACATTTTTAAAACTGAAGGGAAACACTTTCCTGGAAAAACTTCTTTATCAGAGGAGAAGTGTTCAATAAAATGCTGGAAGAATTAAATTCTTAAGATCTTTTCTGCCAGAAAGAAACCAAATCAAGACAGGGAAAACAACAAGGAGAAAGTAGGAAGTATCTTCACAAGTGTATAGCTCCTCTTTCATCAAAATATGCGTATTATTCCTGTCATGTAATCCTTTTCAGAAATGCCGTGTGTGATGAAACCTAGTTCATGTCTGAAGCAGATATAAGATACGTTGGAATTAGTAACTTTAGTCTCAAAGACCAATGTTTTCACCTCAGACAGGCTAACACTATTATTGTTATTGTTATTATTGTATTTTGTTACAGAGGTGAAATCATTGTATCAAAATACAGATCAGAGAGTTATCTTCCTTTGCAGAAGGAAAGCTCAAGAACTATGATAATTGGCATGACTAAAAGTAAGTTTTTGGATTCTTCCAAACCACACTATCATTCCAATAAAGTGTTATAATACAAATTGTTTTCAAAATACAAGTAAAAGGTAAGTGGTGCCAGTGCACATAACATATATCCCATGAAAACACTTAAGTACTCTTTTTTTTTTTTTTTTTTTCTCTTTTGCGATACGCGGGCCTGTCACTGTTGTGGCCTCTCCCACTGCGGAGTACAGGCTCCGGACGCGCAGGCTCAGCGGCCATGGCTCACGGGGCCAGCCGCTCTGCGGCATGTGGGATCTTCCCGGACCGGGGCACAAACCCGCGTCCCCTGCATCGGCAGGCGGACTCTCAACCACTGCGCCACCAGGGAAGCCCTTTGAGTACTCTTAACAGTGCTTAACATGCATAGTAAGCATAGTTGTCTAGCTATACTATCCCACTTCTGTCAACAAAATTTCAGCTCAAAGGTCAGGCAAGAATTTGGTTACATCAGTGAACTTGGGTTTACCTGGCAAAAGTATTCTTTTCCCATCCAAGGAGTCAGTGTAGGATAAAGATGTGGGCTCTGGAGCCAGGCCGTGTTTGTGTGCTGGCTCTACCATGTGTCATCTTGAGCAAATTACATACCCTCTCTATGCCCCAGGTTCCTCATCTGCAAAAGTGGGTGAATAGCAACTACCTCACACAGGTTGAGAGGATTAAATAACACAGGTGTAGTGCTTATAACAGTGGCCATATGGTAAGCTCTCAAAAATGTTAATTATAACCAAAGAATTTACCACATATCCATTTTGTGAGTTTAGGCTTTTGTTTTCAGGCTTAAAAGTGGCATATTTGAATTTCTTAGTTTGAATTATCCAGTCTACGGATCTCTTCCTTTGGCACAAATGATGGAAGTTGTATGCTTATTGATTTATAAAAGGGAAACGGTTAAGATGTTATATCATTCCAACTGCAAAAGGTTAAAAACTCAACTTTTTTGTCACTATTACTTTTTAAAATTCAGTAACTAGTGTTTAAGCTATTCAGATTTTATTATATTAGTTCTGTAATCTTTCAGTTACTACAGAGAATTTCCAGTAATTTGTAAAATCAGGAACAAGGTAAAACAGGATGGTTAAAGATACAGTGTTGAAAAGAAACATGAGTAGATACAGCAGACACTTGAGATAAGATCAGTATTAGTGGAAAACAGAACATGGCTGAGCTTCTTGACAAATGAGAAGTGTGTCGAGTTGTAGTCTTGTTTCGGCATAACAGCAAGCAGACAAGTTTTTCCCTAGCACTGTCATATGAAATACTGAATAATATGGGGATCCAAAGGGAGTCTGTTGTTAGTCTGTTAAGAGATTCAAGGGAGAACTTTAAATCTTAATTCAGTGAAGGCTTTCTTCTAAGAAATTGCGATAAGCAGAAATTTGCCTTCTGGCTCTATTAATAATATAAGGGGAGGGAAAGTTTAGTCTTGGAGAATTTATAATAGTTAGGATTTTTTAAAATCTTTTTTCGATTATAATTGCTTTACAATGTTGTGTGAGTTTCTGCTGTACAACAAAGTGAATCAGCTATATGTGTACATATATCCCCTCCCTCTTGCATCTCCCTCCCACCCTCCTCACCCCACCCCACCCCTCTAGGCCGTCACAAAGCACTGAGCTGATCTCCCTGTGCTATGCAGCTGCTTCTCACTAGCTACCTATTTTACACATGGTAGTGTATATATGTCAATGCTACTCTCTCAGTTCATCCCACCTGCCCCTTCCCCTCCCATGTCCACAAGTTTGTTCTCTACGTCTGTGTCTCTATTCCTGCCTGACCACTAGGTTTATCGGTACCATTTTTCTAGATGCCATATATATGTGTTAATATACGGTATTTGTTTTTTTCTTTCTGACTTCATTCTGTATGACAGACTCTAGGTGCATCCACATCACTACAAATGACTCAACAAATACTTTTGATATTTCTGCCAAAGTAGAAAATAGTAGAAAAGAATGAATGCATTTAGGATGCTGGGGATAGGAAGGTGTTGATTTTTTTTAAAAGTGTTATGGCCTAGCTTATAAATTCATATAAACTTTGCATTTTTCTCTAGCCATATTTATTTTTGATATGATTTTTTTTAGTACCATGATGTAAAATTGTTGTAGGATGACATGCTGTGCTCCTGTGCTGTTTGTAGTACCCTTGCTGTTAAGACCATTGCTCTCTCCTTGAGGAATAAGGCTAACTTGTTTTTTCTCAAATGTCTCAAAAAGAGCATTCAATTGAGGCTCTAGAGCACTTTTTCACATGATGAGAGGCTATGTTTGAGTAGGAAAGATTCAAGAGTAGATTTTACCACTTTGTCCAGAATCCAGGTTTTAGACTTTTATAGAAGAACTGAAGAGAACTGGTTCCTAAATGGTCACTGAATAGTTGGATGAGGCGACCTTAATCCGAGTTCTGTTATTATCCACTTAGATAGTGTGGAATGTCTGCCAAACACAAAGGCTTTAGCAGAATTGATACTTTTCTATTTATCAATTGGTTCAGCTAATATTTGTACTTAATGTTTAGTTAATCCATCATCATCTTCTACGCTTTGTTAGCTGGAGAACCAGTTAGGGAACTTTCTCCAGGTTTAGATGATTGGCTTTCTTAGAGTTGATATTTTACAGGATTTCTTAGGACAAGCTTGCTGGTTCACAATTAAAGGCACACAAGTAGTTTTAGATTATTGCTGTATAGGATAACTCTAGGTATTGTTACACACCATAAAGAGAATTCTGAGGAGACCTAGTTGATGAAAAAACTTGCATCAGTGGAGATTTGTAGGAAGTATTCCACAGGCAAGAGTGTCTCCAAATCTCTGTTTGCCAGATGAATCCATTATCACTCAAGCTGTAATATTTTTAACTGTCGTTCACTTTTTAAAAAATTTAAGGCATATATTCAGTAAAGTGCACAAATCTAAAGCTCACTGGATGTTTACATAGCTATTTATTTGTGTAATCACCGAGATAACATTCCACTAACTGTGTTTTTTTAAAGCAAGGAAATACATTGCATTAATATTGTTTGCTCAGATTTTTTTCTTATAAATATAGTACATGTTCACATATTGAAAAGTTGAGATAAGAAAAAATAAGTCATTTGTAATCCCACCACCAACTCTAAATGTCTTGGTATATAGTCATTTATTCATTTATTTGTTAAGTATTTTCTGGGTGCTTAATATGTGCCAGGTGTTCGTGTTGCTGGGAACACAGCCCTGATTAAAAATGGCAAAATCCTTGTCCTTAAGGAGATAACACTTTAGCTGGGGGAGAGGGATAATAAATAAGAAAATATGTTGTATGTCAGATGGTGATAAGTGCAGTGGGGAACAGTAAAAGAAGGGGGATAGGAAGTCCTGGGAGAGGAGAGGAAGGGGCTACAGTTTTTATATAGGGCAACCAGGAAGGCCTCACTGCGAAAGTAACACTTGAGCAAACACCTGAAGGAGACAAAGGGAGATTCTAGACAGATCTGAGGGGAAAGAGTGCTTCAGGCAAAGGCCCTGAGGTAGGGTGTGCTTGGCATTGTTTGAGAAACAAGGAGGGCCGTGTGGCTGGGCAAAAAACAGTAAGCAAATGGCATTTTGTTCTTTTTTATGGCTGAGTAATATTCCATTGTATGTATGTGCCACATCTTCTTTATCCATTCCTCTGTTGATGGACACTTAGGTTGCTTCCATGTCCTGGCTATTGTAAATAGTGTTGCAGTGAACACTGGGGTGCATGTATCTTTTCGAATATTACTCAGCCATAAAAAAGAACAAAATAATGCCATTTGCAGCAAAATGAATGGACCTAGAGATTGTCATACGGAGTGAAGTAAGTCAGACAGAGAAAGACAAATATCATATGATATCACTTATATGTGGAATCTAAAAAAAGGGGTATTAATGAACTTACATACAAAACAGGAGTAGAGTCACAGATGTAGAAAACAAACTCATGGTTACCAGCGGGTAAGGGGGAGGAGGGATAAATTGGGAGATTGGAATTGACATATACATACTACTATGTATAAAATAGATAACTAATAAGAACCTGCTGTATAGCACAGGGAACTCTGCTGAATACTTTGTAATGGCCTAGATGGGAAAAGAATCTAAAAAAAAAAGAAAGAGTGAATATATGTATAGGTATAACTGATTTACTTTGCTCTACACTTGAAACTAACACAACATTGTAAATCAACTATTAAATAAAATTTAATAATAAATAAAAATCAAAACAAAATAAAATAAAATAAAAATTTATTTTTATAAATTATAAAAAATTAAAACAAAACAAAACAGTAAGCTACAGAAAGGTTGGAGAGGGAGCAGGGGTCCTATCGTGTAGTGGTTTTTCCTCCTGAGAGGTGATTCCACATGAGAATCACCTTGGAAGTGGGGCTGCCCACCAGACCAGTGATTCTAGGGCTTGGGGCCAGGTGTTTGTAATGCAGCCAGGGTTGAGAAACACTGATGGCAGGTCTTTAGACCATTTTAAGGACTTTGGCTTTTACTATGAGATGGGAAGCCATTAGAGGGTTTTGAGCAATGTTCCACCTGATTTAGGATTTATTACTTTAAAACTCTATATTATGAAATTTTTTAGACATACAAAAAAGTAGAAAATGCAGTCTCCTATACCACCATTTTCCCACCCACTTCAGTAGCAACCTCATTTTGCCTTACTTGGTTTATCCTAACCTCTTGCCCCCCTTTTTTTTTTTCCTGGAGTATTTAAATACTAGCTTCAGTTTTTAGAAGAATCACTCTGGTTTCTGTGTTGGGAAAAGACAAGGCAGGGCAAGGGCAGAATATAAGTATATCTTCCATGGATTTTTTTCTCTGAATATATAGTTGACCCTTGAACAACACGGGTTTGCGCTGCGAGGGTCCACTTACGCTTGGATTTTTTTTGCTAGATACATATCACGATACTGCACGATCTAAGGTTGGTTGAATCCAAGGATACAGAGAGCTGACTGTAAAGTTGTACTTGGGTTTTTGACTGCTCAGAGTATTGGTGCCCTTAACCCTCACGTTGTTCAGGATTCAACTGTAGATAAATTTTTAAACAAAAATTGAATTGTGCTGTGTTAACAGTTTTACATAAACTCTTTTCACTTACTATATTGGACACCTTATGTCACTGAATATTCTGGAACTTTGTTTTTTAGTGGCTACATAGGATTCCGTTATGTGGATCTACCATGATTTATTTGATCTTATGTCATTAGATGTTTTAATTTACAATCTTTGCTTATCATAAACAGTGTGGTGATACATCGCTGTAGCTGAATCTCTGCATATATATATATATATATATATATATATATATATATATATATATATATATATATAATTTCCTTAAGGTAAGTTCCTAGAATGGAATTGCTATGTCAAAGGATATGCACAGAAATTTAAAGCTTTTTATATGCATTGTCAAAGTGTTTTTGGAAAGCCTTTACTAATTTATACCCCCACTAGGTATTTCTGAAAGTGTCAGATTTCCTTAAACCCAAACATTGAATTTTTTCATTAAAAAAATAAAAGGTTTCCTGTTTTGACAGGTGAAAAAATGATAACTCATGGTTTTAATTTGCAGTTCTTTGATTCCTAGTGAGGTTGAATTTCATTTCCATTTGCATTTTTTAAAAAATACGCTTATTATATCATTTTCTAGCTGTGTGACTTTGGATAAGTCACTTAGGACCTATGCTTTTGTACTATGAAATGGGTGTTGTATACCTGCTTCACAGAGTTTTCATAAACATTAAGTAAAAGCATTTTTTATCTCTAGGTTTTTAAACTTTTTGATCCACAGTAGGAAAAAAAAAGACATCCTACTTTGTGACAAGCATATATAAATATGTAGCCAAAAGTTTCATGAAATGATACATATACCCTTACCAAGTGTGATACAGTCTGATGTTTTATTTTCTCATTCATTTCTTAAAATGCCCATTAAATTAATTATAACCCTCTGGGTTGTGACCCAGTGTTTGAAAAACACTCTCATAAGCTCTGGAGTACTATATCTTGTCAGGTGCTCTTTTATCTTTAGTGATTATCTCTTCCGGGTAGCTCAGAAGTCAGCCTCCCTTTACCTCTACTAAATTCATTTTCAGAAAAGATAAAGAGGAAACAAACAACCAAATCTAGCTTACTGTACTGTTGAATCAAATTTTTGGTCAGTGAAAAATGTTAAAGAACTTCATAGTCAGAAAATGTGTTTGTTTGGGCTTTTGTGATACCATAATGACTGAATTGTTAACCCAGTTGTTGTGTAATAGATCTAATGCATTTGAGCAAAACACCACATAATTACAGGGATTGATTGTATTTGCAAAACCCCAAATTGGGACACAGCATCTGATAGTTTTGCCTATAATTTTTGTTACCTGAAAAGCCGACAAAAATGGAAAACATAGATCACATTTAGTTATATTTAGTACAGCCTTTTTCAATGGAAAAATAAAACAGTATGAAAGCTAGGTAATCCTGAGATACTGAGCGACCATGCATAAAATATCAGATGCTGTTCATTGGTAGAACTTGTAGCTAAACTACTTGAGGACCACTCAGAAAAGAGATAAATCTGATTATTAGCTGTGACTAGAGGAAACTTGATCAGATGAAAGTGAGAATCACTTCCAAGCTTGAGGGCTGTTGGAATGAAAATTGCAGAGAGAAACAGAGTGGGAATGGACTGGTGGCGTTTACTATTTGGAAAGCATCCGGGAGTTTAATGTATTTGAGAAGAGAATTGTGTTGTTACTTTTGACCTCTAGTTTAACATTAAATATGTTTTATCTGTTAAAATTATTTTTTGGTGCTAAGACAAAAATTTTTTGATGACTCTAAGTTAAAAATTTGACTAATACACATTTACCATTCTCCTACTCGCCCCTCCACGAAGGAGAAAATTTTAAGGCATGTCAGAAACAATTTGGTACAAAAATATGAAAACTAAATTTTATACCAAAGAACTGTAATTTACCTTTGAAAAATAGCAGAATATATATGCTATATCTATACTATATTGATTTTTAAACATTAAATGTCATCAGATTTAGAAAAATAAGCAACTCTGCCTTTCTCTATGTTAGTGGGTGTTCACCTTAATTAAGTTCACCTAAATTCTAACATGTGGTTAGAATTGTATATATGAGATGTTTCCATGCATATAGTTTGAGTGATGACTTTGGATTCTGGTCTTTTCACTCTCTGCAGCTAAGATAGGGTTTTAAACAAGCTTAGGAATAAGGGTAGAAATCTTTTGGGCTCAAATGGCCCAGAAATATATGAAGACCTCCTTAGCCTCACTAGTAATCAGGGATGTGCAAATTCAGCAATGGTGAAATACCATTTCATGCCCATCAAGTTGGCACAAATTACTTGGACCTTACCAAGTGTTGGGAGGAAATAATATTAGACTATTAAAGTATAAACTGGTACATGTGTTGTGAGAAGCAATACGGAAATGTGCTATGGTGCATACCCCGTGACCAGGAATTCAGCTTCTAGTATCTCTCTTGCATGTGTACACAAGTGAACATACAGGGTCATTGTTTGTAATAGTGCAGAAACTGGAACAACCTATATGTCTATCAGTAAGGAAGTGGCTACAAAAATTGTCCAGTATTTTCCACTTGAAATACAGTATGAGTAATACATGTAATTTTAAATTTACAGTTTCTAAAAGGTAAGATAAATTTTAATATATGTTGACAATACAGTTGACCCTTGAACAGTGCTGGGGTTAGGGGGACCAACCTCCCACTCAGTCAAAAATCTGCTTATAACTTCTGACACCCCCAAAACCTAACTACTGATATCCTATTATTGACCAGTACTGTTACCAGTAACATTAATAGTTGGTTAACACATATTTTATACGCTATATGTATTATATAGTGTATTCTTATAATACAATAAGCTAGACAAAACGAAACGTCATTAAGAAAATCATAAGGAAGTGAAAATACATTTACAGTATTGTATTTATCAATATCATTAAGTATATATCATCTGTTTACAAGATGAATCACCTGTCAGTACCTACATCGATATCGTCTTATATGATACAAAACAGTGTAGATGTTATATATATTGCTAACACTAGATATCAAAAGTGATAAGATAATGTGAAAAAATTCATTTTTATTTACAGGTGTAACAATTCATGCACTGATAACGAAGAGGCAGCAATGTGATGGCTTTATGGTAGCCTAGTGTTAATAATCAATACAATTGCTTCACAGTAGCCTAGCCTATCCACTAATGAATGAATGATTATAAAATTTTTATGGCATACAGTATTACAGTCATATTCATAATATAGTATTAGAAACATTGTTACCTTTTTTTTTTTTTTGGCCACGCCAAGTGGCATGCAGGATCTTAATTCCCCCACCAGGGATCGAACCCGCACCCCCTGCATTGGAGGCATGGAGTTTTAACCACCAGACCGCCGTTAACTTTTTTTTTAAACTGCTTACCTGTGATGATAGGCTGATACACAGTTTCTCCAATTATCAGAGAGAGGGGCATACTGTACGGTAGTGTAATTCTTTGAAAGCAAAGTTAAACAGTAAGAAAACTAACTCATTAATTTTTTTTTTTTTAGAAGATGTTGGTATTTTTGCTGTGTTGCGTCGTCGTTTCTATGCGAGGGCTTTCTCTAGTGTGGCAAGCGGGAGCCACTCTTCATCGTGGTGCGCGGGTCTCTCACTATCACGTCCTCTCTTGTTGCGGAGCACAGGCTCCAGATGCGCAGGCTCAGTAGTTGTGGCTCACGGGCCTAGTTGCTCCACGGCATGTGGGATCCTCCCAGACCAGGGCTCGAACCCGTGTGCCCTGCATTAGCAGGCAGATTCTCAACCACTGCACCACCAGGGAAGCCCTCATTATTAATTTTATATTAAATATTACTCACCTTATAATTATGGGAGGATAGACCAGTATCTACATATATTTTATGCATTCGTGACATAGCTAACTTTTTCTTATTTTTTCAATTTTCCTAGGCTATGTGGTTTGTCTGTGAGTTTTTTCAAACTGTTGTGTAATCTGCAAAAAATTTTCTAATATATTTATTGGAAAAAATCCGAGTGTAAGTAGACCTGCACAGTTCAAATCCATGTTCAAGGGTCAACTGTATATCCATAATATTTTTAACATATGTAAAGAGATTCAGATATTACATTCTTTTTTCATACTATCCACTGTGTATTTTGCACTTAGAGCACCTCTCAGTTTGGATGCTAAAATTTTTATCAAAAATACTTGATCTGAATTTAAATTTCATAAAATTTACACTTGAAACAGTAGATTCACATATCCAAGTTGTTCCATACATGCTTAGAAGTATTTCAGTAACTGACTTACTTGAGTATCAAATAAACTGATTCACTTCCTCAATTGCCCTAGCCACATTTCAAATGCTCAGTAGTCACCGTATTGGATAGTGCAGTTCTGATCATAGTGCCAACTTTTGCACAGCAGTTTAAAAAAAAAATCTACATATGCATAAAATAAAATGTGGCTGATTTAGTCAGATTTCTCAGTGTTAATAAGAATTATAGAGAAATGGTGTGCGGTTTTATTGTTTGTTTTGAGCAATTAAAAATATTCAGAGTAATACAGGGAATAATGTAACATCTATGCAACCACTATTCAAATGTAGCAAATGTTAATATTTTGCCAAAATACCTTTGGATCTTTCTCTTCAATATTTTGCCAAAATACCTTTGGATCTTTCTCTTCAATCATAGGTTTATTTTTTAGAGTATTTGCTTGTTCAGATAGAATATGGATTGCATATTCACTTGGTTAGTTTGTAGTAAGTGTAAAGGAAAAGGGTACCTAAGAGTATGATTGTTCCTTGAAGTATTGTTGGTATTATAACTTAAATAATCTTTTAACATTTAATTCACTTAAAAAGTTTCTAGGAATTGGATGTCTACTAGAAAATTACTTATTTTGGATTTTTAGGAATATGCCATATATATTAACAAGAATTAAATTCTCATTAACAAGAGGCTATTTTCCTTAGATTTCCCTAGTGTATACTGTGAGTTCTCAGAATATAGCTTTATTTAGTGGAAATCAACTGGGAAAAGAAGAATGTTTAAAGTCTAGTGAAATTGAAAGTACAGTACTAATTTTAAATGTAGCTGAGTTACCAGGAATACCTCCTCATGTATTTTAAAGCACCAAGTATTTTATCTGAAATAAATAGAGTTTTAAAAGGGGGAGTGGGGCAGAGATGATGTCACTTGGAAGTCAATACTCAAAGGACCTAGCAAGCCAGGTCCTTTGAGTACTGAAGATGTTGCTTAAATATATACATTGAGTGGGTTTACTTGCTCTTTCCAATGAATTTGAACATATTCCTTTGATCTTTTAAATGTAGCTACTGATTAAAGTGCCCAAAGCAAATAAGTACTGTAATCCCTTTTAATAACTAGTGCTGTGCCTTAATGAAAGGACTGAGACTGAGAAAAAAAAAAAGAAAACTTAAAATGAAGGTTGTATATAAGGAGTATAAACAATGTTGTTACTGTTTGAAGTACAGTTTTATAATTTAGTAATCTTAAACTCCAGATTGAAATTTTTAATTTATTTGATTATATTTTCTTCAGATATGCTAATTAAGTCAAATACCTGATGTCATGAAGATATTTCTGATGCGCAATTGTTATGATACAATGATTTTCTTAAAAAATCTTTCGTTTGAATGTGTAATTAACCAGTTCAAAGACCAAGGAATTCAGATCATACACTTTTTAATAATTCTTCCAGAAAAGACGTTTTGTAGTTGTTGGTGTCACATTTTAATTCTGTATACCTATGTTATAGCAATCTCCTTTACGATTTTGTTTTTGCTGTATAGTAACTTGGAATTTTAAACAAACACCTGCTATGTTTTTGGTTCATCACTAGATGGCGCTCTTGTGGTACAATTATGTGTGCGGTAGCCATTAGTCGGATAAGCTTTGCTTGCCTCAGAGGAAGCATGTGTTATTTGTTTGTTTTAAAGAAAATTCAAAATGGATAAGTAATCACCTGTTAAACACATAACATGGTAATAGAAATACATAGCTGACAATATGCAGTCATAATCTTTGAGCCGCGTCAAAACAGCTGTTTCAGTCAGTAAGATTTTTCTTACAGGCCTGTGCTGGGAGAGTAGAGCTGGGTGGTGGGATAGCGGAAGTAAACCAATTACCTGATAATCCAGTGGAATTACACTTTATATTACTGACTAGTACAGGACAGTTCTTGTGAGGACATTCCAGTGCTTGAGCTCCAGCTTGTCTGACGACATGAGTGCCAGCTCATAATGGCACTGAGACTAAACTCTTCAGGCATTGCATTTGAGGTTAAATGGTCATTTGTGTCCATCCACTCCTTGTCTTATCCTTGCCCATGTCATTTTGGCCTTAACACCTATTGTCCTGCTTCTCTTCTCACTTCAAACTCCAAAGACCAAGCTAAAGGTAGAATGTTTTTTGTCTTACTTCCTGTGTATTTACTTCTAATGAAGGAAGGAAGTGGACATATCTTCAGCACTTCCAGAGCCATAGTTGGACACATTTGGAATTTCTGCTCCTGTCTTACTTTCCCTTTATTCCTCTTTATGAATAATAAAAATGCTTTCAGATGATGTCCTGTTAAGTTAGTTGAGTTCCAAGCTATTAAAAATTGTCACTTATTCTATGGTTCTTTGACAGTCTTCAACAGTGGCCCCTAAAGCATTCTTTTCTCAGCATTAACTGTGATGTAAGTGTAGCTTCCTACACTGTGCCACTTAAGAAAATCTTTTAGTACTAGAACAAGTTTTAAAAGTTAAATAGTACTTAAGGTTTGTAAAGACAAGTACTAGTTTCCTATCTCATCTTGTCCTTCATCTAGCCCCGTCCCCCCAGGCAACTGCTTTTACAAATTCCCATTTTTATTTCTCTGCATTTGTCTGCATATCTCTAATATGCTGTTATACTGCTGTTTCTTGATTAAAAGACTTGAATATTAAATCCTTATAGCAGAAAGTCAATTGATAATGAACTTTTATGATTTCCGTGTTTCTTCCACCCATCTCAATCAGTTAGCCTTATAAATTTTTCCATTGATTACCTCTACAGTATTAAATGGGGCCCTAAAAATCTAATTCTATGTGGATCTGTGTTACAAAGTTAATGAATGACCAGTGTGTGCTAGCTAGCCAGGAGAACTGGAAGACCACCAATCACATTTTATTGGGGAGCACGTTATTGCAGAATTTATTATATGCAAGCCTCTTTCCTTAATTATTATTTGTGTAATTTTTTAAATGACAACTGCTTGGAACAACTAGGAAACTTGTTTTATCACATAAAAAGCCTAGAGGCTGAGTCATCGATTCAATGACATAATCAAGGAAACAGATTCCTGGTTTTTCCATCTGCTCTTGTTCACAATGTTGGCTTTGTTCTCAGGTTAGCTGCTCTCAAGGTCCTAAGATGACTCTTCAGGTCCGAGTGTCACTGCAAACACAACGTTATTTAAGAGAACGTTCCTTCTTATGTGTGTGTTTTGTTTTTTTTCTTGTTTTTTTTTTTTGTGGTACGCGGGCCTCTCACTGTTGTGGCCCCTCCCGTTGCGGAGCACAGGCTCCGGACGCGTAGGCTCAGCGGCCATGGCTCACAGGCCCAGCCGCTCCGCGGCATGTGGGATCTTCCCGGACTGGGTTACAAACCCGTGTCCCCTGCATTGGCAGGCGGACTCTGAACCACTGCCCCACCAGGGAAGCCCTTATCTGTGTATCTTTTTGTGAGTGTACCCAGGAGCTTCCAGCAAACCTTCCCTGATTATCTCATTAGCCAGAACTGCTTCAGAGGTCCATTCCTAAACGGACTTCTGGCAAGGAGAATGGGATTGCATTGATGATCTTAGTGAAGCTCACAGTCATGTGGAGGAGGATAGAGAACAACATCTGAGGTGTGTTAAGAAGGAGCCAGGAGGAATAGTTGGCGGATGGTCAGCCAGCAGTGTCTGTAGCAATGTCAAACTCTTAGTGGAAGGTGTCATTTACCTTATACCTTTAACCTCTGCCAGGCTACTTTCTTTTGGAAAATTAAGTGGAAAGTCTGGCAATTGTTTGAAACCATAACTTTCTTCATATCCGCTTTGCTATGTATGTAGTATCAATACTTTTACAGAGTTTTAGCCCATGGTTAAGACGTTCAGAATTCTTCTTATACCAACTTCCTAGAATTATTTTACGAACCTTCTGGAAAACACTTCAGTAACCTCTTCTAACAGTAAGGTCATTTGAACTACTCATTGTCTTGACTTTTTTTTTTTTTTAATTTTTCTTTCTTTCTTTCTTTTGGTTGCATTGGGTCTTCGCTGCTGCATGCGGGCTTTCTGTAGT
Organism: Phocoena phocoena; assembly: GCF_963924675.1. Taxonomy (NCBI): domain Eukaryota; kingdom Metazoa; phylum Chordata; class Mammalia; order Artiodactyla; family Phocoenidae; genus Phocoena; species Phocoena phocoena. The sequence goes on along the minus strand of NC_089221.1, from coordinate 63,384,159 downwards.
TGCAGTGAGCAGGGGCTACTCTTCATTGTGGCGCACGGTCTTCTCATTGCAGTGGCTTCTCTTGTTGAGGAACACAGGCTCTAGACGGGCAGGCTTCAGTAGTTGTGGCACACGGGCTCAGTAGTTGTAGCTCACGGGCTCTAGAGCACAGGCTCAGGTGTTGTGGCGCATGGGCTTAGTTGCTCCATGGCATGTGGGATCTTCCCGGAGCAGGGCTCGAACCCGTGTTCCCTATTTTGGCAGGTGGATTCTTAACCACTGCGCCACCAGGGAAGTTCTGTCTTGACTATTCATGTAAGAAGTTACAAAGTAGATGATTCTCTAGGGTTAAAGTGTGTGTGTGTCTCTCTCTCTGTGTTCTGTGTTTAGTTTTGTTTCTCTAAGCTAGTTTAAAGCATTTCATGCAAAAATCTATTTGCTTTCAAAATTGATTTTTAGATTAATGTTTAATTTCTTAGGAGAATTACTTTGTGTCATTATATCTGTTTAAGAAATAATACTGTAGTCATGACTAATGCCTCAATTTTGTATTATGCCATATATATATATATATATATATATTCTAGTAACAGTAATGTCAATAAAGATGGTAGAATATACAGATTGACTTTCAGTGAGATGTGTTTACCTCAGAATTTATCTTTTGATTCTCATATTGTGGTTATAAATGTAAGTCCTATGGGATGTTACTGTGTTACGTGAAAAAGAATTCTAGGATCAGATCACTTTGCTGCATGCTGGGTTATTCAGGGTTAAATGGGTTTCTTTACTGCAGGACTTCTCGGAACCTTTAATATATTAACGTGCATTATAAATGTTTCAGAGTGGAACACGTAGGTGTTTGCAGAACTTATATAAGTATGGAACACTCAATTCTAGGACTTTTGTTCCATAGAACATACTTTGGAAAATGCTGGTATTTGACGCAGTTAGTTTTGTGTGAATTGTTATAAAGGAAGTAGTGTGTCTAACCTTTATTTATGAGTGCCATCCAGTTTATTTGAAAACGAATTAGCACTTGAACACTTGGGATAATCAGTGTCAGATGCTTTTCAGATCCTTTAAGAGATAAGTGCTTTAAGATTTCAGGTATAGCTTCTCTACTGCTGCTTCTACAGCTTTTCTCTAAAATGAAATTTTTCCATTTTAGTGTTGAAATGTACCTTAAACAGACGAGATAAGCTCTCTTGATGATTCCCAAAACTTTTCACTCCAGCCTGGTTTTCTCTACTGAGCTCCAAACTAACATTTTAAGTTCCCTTCCTGACAGTTTTACATGCAAACCCTATAGGCATCAGAACTTGGTCAAAACTGAGCTCATCCTTTCCCTCACCATCCCCCCTGTTCCAGACTTTATTTTCTGTTTACACACTGCCTAGTGGCACTGTCTTCTTTTCAGTCACCCAGACCAGAAGCCCGGGAGACTCAGATTCCTCCTTCATCTCCTACATCATGATTTCTTAACCTTGACACTGTTGACATTTTTGGCTGGATAGTTTTTTGTTGTAGGAGGCTGTCCTGTGCATTGTAGATGTTCAGCAACACCCTTCTTCCTACTAGAAGCCAGTAGCAATCTCCCTCCGTTGTGACCACCAAAAACGTCTCCAGACATTGTGAAATGTCCCCTGGGAGACAGCTCACCCCTGTTTGATAAACCACTGCCCTACATTCAAACTGTTACTTTACCTTATTGATTCTACTTTCTAAATTTACCTTTAACCCCTCCTCATGTCTTTATTCCACTCCCTAACCTCCTATTCTTTTTATTATTTTAACACGTGGGATCCTTTGTAAGGTTCTGACTAGTGTCCCTATGTCCAATGTTGTTTCCCTTCAACCCACCCTTTTCAGTGCTACTAAATTTATCTTTCTAAAATGCAAAGCTGTTCCTATTTACATCTCTCACTAGTTTCCAGTGGGTACCCTCATGAACTGGCTTCTCTATCTCTAGCCTCATTCTTCAAAGGCATGCATACTCACTGAGGTTCTTGCTACACATGCCTAAGTACTATGCCCTCTAACCACTGTGCCATGGTTTCAGACTCTCCTTAGGCATCAGTTTCTCCACAGTAGCTTTTACCCACTTATTTTCAGAGACTCTACTATGGTGAAGGGCATTTTATTTGTTTAACCTATCTGTCTTCCCTCACCAGACTGAACTTTTCAAGGGCAAAGACCATCTCTCTCTGTTTTTACCATGTAGTAGATATTCCATAAAAGCGTGAATCATCTGCTTGTATGCCCTGACAGATGTAGTAACATCCTCATTACTTCTAGGAATTCTCTTCCCTGGGTATCAGCTGTAAAATTATTTCCCTAGTCTTTATCATCCAGATGTTGATGGCTAGGCCTTTAACGACAGAGATCTTGAACTACAACTTTTTTTTTCTTTGAATGAACTATAACTTTCTTTAAGAAATCAGCTATTCAGAAAAGAATTGAAGAAAACAGCGTTATTTAGTTGATGTCAGATGTCATTTGCTTGTAAAATAGCTAGTTTACCCTAAAGGTTTTTATTCAGAATGGAATTAAATTGTGTGGAATAATTGTGCAGATTAATTACACTGTGTGAATTAATATGGTGTGGAAAGTATTTATTGGACTCAAAACATCGCACTTCCATTGAATAAGGATTTGATGATTTGTCATATAAGGCTTGTGCAAAAGCAATATCATTGTCTTAACAATTTTACTTTTTTGGAAAATACATTTATTAGAACACATTCTTATAATTATCAGCCTACGCTATCTAGAAATTTATCCCCTGTCAAATGAAAAAAATATTATCAAGTCAATATAGCCAAGAATGGCCCACTTCCCTTCCTTATGTGTCTTAAAAAAATAGAATTTTGTGTGAATGAATTTCCCTGTGAATTGGAACTAGCTGCAGTCACTGAACTTTAATTAAAAGGTGAAAAAAAAGAAAAGCAGAGGTTGCAGGGCTTTCGGACGATAACCCAAATGTAGCACCAGTCTTACTGTGAAAGTCAAGGATTGAGGATGGGGAAAGGGAATGAATAGGGCCTACTCCTAATTTGGAAGAATTCTGTATCCTGGCATAGCGCCTTGCCAGATTATTAATAATTATTTGCTGAATGAACCCATGTATAATAGCAGTTAAGCCAGAAGTGATGACTTTCTGCTTCATTTTTTAGGGAGGGGCATAAAATGTATCGCTCGCTTCCTTTCAAAAGTGATTCTTTAATAAGAACAGTTGTTATGGTGGTTTCCAGAAATGAAACTGGGAAGAGCCCAGTTACATACAGGGAAGGTACCTCCCTTTCCTAATAGCTCTCTAAGGGCTAAAGTAAATCATAGGAGACATATGTGACACTCAGCCCATTATTATTAATCTGAAGAAAAATTTTGCCAAAGACCAAAATTTGCCTTGCCTGTTTTCTAATTTCACTCTTTTCTATACTCTTTTCCCTTCTTTAAATTTAAAATTGGAAAACATTTTTAATTCTTTAAAATTAAAAATTTTAAACTTACTTAATTTTAATATTATATATATAATACCAGTTAAAAGTCTCTTTAGGACCTTAAGCTGCTTTAGGAAAGAAAAGTGTTATGTAAATGAAAGAAACAATTGGACTCCAAAAAATTTTTGGTAAATGCTCTTTACAAGAGAATTCTTACTGAGAACTTGGAAAATTTTGCCTTATAATGCTTCTATCACATACAGATCATCTCATGCTTGTTTTTTCAGACTGTAAAAGAAATCTGTAATGATCATATTTTGAATATATATTTTTGATAAGTTTTGATTCTTGAAATTATAATTTTTAAAACCTCTATTTATCTTTAATGCCTTACTTGATCTAAGTAAAAGATACTGTGATGATGGGCTACTTTGTTTTTCTTATATTTTTCAGTATAGTAGAGATTATATTGAAAGTAAACTTTCCCAGTAAATTCTTTACCTGTTACCAGAATAATGTAGTTTTTAAATGAGTAAAAACTTTTAACTTAGAGTCACATATAAGATACTTGTATTTAAACAGCATATCATCAATTCTAATTATTTACAGTGGTTTTGTTCTATAAAGGCACCACAAACACTGAATTAATGAGTGTTGAACCATTGTCAGGAGGGAAACACAGTGTTAGATTCCTGTGAGCCTCTGGTCACAACATTTTCATCAGCCAATCAATAATAACCTTGTTTGATGTATGTTTCTATCTAAAGACACCCTATTTAATATATATATTGTTGATTCATTACCATTGAACTCATGGCCAAAAGCACTGTAACTCATGCCTGAACAAAACTTATGTAACATTTTTTCTCCATGAGGCACATCACAGTCTGCTTACATCTAGGAACAGACAGCACTCAGCACTGTGCTTGGGGGCCATTTGGAACAGTGAAAGCACCAACAAAAAGCACAAAAATGCAGACTTCATGGTGCTAAACAGATTGCAAAAAGAACACTTGTTTATAGTATGAGAGCTGAAACAAGAAGGCAGAGTGCTACCTTGATCAACCTCAGGTGGAAAGGTACATGTCAGGTAACTGGAAGAGACCAAGGAAGTACCTCAAGTATGGATTTTGGGGTTACAAATGCATTTTAGTGAGTAGGCAAAATCACAGATACAGAATCTTCAAATAATAAGGATTGACTGTAATTGTTTTAAAGAAGGTTATAATACTGAGTATTCAAATTAAAAGAAAGTTTCTCTTATTTTCAAGGATGTGGGAATTTTTGGGTAAGTGGAATCATACAGTTTTCATGTTCTATTGTCCAGTGGAATAAAAGTGGCTGCTTTCATCCTGTCATTTTGTTTTCTCCCCTACAGGGAACAACCCATCTTCAGCACTCGAGCTCATGTCTTCCAGATCGACCCAAACACAAAGAAGAACTGGGTACCCACCAGCAAGCACGCAGTTACTGTGTCTTATTTCTATGACAGCACAAGAAACGTGTATAGGATAATCAGTTTAGATGGCTCAAAGGTAAGTTACATTTACATTAAATAACCTTGCTGTTTTGCTTTATATAGTATACACTTCAGTTTTATTCAGAAGATTTTTATCTTCATTAAAATAAAATATTTTCTTTTGAGCTTTAAAAACTTACCTTTTAAAAAACAAAATTGATCATTTTTAGGGTAGCAACTTTTTCATCCCCTAAATTACTTGGATTAACCACCTTATATATATATTGAGTTACATGCCAAAATATTCTACAAATTTGAAGTCAGTTTATTTGATAAATGTTCATTGCATATCTGTTGTGTCAGGCATTGTGTTAGGTGCTAGGAATATAGTTTTCAACAGAACGGACACAGTTTCTACTCTTGGAGCATGTAATCTAGTGAGGAAGTAGACTTCTTTTCAGATATACTTCTATAGTCTAGTAGGCAGTTCAGAATCCCTAAATCATAGGAAGTCTTTCAATATTAAGTTCAGTATTCAATAATAAAGCTGACATCCATTATTCAGAAGAGAAGCGTATGGACAAGACCTGTTTTTATTTGTTAGGAGAGGCAGATAGTAAAATGTTTATCAGCATGGACTGCCTGGGTTTCTATCTCAATTCTACCATCTATGAAGTTTGCGGAGGACAGGCTCCGGACGCGCAGGCTCAGCGGCCATGGCTCACGGGCCCAGCCGCTCCGCGGCATGTGGGATCCTCCCAGACCGGGGCACGAACCCGTGTCCCCTGCATCGGCAGGCGGACTCTCAACCACTGCGCCACCAGGGAAGCCCTGAAGTTTTTGATTTGGGGCAAATTATGTGTTTACTTCTCTGAGTTTCATTGTTCTCACCTCAGTAGTAGTTGTAAGGATTGAGTTGGTATCTACAAAGCACTTGGTTACCTCAGTGCCTGATGGAGTATACCCTTCAATAGGGGGGAAGTTCCATTTTTTCCTCAATGAGTTTTGAATAATACATGTAGATAATTCCTAGGAAATTTTCACAGTTCAGTGTAGAGTTAAGACCACAAACTCAAGCTGGACCATCTGGTTTGAATTTTTACTTTAATACTTACTAGCTATGTGACCTAGAGCAAGATATTTAATGTCTTCATGTCTCAGTTTTCTCATCTGTAAAAAAGAACTAATGTAAATAACTACATCATTACACCGTGGGATTATTGTGAAGATTAAATAAATTAATTTAGGCAAAAGCACTTAAAGTGTGTATAGTAATCACTATGCAAACACTGCTATTGTTATTATTAATATTATTCAGCTTTTTTTTTTTTAAGATGTTGGGGGTAGGAGTTTATTAATTTATTTATTTTTGCTGCGTTGGGTCTTCGTGCGAGGGCTTTCTCTAGTTGTGGCAAGCGGGGGCCACTCTTCATCGCAGTGCGCAGGCCTCTCACTATTGCGGCCTCTCTTGTTGCGGAGCACAGGCTCCAGGAGCGCAGGCTCAGTAGTTGTGGCTTACGGGCCTAGTTGCTCCGCGGCATGTGGGATCCTCCCAGACCAGGGCTCGAACCCGTGTCCCCTGCATTAGCAGGCAGATTCTCAACCACTGCGCCACCAGGGAAGCCCCCAGCTTTTAATTATGTATTGCCTAGTGGTTTGGGGGAATCAAAGATAATTTAATTTAATGCTGATCTTTCAGTCTGTTTTTTCTATGTGCTCATTCCTTATCTCCTTAACTGGATTATAGGACCCCAGGGGCTATGTGCACTTTGTCTTGTACATAAGTGACTAACATGTATTTATTTGAATAATTGATCCTCTTTTCATTTTTACTCAGGATTTTCAGGACTTGGGAAATAGCAATAGTTAATTTATCTGAAGCTTTATTTAATGAAGAATAATTTTGCCACATTTTGTAACTGTTTAGTGAAATTAACAGATATTAATTATTATAATCTCAGACCCTAGAGTGTTAATTTATTTCTTTTCCCTGACTTGATCCTTCAATTCTCTGTAATTTGTATTTCTCTCTTGGCCCAAACCATGGATAAGATATGGTTTTATTAGAGAGGGCAGTTAAATGATATATAAAAGTAAAGTAGGCCCAAGTCCATTGTGATTAAATAATCCTCATGTGTTTTTCTCCTGAAGCAGTATGAACTATTGCTTCTGTCATTTCCATTTTTGAATATACTTTGTAGCTTGTAATTATTAGGCTCTTATATAACTCTTGTGAAAAAGTTTTTTTTGTTTCTTTTAATAAAATCTACTCTCTGTACTGGAGTTATATTTTCTATCACATTTTCCATTTTCTAGTTACCTTTCTGAACTGATGCTATTAACTGTTGCAGTTTCCTGCAGGAGTAGTTTTTTGGTAAGCAGTAGTGGTTTATTTGATGCAGCTAAATGGGTGAGTTTCTTTTCCCCACCCTCACTTCTGTTTCTGCACATGATGAGTTGGGAAAACCTTAGGTGCCCCTGATTAGAAAACATCCATTTGTTCTCACTTAAGGCCTTTTCTGTGCATGTCAAGTTTGCTTGAAGATTTTCTAATCCTGCTGCAGAGACGTCAGTATGGCCAAGGGCCAGGATCAGGGCACTATATGGTTGGTAATGACACAGCATTTCTACTTCTTTTCCTTGAAAAGACAAGAACTATGGGATTGAGAGACATATTTATTTTAAAGAACTAAAAATTTTTAAAAATGGATTTATAGTAGCACTCTATTTTAAGAATTCTAATAAATAATTTTAAGTGCAGAATCATCTATTATTTTAAAGTTTTATTCACTGATTAAAGAATCCCAAAACAAGTCATATGGAGGCAAGGAAAGGTTCAGAATGGGGATTAAAATGGAACTCTTAAACATAAAAGCAGAAAGAAGTTAGTCTGAAATAGCCAAACCAGAAGGTCAGTGACCAGCAACTCATGAGTCACACGTTTTACATGCCTTATAAAGCCCGTGTTCGCCTCACTATGTGAGAGTTGTTAGGGTCACCTGTAAGATGCCCATCTCTCCTTGGAAACACTCAGATCCCAGCTCACATGTACATGTACCCTCCTCAAGGAACACTCAAGGACCACCAAATCTAAAGTAGTTCTGGCCAGCCCTTGCCTTTCTGCCTCTCAGTCTTGATTCCATCCTGGTCTGTGGTCTTCACAGCACTTACCACTCTCTGACATTTCATTGGTCAGCTACTTGTTTACTTGTTCAATGACTGACTCTTCTTGCTCTAGAATGTAATCCACAGTTACGTTGCTTCTCACTGTTGTATCTCAAGTTCCTAGAGTTGTGCTTGGCATCTAGTAGGTATTTGCACACGCGAAAAGTTGCATATCCAAACAAGTCCTTACCATTCGTTAGTATATTCTTTCCCACTCAGTCTTTCATTTGATGACAACCCTGCATGTTAGAGCAGTTGTTAGCTACATTTTACAGGATCTAAAACGACATGCCAGGAAAAACAGCTTTTGAACCAAAGGGTAAGGCAGTATATTAGTGTATAAATTTTGTCGGAGGTGAAAATGCTTATAGAGAATAAGGGCTCTCATGTAACAACAGATAACGTGTCTACTGTCAGATAACATGTCTACTGTCTGTGAGAGAAGGCAAGCCACCACTCTCTTACTGTCTACTTTAGTAGGACAAATGTCATACATTCATTATAACTTCATCAATACCTGCATAGCTCATAAATATTTACGTTTATACTGTTGTTCATGTGTACAGATTTAGCTTTGTTCTGGAATGCTTGATTCTTATTCCACATTTAATAGTTCGCCAAATAACTGCTTATGGATTTGATAATGTATCTTTTTATTATTATGGGATCACTTTGTAATCTCAATCTCAGTTACAGAGTCATTAGACTACTTAACTAAAACTGATTCTACACCTTAACAGTACTGGCAGAGGGGATGAACGAACTGAAATTAATGTGTTAAAGAGTAGTTGAAGTTTATTAAAGTGATCAGCAAAGTTAATATTTAATAAAGTACTAAAAGACTAGTTTTCTAAGAAACTATGTTATAAACAGAAGTGATAGTGATTCTCATTACCATGATTTTATACGACTTTATATGTAAAGAAGCAAAGTGTATATTTAAGGGTTTGTTTTTCTCTTGAGTAAAGGAAAACTTACTCAAGGATCGAAAGTTTTTTCTGTATCACAGTATATTTCAGGTAAGTTGGCTTTAAGAAAATTCTTGTTGAGGGATTTTAGAAAATAGTGATCAAATAGAAAATTTGTTCTATTGCTGCCTTTATTTTTGAAAGATTCTTTGGAGAGGGGTCCTTACTTTTTAAATAAACAACTATTAAAACCTACTTGCTTCTGGTGAATATCATCCAAAATTCATAGATATTGATCCTAAATGTTCAAAGAGAAGACACTGACCACATTAAAAACTCTTTAAAAGTTTTTGCATCACAGGAAAACTTATTTTGCTTGTAAAGTATTGAAACTTAGAGTGCCATTATACTTATAGTTTTCTTATTACCATATTGCCACAGTCACTTATGTTAAAAACTGTTTCTCTAACTCTTTATATATTTAACATTGTGGCTCAATAGGAGTCCTGAGTTTTTATGTATCTGAATAGTCCTGTGCTTAAACGCCTATTTGTGAATTTTTGGCTGGTTACTCATACTTGTTTTATTTTTCAGGCAATAATTAACAGCACCATCACCCCAAACATGACATTTACTAAAACATCTCAGAAGTTTGGCCAGTGGGCTGATAGCCGGGCAAACACTGTTTATGGACTGGGGTTCTCCTCTGAGCATCATCTTTCGAAAGTAAGTTAAATCATAAGATCTGAGTGGAAATCTACATCTTCAAATCAGACGTCTTAAATATATAATAGAAAATGGAGAGTATAAAATGTAGGAGAAATTTCTTTGGTATTTTCAGAACAACTGTAGTGACAGCAGAGCAAGAAGTGAGAGATCAGTGGATCCCACTGTCAGTTGGAAACATTGTATACATTAAAAACAGTCACCATTGCTTGAGGAGGGTTTTTGTGGTTGACTAGGTATGATAGGAAATAAAATGTGGGAATTATCACTTCAGAATGGACTTTGCTCGGGAGTTAGCACCCTTGGTTGATGTTCTGTAAGATAGGTAGACACCAAACGCTTCTGAATTGTGAAAACTCAAGCTGATAGTGATATTTCAGACATGATAGCAGGCACATATAAGTTACTGTTTAGGAAAGTGGTGCTTTGTCTGGGTGAGAATTACTCTGAGGCCTCTGATGCAACACAGAGTAAGATCTAAGAGACACTGTGAGGAGTTCTCGGAACTGACCAAGTAAATTACTGTGGCTAGAACGGCTGATAAAATACAGAGCATCACCAGGCTAAATACTGGAAATAAAACAGTTTTCCTGCATATAAACAAAAGCCATGCAGTGTTCATACCAGCAGCATCCTGAGTTCTTGTGGATGTCACAAAGAGTTTAAAAGGAAAAGGAAACAATCTCAGGATAACAAGATGATCAAGGAGATGAGGATTACTCACTTTTACCCTTCACATTTGATGCTCACCAGACCCAAAGAGTTATGCTTAAAACTTCTCTGTTTGAAGCATTCAGTTAAAAGAATAACCCTACATTTGAACCATATTTTGTGTATGATTTGGTATACATAGGATCTGATGGCTTGAGAGTTGAAATAGCTCAAGTGCAGGGTAATCAGGCTCTTGTTAGATATACACCGTTAGTACTTAAGTGAAACCTAAGCTGTTCGTTATAGAAATCATTGAGATTCTTAAAAATTATTTCTTTTAAAAAATCTTACACTTATGTGAATATTTATTGACTTGAAGTTATAATTAGATAGTTCAGTAGTTAAAATAATCTTTCTTTTGTTTTAGTTGTAAACTTTCCTTAACACTTGTTTTCAAGTGCTTTTGTTATCTTTTTGATATAAATTAGAGTTGAAAGCTCAATTTTACAACTATTTTAACTTTTGTCTTGATGATTATAAGTCATTCTCTGTAAGGTGATTAAAACAAACAAGTGTTAACTGATTTCATTTCTCTTACACCCATTATATTCTCTAAATATATTTCTTGAGCTGTGGTAAAGTTATAAGTTTTAGACTTAAAGTATTTCAACATAGCAGGGAACACAGGCATCGAGTTAAGCATTGTCCCTCCATAAACAATCCCCTTAGGAAATTACACATTTATTCTAATATTTTTGCCATTACTCAGAACCTTTTTGGAAATTTTCTTTTGAAATTGTCTATTAAAGCCTATAGCAAAAACATTACAACTATAATTATATTACACTTGCTGAATTTCTTGACAACAAAGGAACTAAATTGTGGATTAATTTCTCAAACCTGCATGAAATGATTTTTGAGCCTAAGTAATTTTGACTATATTAAGTTGTTGTTGTTTTTTTACTACATCTTTCAAGTTACTGGGCAGATAGCTAATGTGGCAAAGAAATAGTTTATTAAATTCTGTCACTCATATTGTCTTCTCTTATCTGATCTTTTTTCTAAGAGTAGCTTTTATAGTTAAAGAATTTTATTTTTCCTCTTTAAAGTTAGCATATGCTTTTGACCAAGCTGGTAGCGAATTCTAGTATTGTATTGTGAGGGTGGATTAACCATTAGGAAACAACTCAGTAGCTCCTGGAGCCAACTCTAGTTTGTTTATTCACTAGACTTGGCTCTAAGAGCTTATGATCAGTCTCTTCAGAATGTTTTGGTCCAAAGATCACAAAATCATGACTTATTTTCCAAGCTACCTTGAAGATTAATGTCGGTGCTTTGTAAACTATAAGGGACCCAAAGGAGTACATAATCTTTTACATAAGTGAAGCAAGCCTGTAAATATTCTGGCTTGTTTTGTCACTAAAATCATACATGAAATGAAACATTGTAATAGTTTGGAGAAGGCTCTGAAGGCAATTCTAGGCAAGGTACTCTCAAAATATGAGAGAGCAGCAGCATTGAAAGAAACTTCTGGTCTCCTAAGGTTGATGTATGAGGAAAATTCCAACTATGCTTGGATTGTTAGAGTGCTTACCAAGTTGTATTTTGTTATCATGGAAACTTAAACCTATAAAAATTAGCAACAGCATGGGTCTTTATGAAGTTGAGAAGAATTTTAAACATTAACTACTTTGGAATGCCAAATTAGTGTAAGAAAAACTTTGTGTATTATTTCAAATTACATAAAGAGAAATTAATTATGGTTTTGCTTTTATTTCAATTCCAACAATGTGAATGAGACGTTTTTAGCTCTATATTCAGACTTTTTTTTTTTTTACAGTAATGAGATATTCTCTTTAATTAGATAAGTATAATAATACAGATTCAGTTTCCTGATCTACAAGTTGTAGGTGGGGGTAACAGTGTTTAAGAAGGAAAGTTATAACAATGACAACTTTAATTTTGACCCTCCTCCGTCTCCCTGTTGGCAGGTCAGAGTATCGTGAGCCTTTCCTTACAAAGCTTTCCTTCCCAAGATGGCAATGAAATCAGGGTTGGCTTATGGGGTTCGAAGAGGGACCTATAATTTCATATTTTTATTGCTAGCTATAACAGATGTTTTGAATTGCACAAAGATTTTAGATTTTTTAAATTTGGTTATTTTGTAGCCTTGCCTTATTCTCTCTGAGAACAGTGGCAGACTAGTTTCCACTTCCAGTTCATAAATAGATACTGTTTGTGGCCGTGACATTTATTTGATTACCATGGGTTCCAAAGAGTTAGCATTTCATATAAAGTAATTTTTTAAAATTGTTGCCAATCTTAAAGACCTTTGTGGGGTCCTGCTTCTCCTTTCTGCTGCTGTGCATTAGCTGTTTAGGAATCTTTGGAAATGAAGTTTTAGTAACGTCAGTTAGTGACAGTAGTAAACGTTGCTGTTTGTACTGCTGCAAATAAAATGCCTTACATAATACAAGAGTTTATATTCTAGTAAAAGTTAAAAGCATGATCCAGATACAGAGATGATTAGGAGTGGACACTTAAGCGATTTAGTTTTCTCCATGAGAAACAAACATAGTATGCCCGTCTTTACTGATTCCACTCCCAACTTGTACCCCACACCTTGGTCTTAGTAAAGTATATCTGAACAACCAAGGAGAGACAAAACTAAGCTAGCTGAAACCAAATTCTAACTTAGTTTTATCATGATTTTTTTTTTTTTTTTTTGGGGTACGCAGGCCTCTCACTGTTGTGGCCTCTCCCATTGCGGAGCACGGGCTCTGGATGCGCAGGCTCAGCGGCCATGGCTCACCAGCCTAGCCGCTCCACGGCATGTGGGATCTTCCCGGGCCGGGGCACGAACCCGCATCCCCTGCGTCGGCAGGCAGACTCTCAACCACTGCGCCACCAGGGAAGCCCCATCATGATTTTTTTAAATGAGATCTGTCAGAATACTTTATAGTGTGCAAATGTTGGATATTAGGTTTATTTTCCTGTTATTTTCATATTATGCCTGTAGTTGATTTGAGGGCTAAGTTGCTGTGTAAGAGTCTGTTATTCCATAAAATGGAAGAAAACTAAGATGAAAGTGGGCATTAAGACCTATTTTTATTTGACTAATGTATATAGTCTTTCTACATTCAGTTTGCAGAAAAGTTTCAGGAATTTAAAGAAGCTGCTCGACTAGCCAAGGAGAAATCACAAGAAAAGATGGAACTTACCAGTACACCTTCACAGGTGGGTATCTAATTTCTATTCTTACTTATAAGCCTTGTTCATTTTAGATGGTATCCTTTATGCCAGAGATAAATTTAGGAAAATAATGGCAAAATTAAGGTGATTGGATTCCAAAGTAGACATAGAAATGCACCCTTCAGTTAATCCATACTAATGGAGAAAGGGTTTTTTTCCTATATACCAATGTGTACAAGAATCTCAGGGGGAAAAAATCTGTTTAGTAATTAAAACTCAGTTTTTTAATGTGCATACAACTTAAAAACAATTGTATATAAAAAACATAGATTGCCCTATTGTTTGTATTCTGTGTTCTGTGATGGTCAGCCGGGTGCAGCCCCGCAAGAGAACACATAGGAGAGGCTTGGGAAAACAGAAGTTTATTGTCCTCACAGGTCCTAGAAACAGGAGGCACGACACACCTCTGTGGGGGGCACCAGGGATGCCTCAGGGTGGTCAGAGGGCAGAAAGCAAGAGTACAGGGGAACACCAAGGCTAGAGCCTGTATTGGGGTTTCTGTTGGGAATGGCAGGGCAGGGTGAACAGTTTAGGACTGGCTAGCCTGAATGATTTCAGTGGGCCGTAAACTATAGAGAGTTAGTTCCTAGTTGCCTAGTATCGAGCTCCTTGGATGATTAAGGCAGAGGAATATTGTCTCCTGGGATGGAGGGGCCAGATAGAGGAGGTATGGCCTGGTGTGGTTAATTTGCATATCAAAGCCATGCTCCCGCCTTAGCCCCCTGCTATCTCTAAGAATTGGCTAGCCAGAAAGGTTTTTTAAGATGTCAAAACATCACAATATACAGAAAATAAAAATATATAAACAATATAGTTTGTTCTACCTGATTTTATGGTGTGTTTAAATCTGACAGTTGGGACATTTTACAGCTCAGCACTGAGACCCAAAGGTTGTAGTTTTTAAAAAAGTATCCCTTTTTGAGATTGGGATTGATACCATATATAAAATATATAACTAATGAGAACCTACTGTATAGCACAGGAAACTCTACTCAATGCTCTTTGGTGACCTAAATGAGAAGGAAGTCCAAAAAAAGGGGGTATATGTATACGTATAGCTGATTCACTTTGCTGTACAGTAGAAACTAACACAATATTGTAAAGCAACTATACTCCAATAAAAAATAAAGAAAGAAAAAGAAAAGAAAAAGCATCCCTTTTTCCTTTAACAAAATGAGTTAATACCTATTACTTGTCCATTGTAATCTTTCTTCAGTTGGAAATTAATTACATCTCTAAATAAAATTCATTAAATAGTTACATTTGAGTACTTTCACAAAGGTTTTAATGTAATAATATCACTCATAGAAAGCCAATCATTTTCAGCTTTTTAATAATAGACTTCTCTAAAGTTAATCTTTATTTCAATTGTCATCTTAAGAGTAAGGTTCAGCTTTGTGCTGGGTTCTTCTCTAGAGTGATTGTTTGTTTTTGAAGTGTACTTAGGAGATTTTATAAAAAGGAAGGATTGGATATTACAAATGTTTCTGTGGAATATGTCAGTAGTAGCTGATTTACATAAAACTTTCTTAAGTGAGTAAATAGTAATTGCCTTGGAATTTTGTGACTAGCCAAATGATTGGAACATTTTAGAAAATATTTTGCTCTTCACCTTCCTCCCCACCCCTGGCACCCAACTCTGTTTGGTAAACCCTACTGGTATAAATAGTTTTGAGTGTTTTCAGAGGAAAGAAGAGTTCTGTTGAGTATGCTTAAAGTTCATATTTCCTCATAGACTAAAGGTGTACTCTGGATTGAAGCCAAAGCTCCATGATACCTCTTCTGTACTTGCAGTGACCTGGAATAACAAGAATGATCATTTTGAAACTTCCCTCGAATCTGTCTCCCTAAGTGCTGTGATAATGTAGCGATGCTTTTAAGCATAAAAGCCTATTTAAAATTTAGTACCAGTACACGTTGGGAGCTCCAGTTCCTCAGGTGAATGATGCCAGTGTCACAGGAGGATGCTATAACACATTCAATAAGAGAATACTGAAAAAACTCCAGTAAAATTGTAATGGTTTACACTTTGCCCTTGTACTTAGTTCCTGCTTCTCTAATCATAACTTGTGTTTGTTTAATTGGTCATAAAGTGTTACAAGTTGCTGCTAAGATACCTGCTTCTCTTTGGTGGAAGGAATGTCTTTAAGCCTTTCATCAAAGGAATATATCAAAGATGTTTGTATTTGGAAAGTGCTGTGAAATATAAAGAATAAAGAAATGTCTTAAGTTCATTAGTATTTGAGAGCCAAAATATACTGACCTTAATTTATCTTTTTAAAATATTTGAAGTCTGATTGTTAATTTACAGAGCCAGAGAAATAGGGGGGAAAATGGTATTTTCATTTCTCTTTCCTCTCCTTTCTTTTTTTTTTTTATGACAGTCCCTTACAGAGGTCATTACTATTTCTGTTTTGAGTCGCATTGTATGTATGACCTTTGGCCACTCTGATTCTATTCAGCTAGAAAGCACAGCTTGATTCTCACTGGTTTAACCCAATCTACTAAATTAACACCCTGTCTGAAGACTAGAATGTTACTCAGGAATTCAGCAAAGTGGGTAGAGAGATTAAATGGGATAATTGATAATAGTAGACACTGAGTTGGTCGTAGCTTTCACTTTTATTCGAGGTGGTACAGCAGACCAGTTAGGTGTATGTATTTTCAAGTCAAACAAACTTAGACATAAATTCTTTTTCTGCCTCTATGTGATCTTGGAAAAATTGCTTAACCCAAGTCTGTTTATACATCTGCAACATGAGTATTACATTACTTACCTTACAGGATTGTTGGGTGGAATAAGTATGATAATGGCAATGTCATGTTGACACTGTCACACAATAATGGCAATAATGTACACTCTAGAGCTTGGCTTTGATCTGGGCTCTAACCCTTTTTAGTTTTCTGAACTTAGGCATGTTAGTATTTTCTTTAGTCCATAACATGGGAATAAGGATGATATTTCCTTACAAAGTTATTGTGAGAATTAAATAAGGATTACAAAGTGCTCAGCATATAGTAAAGGCTTAATAAATGTTAACAGCTGAGTTTCCAATGTGGCTGTAATGGTGAAGATGATGATGTAAAGCCTTGACATAGTTATTTAGAAAAATACAGATGCCTTAATTGAATAAGGCCTATATCAGAAGCCCCAGGAAGACATGTTAAAACACAAATTGCTGAGTCCCAACCTTAGCATTTCTGATTTAGAAGGGCTGAGCTGGGACCTGAGAATTTGCATTTCTAACAGGTTTCCAAGAGATGCTGATGGCTGTTGATCTGGGGAATCAGACTTTGAGAAATAGTGCTGTAGACAAACCATTCCATCTCCCTAAAGGCTTGTGATGAAAGGAGTCTGGCATTTAGAACAAAGTTGGCCCATTCCCTCTTAGACTCTTGAGCTAAGGTTGTATACTTGATATAAATATGTGGTCTTATCAGATAATCTTCATGTTGTCTTCATCAAGGTAACATCTCTAGGAATGCTTTGAATCACATATTAGTTGTCAGTTTCTTTTGCATCTCTCTTTAAATAACAGACATTAATTTAGAACTTTTCCTCTGTTGGAGATCTTATGTTCTCATGTTTCCATGGGAATATTTTAAATAGTCAATTTGATATAAAATCAAGAGAGATGATTGACTTTAAACTTGAAATTTCTTACATAATTCACAGTTTTTAAAATACTGTATTTCAGTTAACTTGTTAGGCACTTTCCTCAGAATATGCATTGAAGAAAAAGGGGCTATATGATCATTTAATCCACATTTTTCTTCATTGGAGTTTAGAAAAAAAATAATTTTTAGCTTCAGTTGACTAAGACTTTTAAATTGAGTAAAATATATTTACTCCATCACTTGTTTGTAGCCAGAGAAAATTAATGGGCTTTTTTTTTCCATTTAAGATATCAGGTTGTATAGCATTAAATATATTGTAGTAGCTACCTTGATTTATATTTAGTATGTCTAAACCTCTTCCTCAAGATTTTTTAGAATACACTTTATAGAAAAAATGGATTATATGTGTGTGTGAGTGTGTGTATTCAGAGAAAAATAAAGTTTATTTAGCTTTGTTATAAATACCATAATTTTTTAAATGTTCATTTTAACGATAAATTATATTTACCCAATGGCACTGGTTTATTGTAAGTGATTATTAGGCTCTCTGTGACGAGCTGTTTGATCCTGTGAAAGTCAGTTGATCTCTTTGGCCATGGTTCTTGAATCTGTAAGGTCAGAGGTTTGAACTATATCATTTCTAAGGACATTTCAAGTGCAGTAAATCTCGAATGTTTTAGATTTTCCTGCTATAAATGGATTTTTTGAAAAGTGGTCTGCAGTAGCCAACTGTTACTATCGTAAACTATATTATTTATATATCTAGCCCACAAATATACCATTAGAATTAGTGAATGCCTATACATTAATATGATGCCTTCTTAGTATCATATGACAAGTGTGGTTTTACTGAACCAAATACCACGAGAACAAGTTTTACAACTTCAGGAAAGGTTCACTAGAGTTCTCTGGATATTTTTTTTGCTCTCCAAAGTAAGGGCAGTGGAGATCTGTGTCTTTAATCCTGTTACTTGTCCCAATGGAGTATTTATCTGTTTCTCTATTGGGTTTACCTACTAGTTATTGGCAGTGAAAATAGAGAGGGAGGGAATAGACGTAATGGTGGACTTGACTGAACTTGGAGGAAATGTTAAGAATTGAGGAAATAGTGAAGGCAAGGGAGAATGGTAAAGCAAGATATTAAGTTAGATGTTTCTGAAACTTCTGTTCTTGGTTTGTAGCATGAACTTCAAAGGAGGATATCTACTTCAGAGAATGAATTTCAATCCTATTGGACATACAGGTGAATAGTGTGTAGTTAGAAATTTGGAATTGGAACTAAGTCTCAAGAATCATCAACAAATGAGTAATAGTTAAAGCTGTAGGTGAGAATGATATCATCCAGAAAAAAATAGGATGGAAAGACAGGAGAGACAAGGGTCAAAAATTGTCACTTAAAGATTGTCACTTAAAGGGACTTCCCTGGTGGCACAGTGGTTAAGAATCCGCTTGCCAATGCAGGGAACACGGGTTCAAGCCCTGGTCCGGGAGGATTCCACATGCCGCGGAGCAACTAAGCCCGTGTGCCACAACTACTGAGCCTGCGCTCGAGAGCCCGCGAGCCCCAACTACTGAAGCCCATGCACCTAGAGCCTGTGCTCCGCAACAAGAGGAGCCACTTCAGTGAGAAGCCTGTGCACCACAATGAAGAATAGCACCCGCTCCCAGCAACTAGAGAAAGCCCACGTGCACCCCCCCAACAAAGACCGAACACAGCCAAAAATAAAAATTAACTAATTAATTTAAAAAGAAAAGATGGTCACTTAAGGAATTTGAGGGAGATATAGGGAAAAACACAGAAGTAGGAAATGAACCAGCAGAGAATGTTAGCACAGAAGTCAAGAGAAGAGCATTTTAAGTTGGAGACAATGACGTGGCAGTGCAGGGAGCAGAGTTCCACTAGGTTGAGACTTTAAGAGGACTTTCAACCTAACAAAGTGGAGTCCACTTGTAAATACAGGGACTGTTGGGAAGGAAGGGCAATGTGAAGCACTTTCTAGAATGAAAGGAGATAGTTAGTGACTTTAGGTTATTCTTGAGGCCAAAATGCTTAGTAATAAGAATAAGGTAACAAATATTTGGTTCTCTTGTATGAGGAGAAAAAGGGTTAGCGTGATAATCTCAGGAGGATATGGAGCTAAGAATTTTTTTTCTGAAATGTATGTGTGGGGGTGACTGGAATGTGTTCTTAAATGAAAGGAAGGAGTTAGAGAAGGAAAAAGAGATGAGAAGGAAGGGATCATTGATGGAGCATTGTGCAGAAGAGGGTAATGTGAGAGGGAAGGGTGGAAACAAATTAACTACTTTATCTGAGATAGGAGGGAAGGATAAAAACAGATTTAGATGCAGATAGGTGTGAGATCAAGGAAGTCTATGCCAATTTATTTCCATTTTTTCTGTGAAGGAAGAGTTAGATCATTCTCTGAGAGGAAGGACAACCAAACAAGAGAAAGCTTGAACAGAGGTTTGAGACTGCTGTTAGGTAAAGAAAAAGAAGAGTCAAGTGGGAATAAGTAAAATTAAAGAATACTCGTCACTTCAAGAGCATAATTGAAGTCAGAGCTCAAAATTATTTTCATGACACTAACCAGCATATTTAACGTATTTTCTCCCATAGCATTTGGCAGCTTGGGCACATGAGAATAGGGAATGATGATATGAATTAGAAATTGGCAAGATGGGTGTTGTGGAAGGTAAGGAAGCCCAGAAGTTGGGATGATGTTACTGAGAATATAATTGAGGTGATTGACTTTCTATTGCAGGCTGGGTATGGAGAGAAATAAAGCCAGGTTGAGCCTGACAACTAGCATAATAGCAGAGGGCCAAGAGGATGTAAGTCTTGATGAGGTTGAAGAGCAGGTGGAAAGGGAGTGGGACAGGTTGGGAGGATAGGAGGTTGTACAGCATAAGCCCTCTTATCTGTTGGAATCAAAGCCAGTAGTTGATGAGTTAATCTAAAAAGTCAGTTGAGAGGCCCGTGCACCGCGATGAAGAGTGGCCCCTGCTTGCCACAACTAGAGAAAGCCCTTGCACAGAAACACAGCAAAAAAAATTAAAACAAAAAGATCTTTAAAAAAAAAAAAGTCAGTTAATGTAAAGACATTTTTTTAAAAAAGATTCTTTTACATTTATAAATTAAAATTCAATAATATTATGTTTCATTTGTTCACTAGTATTTTGATTTAAAGTTGAAGGCTTTTCTTTGATTGTTAATCTTTCTTACATAAATCATACCAGTAATTGATCGTCTGCAATTTCCTGAGTTTTTTTCTTTAATAGAGCTAACCCTTGACACCCCATCCTCCTTCTATGGCACATACACCTGAGAGTAGGCTGGTGACACCACCCTGAAGGCCTGGCCTGGAGTGAGGGCCAACCTGATTTCTTTTCCATGTGATTCAAGATATTTCTGGAGCTTTTTGCTTTTTGCAGGAGGACTTTCTTGCCACTTCATAAATGAGTAGAGAGAATTCTTAAGCACTTTCTGAATCTTACATCATTGCTCAGGTTCCTTTTTTATAGAGTGGTCACATGTGTTAGTTTTGGCTTCCTTGATACTTTCTCATATTTTAATATGCAAACTTTTTTTTCAATTTGACTGTTATTTTTCTTTTTCAGATTATTTGTTTTGGTGTGGGGTGTGAGGGAAATTTCCCAGAAACAGTGAGATGTGAGTTTTATTTTCTCAAAATAAGGATGGAGAGGTGATAGAAGTTGATTAAATCTCAGTTTTTATTTATATTTTACACTTTTAATTTTTTTATCAACTGTGATCAAAGAATATATTATTTGATAATTTTTTCCTTAAACATTTACCATAGAAGTGGCTAGCCATATTAGTTTAGGAATCTCTTTCTAAAGAGGAATTATCCTACTTTCTCAAAAGTTTGTAGTCTAACAGATATATCTCCATGCTTTTTATTTTAATGTTTGATTTAAAGATATAAAATGCAGGTTTTATGAAAGTTGGGGTCTTTAAGGAATAACTAAAGTGGAATGTTTAGGAAATTACACAAAATTTTAACTAAAAAACAACTAGATGTTTGGAATATGTTAAATAAAACTAGTTTCACAGTGCTATTTTTAGCATATGTAAAATTTCTAGAAGGTTTCACACAACACTTTTGGCTACCTGTGCGGCTACCTAGTTGGAATAGTTAGAAGGCAAAGGAGTTTCATTTCCCTTATGTACTGTTGGAACTATTTCTTGTTCTCTTGAGCAAATGTTAATTTTTTTTTAAAACATCCTTAAAAATGAAATATGCTTTGGGCTTTTGTTTTCATTTTAGGTATAGTGTCTAGGGTAATTTCAATATGCCTTTTGTTAAATATAGCTAATAATCGAGCTTTCAGAAGAAAAGCTTGCTCTGTTGAGATGCTGGAATTGTTGCAACCTCTATCCCTTTCTTCCTTCTCTCCTTCTTAGCTTGTCTCTAAGAAGAGTCTACTTCAGTATCATCAACAGTTATAGCCTCCCCAACACCCATGCCTCATAATCTTTCTTATTTCACCCCAGAAGGTAATAAGAACCAGAAATCACACTACTCCTCCTCTGACTCTTTCTTTTAATCCTAATCTACTTTTGGCCCTCACAGTCTTATCAACCAAATCTAACAAATCCTTAGTTGCTAATACTGGTTATGCCCTTTCAGGTTAACAAGGTAATTTTTTCTGTTATCATTTCCACTGAATTAGGTCTTGGCCAACTTACTGTTTAGTTGATTGGACAGTCAACCTTGATTATTTTAGTTTGGCCTTTCTTGGAGAAAAATTTTCCCAATTTATTGAAACCAAATATGAATACCTCATGGTCTCTTACTGGCTGCTTAAACTTTTTCAGGCTAATTGACATGGTCCATAATTGATCTAGAGATAGTCATTTTGGATACTGTTCCCTCAGTAGGATCTGACTTTGTTGTGAAACAAAATTTCATGTTTTCACAGTATACTACAAACTATTCATACACTGACTATCAGTTAATAGAAACAGTAGATTCAGAGGAAAGATTTTTTTTTTTTTTTTTTTTTTTTGCGATACGTGGGCCTCTCACTGTTGCGGCCTCTTCCGTTGCGGAGCACAGGCTCCGGACGCACAGGCTCAGCGGCCATGGCTCACGGGCCCAGCTGCTCCGTGGCATGTGGGATCTTCCCGGACCAGGGCACGAACCTGTGTCCCCTGCATCAGCAGGCGGACTCTCAACCACTGCGCCACCAGGGAAGCCCCAGAGGAAAGATTTTAAAAGAATGAAATTAAAGGTCAAACTAGAGATTCCATTAATAATTGAAAAATAGTAATTGAAATAATTGAAATATTGAAAAGTGAGGATGTGGAATCAAGAAACTAGTCTTTTGGGCTTCCCTGGTGGCGCAGTGGTAGAGAGTCCGCCTGCCGATGCAGGGGACATGGGTTCGTGCCCCGGTCCGGGAAGATCCCACATGCCGCGGAGCGGCTGGGCCCGTGAGCCATGGCTGTTGAGCCTGCGCATCCGGAGCCTGTGCTCCGCAACGGGAGAGGCCACAACAGTGAGAGGCCCGCGTACCGCAAAAAAAAAAAAAAAAAAAAACGCGTACCGCAAAAAAAAAAAAAAAAAAAAAAAAGAAACTAGTCTTTTGATCTTTGATAGCTTGTATAATTTATAGCACTATGGTAGTATTAGTTAAAATATTTAAATGTAAAATAAAACACATACAGCAATATAAAACCAGAAGCCCCAAAAAAGGAAGTTGGTCTCACCACATTAATATCAGTATTTTCCATATTTCTTTCTAGTGCCTCTTCACATGCAATAATTTTTATGTAAAGTATATAAATTATCATAATCTAGATATCTCCTTATATTCTTTTTTCTAGTTATAAGCATTTTCCTATATGACACATATTCTTATTTTTATTTGAGAGGAAATCTTAATATTCTTTCAAGTTGACAAATATGACTATCCCCAACTACTCCCCTATTGGACACTGATGTTTTATTGTGAAGTTTTATTGGTCAGAGATTGCAAGGGGTCTATCAAGCTGCTCTTTAACAGTCTGGTGCTAGGACCACCCCTGGTTACCAGGGTTATCAAATGACCCCTCATTCTGACTTCTAATATCAAATTTAGATAATCTGATGATGGCAGTCATAAGAGTAGGTGTCAGGGTGACCTTTGTTTTAAATCCCATCCATTTTCCAGTGGGATAAACTAAATTTACCTTGATAGAAATAAGACAGGAAATATTGCAAAGAGAAATAATTTCATTATGAGTAGCAGGCAAGAAAAGCTGAAATACATTATATATAATGTGCTATAGAAATATTTCCAGTTACTTTTCTAAATGTCTCTTGGAATTGAAAGCTATGGCAGATCAAAAAAATTGACTTGTTGAAGATTTCGTTCCCTTTCTCTTCCTACCCTCCCAAATAAAAAATAAAATCTTCTTGCATTTTTGTCCCATCTTTTTTTTCTTAAGTAATTAGTTGAATATCTTATTTTAACCAATTAATTGCTTATATAACCTAAAAGTTTTTCAGTTCTTTGAAACTACATTTCTAAATTGTGTTATGTTTACATTTTTAAATTGTATTGTTTCAGTTAGTTTTCTTGTGCGTTGCTTTGCTTTAAAATTTTTTCTCCTTCAAATTTCATTTTTACGTCTTTGACTCCAATTTCAATTGAAATAACTATATTTCATAAGTAAGCATACATCAGAGTCAGTTTTAACTTTTAGATGATCTTGTGTATTTTAACAAAAGTGTAACACTTTTTTATCCCCACTCCCTTTTTCTTTTTTTTTTTAAAGGAATCAGCAGGAGGGGATCTTCAGTCTCCTTTAACACCAGAAAGTATCAATGGGACAGATGATGAAAGAACACCTGATGTGACCCAGAACTCAGAGCCAAGGCCTGAACCGACTCAGAATGCATTGCCATTTTCACATAGGTACAGATTCAATTCAACCATCATGATTAAGTAAAATGTGTAGAAACTTACTTGGTTTCAGATAAATCTTGCAAAGTTACAACCCTGAGTGAAAATTCCAGGTCAGACTTTTTTTTTAACTGTTAACCTCAGAAAAGTTTTAATAATTTATAGTTGCCTAGATGGACTGGAGTGGACATTTCCATTACCTTTGTAGAAAAAGGGCTGCTGAGCTAATTATAGTACAAATTGTTTTTCAGTGAAACAACATATTATTGCAAATCTCTTTTACTTATTTCTTAACCCAGCTCCTAAAAAGCCTTCTTTGTTAACCTGGTTTCCATTTTCATGTATGTTCTTGAGGGTTATAAAAATTTTTTTAAAAAAATAGGTTTCCTATTCTGAAATTAAGCTTTGCCAGTCTTAGAGGTGATCTCACTGTATTATTTCAAAGAAGAAGACAAGTTATTGGTGTAACTTCCAGCATGGACCTGTTAATGTTAATGTCAGGTTCATTTTTGCACACCAACTAACAGGAGATAAATCTTCACATGCTTCTGAATTTTAAAGAATTTGATACTTTAAAAAGATGCACTTTATCCTAAATATGTTCAAAACCAGTTACATTAATTATTGGCCATATTGTGGTATTTTTAGGATGTAAGGAGGTCTGTGAAACTGTAAATGTAAACAAATATCTCTCAGTCATTGTCTTAAAGTTAATTTTTATCCTTCTTTGGAAACTTTTGACCTAGATAATTTTAATTAAAATTCAGAAAAAAGTTTTCCTTTGTTGTGCATCTCTTTGGACCAGTTCAAAAAGATCAAATTCTTTAGCATATTCAGAAGAATTGTGAAGTGAGATATTCCAAACTCTCTTTTTCATGAGAATTTTAATTTTGATTTTATTGGTTGAATATTAGGGGCATTGGACTAAACTTATTAGAGACTAACATTGAGGGACCTCATAGTCAGGCTGAGGAAGAAGAAGGAATTTGTTAAAGAGTTTTTTAGGAATGAATGGGGAAAAACTCTTTTGACTATGAGGCTATTCTAATATGTTCCTAAAAATGGTAATAATTTTGCATAAAAGAGTTAGGCATATTTTAGAATTTTCATAGAGGTAATGCTTTAACTATTGCAGTATAAGTGTATTCTCTTTTCTATAGCTAAAAAATGACTGAACACATGAACATTTTTGGTTCTTCCAATCTGAAGACTATATGTTTACATTGATTTGTAAACCATACTGGTTTTTAAAATACGCAATTACTACTAAAGAGCAATGTGATTCATATGCAGTTTTAAAAATATTTGTGTTGAGGGAAGCAAAAATTTCTTTCCTATTATATTTAACACGTCCAATTAATAAATAGATGTAACTACACTGAACATAATTATAAACTTGATTTCTTTGGCTAACACTTAAACAAGACGTGCATTGGATACTGTAGCATTATGAAATAAGAACTTTTGTATTTATCACTTGTAAAAACTATTTCTAGTTTACTTTATGTACCTAAAATTTTCTGAGTGTTTACTATTTTGCAAATCCTTAGTGTTTGGAGTTATTAACTGTAATTGGTCATCTATTGATTTTCTCTGTTTTGGGGAGTCAAATAGGAGGTTACTTTCTTTGATGTGAAGGTACAGCTTCTTTGACTACTGGAATATATAGATTAGCCAGGGAGATATTTGAGTTCTGAAAATGACATTTAACAGGTCAATTTAAGCTTTTAATTATGTTAAAGGCATTATATAATCTTACAGTTTTCTTATTATTTAAAAAACACTTCAGCATAGGATTTTAGAAGACTTATTCTCTGAACTTGTTTTTACATCAATCAGTATCAATGAATATTCTCCTTGTTACTTGATTAAAATTAAGATTTCTACCTGAGATAGAAAATTGAGTATTTTACAGCTAATGTTAGAACCTCAAAATAACAGAGGGCACCTCAGAGATGGTGTAATCTAGGATTTTTCAAACTGCAGTGGTTTGAAATCAACTTAGGTTATTCATGGCATTCTGAAAAAATGAAATATAAAATGAAACAAGTAACACCAGGATAAAACCCATATTAAGAGATGAAATTGTGTTTCAGTAACATACATATTTAAGTGTGGGCTGGATTATGGGGTAAAACGTCAGAGTTTGAAAGCATGGGCCTTTGACACATCCCAGAAGTTAGGTGATTTGTCCTAGGTCATACAGTTCATTAGTAACAGCTTTAGAACTACAGCTCAGCTCTTTTGACCCTACTGTGTACTGCCAGTTAGTTAATAGTGCATTTTAGTCTAATCCCCAAAACAAGCACATTGTTGTGTCAGGAAGTTAATAACTGTTTCTATTTTGGGAGAACTACATAGAAATAAGATCAGTGTTTCATTAATGAGAGACACAAAGAATATTAAAATAATTTCTATTCACATCTGAAACTCACAAATGTTTAAACTTGATACACTATCCTTTTTTCCCATGGCAGAGAACATTTAAAATCTGTGTTTTTAAGTCTTACTTATACTATTTATTTTTGTCTTTCTTCCTTAGTACTTATTTCAACAGAAAAGAATGAATAGGAAAAAAGATACTTTGCCAACATTCCTCTGTTCTGGTTGATACCATTTTATTGCTAAATTAGGAGCAAAATCACTAGAATATCTGTGTTTTTTGTTTTTTCTTTTAAAGATGGAAGGATATAGAGAACAATGATCTAGTCAGTCAAGTTGATTAATTTGATTGTAGTAATAGCTACTTAGCAAGCTAGCTTGTCTCTTCTTAAAATTTAAATTTTATACCTAAATCTTATTAATTCATTAATTAACATAACAAAAGGAAACCCTGATTTTCATTTGGTCCTGAAAATTTAGTAATGTGTTTATAGTTTATTTACTGTCTGTAAACTTTATTTATTTTTTAAAAAGTATTACTTAACTTTAAAGAGAAAAGCAAGATTTGTTTGTTAGTCTTTAAACTAACACAAATTTTCAAGTATATTTGAAAGAGATAACACTATAGTGAACTCCCATGAGCACGTCTCCCAGCTTCAACATTTAGGAAAAAATGGCCAGGCGTGTTTCTTTTCTAATCCTACCCACTCTTCCACTTTTGTATTATTTTTAGAGCAAATTCCAGACATATAATTTCATCCACAAATACTTTTTTAAAATTACTTTTGAACTTTTAAAAAACTTATTTACTAAGCTAGTACAACTTTTTATATTCCATCTAACTCACTGGCATTATAGAGTTACCTTTATTTACTCTTTTCTTTGTTTTTTTAAAAATTACACTGCTGAACTAAATTTTAAAATGTATGGACTGCTCAATGCTTAAGTCAAGTGCTATATAGTACTGTGTTGTGTCCTTGTTATAAACTATGCAAAAACATTCTCATTGAATAATTTAGATAACACTTTTTTAGTATATTTATTTAAATGCTTTTAAAAGTCTAGAGATGTGTAAAATAGGAAGATAATGAGGATGAAAATGTTTACTAATTTCTTTGGGGAAATGGTAATAAATTTTATCTAAATTGCTATTTTTTCTTAAAAAATATTTTTTTAACCTAAATGATAATATCCTTTTGGGACTGAGCAGGTGTACACTCTGACCTACTGAAGTGTTCAGGACATCCTTTGAGACTGTAGTCTTAGATTAGCTATATGGTTGACCCTTGAACAACACAGGTTTGAACTGCGAGGGTCCACTCATGAGTGGATTTCTTTCAATAGTAAATATTATGGTATTACAGAAGCCGCAGTTGGTTGAATCTGTGGATGTGGAACCACGGATGCAGAGGACTACCTGTAAAGTTATGCATGGCTTTTTGTCTGCACGGAGGGTTGGCACCCCTAACTCCCTGCATTGTTCAAGGGTCATCTGTATACTAAATAAAATGACTACTATACGCTTGATAGTATTTATATATATATGGAGGAAAGTTTTGTACTCTGATTCCAGGAGGGATTTGCTTCATAGCATCAGCTGTCTGGAATTTACTTGTTATTTCTTAATGAATTCTAGGATTTTTAAAAAAGATTTAAAACTATCTAAAATTCTCTTGGAAATAGTTAATTTTATAGTTTCCCAGCGCTGTTAGAATGTAAAACTGAAATATAATACTGAAAACTGAAACTTTTTATTTTGTTCATTGTGAATATATGATCCTCAGATATATAGTGATATATTGATAAATAACTGCTGTTATCCTATTTTTGAGAGTTGAAAGCAGATATGTGTATACAGCAGTAGTTCGTGAAGCTGTTTTTGTACTGATACATTTTCAAAAGTTTGATTATCTTAATGGAAAATAGGCTGTTTTGAGCACTAATTATATTTAAATTCTTCTAATGTTTAGATAATGTATTCTCATGGTGCTGCTAGAATTTATGCATTTTGGGGGTTCTGCATGTATCTTCTATTCTGTTAAAGAGATTTTTTTTTCTGCCACTTTGTGTTTCCAACAGATATTCATTAAAGGATATGTGTAGAATCATCACTCCTTACTAGGTTGATTTTGCTTTAAAGCAGTATAACTACAATTTTACCATGATCTGGGTGGGTTTATTCCATTTGTATTTAATAGATTAATTTCTTCATTTATTATCAGAGCTTCCAAAAGCTACTACTTTAAAACTGTGACTAGGGATTTTTGTAATCTCAAAAACTAAATTTCATTGGAAAATATACACACCATTTTAGTTATATGTTAAAAAAACAAGCAGTATTTTATCTTGAATCAAATATATTTTGTATGTGCTTTGAAGATGATACAAACAGGAAAAAACTGAATGACTATTAAGAGCTCTGGGGTACTATATTCTCCACAACTGTGCCATTTGTCTCTCTTTTTTATGGATAGTAAGCAAAACTTCTAAGATTATAGTTATGAAGTAAAATAGAAATAATTTCTGTGGATAACTCTTGTTTGAATAAAACTGTGTATAAAGCTGGAGGTTGATTTCACAAGAAGTGCCTTATCATTGATAAAATTGCAGATGAAAAATTTAAGTTGTAGGATTCCCCTTATTATTAATTACAATTGACTTGAATATTGTTATTCCTCTACCATTGAACCTCAAAATTAGAATTAGTTTTAAAAAATTAATTTGAAGGCCAAGACAATTTGTGAGAGATCGCAACTAAACAATTTGGAGATGTCAGAATTTCCTGTACCATAATTGTGAACAGATAGCATTTTGTAAGAGGTGCTGTGGTAATTTGGCAGTATATATAGGTCTGCATTTTCTGGGAACTAAGAAGCAGTTCATGTATTTTTGAATAAGGCACAGGAAAAAATACAGTTTAGTGACCAAGACTGTTTATTAGGTTTTTAGGTATGTATACTTAAATTTCCTACCTTAAGTTTTTAAGAACTAATTTTTATTCTATTTTAATGTCTTCTAAAAGATTTTGAAGAAAATATAAAAATTTGCTAATGCATTTTGTTGGGAATTATCACTTAATATGGATTGTTTGCAAGAAGAAAAATACTATTCGTATGAGATAAGGACATTGCTAACCGACCTTCAATAGGGATCGGTCCCTTGCCCTTCTTCTTCTCTGCCTTACCGTTGTAATTAATGGGAAGAATTTTCACCAGTCCATCCCTAGTGATTGTTAGTTTCTGTTTTCAGAATGATTGGCTTGAAGTTAGAGGTGTGATCATTCACAGTGGAACAGATTGATCTTAGGTTAATTATGACCTTTTTCCCATGGAGGGCTTCTAAAAATTCTTTTTTCCTTCCATTTCTGTTCTTAGAAGACCATAGTGGGGCTTCCATTGGAAGGGAGGTGTGTGATAACAGTTCTGCTCTAGGACTTAGGGAAAAATACTCTTCCTTTGGATTTGGCTTTCTATCTTTCCTCTTACTAGAATAGTAAGGGACAAGATGAAATAGTGGATGTAGGCAGAGGCCAAGCAAGTCACATAAATGTGTGAAGTTTGTGATGTGTATGACGGTATGGAATTGTGAGGTCTGTGGTAAGGTGGAATGTACATGGTTCATCTGGAGATACTAAAGTTTTTAAAAAATAAGGCCAAACAGAGAGATGAGGATTAGATGACCCATCTGGTTTCTAGCTTAGACTTTCAAAAGAAATCTTTGTGATTTACATATGGTTTAGTCCAAGGTAAGGATTTTAAGCAAATTCCCAGCTAGTAATATCCGTTGGCATGATGCCTTATTAAATTCTTGGTGGTGGTATTTGGGAGGATATGATTTGCAAATTTGGAATCCTGGATATTTGCTCTTTGTTGACATATTACTCTGATAGGTGTTATTACTACTCTCAAACAGAAAAATCTGACCATTGTCACTTTTCTCCTTAAAATATTTCAGTGGCATGATGTATGTAGACTAATCCATGATCATCAGATGAGACTTCCCCAGACTCATCACTTTGTGCTTCTGTAGTAGTTACTTGCATTTGCTTGTAACTACTTAAAACCAAGCAACCATGCTATTGCTCATCTGCAAGTCTTTGCTCCCTCGTTTTTGCAACGTTCTCCCTTCTCTTTAGAGTCACTGCATACACACACACACACACACACACACACACACACACACACACACACACACACCATACTTCCTTGCACCCCACCTCTGCCTCTAACTTGATCACCAACTGGTGAACCCTGGTATATCCTCATAAGGTCCAGCATCATCTCCTCCAGTAAGCTCTCTTTCATGTCCTCAGACTGAATTATGTCTCCTCTATTAAATCCCTTTTGCCTCTAAACCAACATATACAGGTTAACATTAGCTTTTCAGTGTCTCCTGGAACAAGGGTTGTGCTTTATTCATTTGTATCACCGGTGCTTAGTACAGTAGACATTCATTAAACATACGAAGGAAACAATTTCCCTCACAGAAATTGAGTATATACTCTGCCCTTGGTACGGTGCTTCAGTCAGCTAAAGTTACACCTACAGTTTCATAAGACCTTGAAGGTAAAATGTAAAACTAGTTATATTCTTTGAAAAGCAGTCACTCTTGTCAAACTTAAGACTTGAGTTTAACTGACTTAGTCTAATTTTCTTCAAAATTTCATAGTTTGTGTAATGAAATGTTAAAGATAGTGTTATAAATAATAACAGTGTTATTAAGTACCTAATAATGTGAAAGATATTAAAACGTGCATTTTCAATGTAATGGAATCATTTTTCATCCCTTTCTTGAGAATAATTTTTATTTCAGAAGCAGTGCAGAGTAATTCAATGATGTAGTTTCTGTGAAATTAGGCAGTATTCATATTCTGTGTTTTTAAAACCAGTTAGAAGCAAACTGTGCTTTTAAAAATATTATCTCTTATAAAGTTCAGCACAAGTACTTACTATCTGACTCAAAGAAGTGAATTTAAGGACTACAGATTTTTTGAAACTGAGAATTGTACTATGTACATTTGGCAAAAGTAAAGATGGAGACCAACTCTTGCTTTGTGGGATAACACATTTCACAAGGAAATAAGCTGACAAGTAATTCAGTGAAACGTATTGAAAGTAGTCCTGTTCCAGGGACTGTCTTCCTCGTAGAGTATGTAAAATGTGAATACAACTAAACCATTGAAATACGTGTAAATTTTACTTTTATTTGTTTATCAGTTTGCCATTTTCCTTTAACAGTTTAGATTAGCCGTATATTCATTGTAGACAAAATAGTTAATCTTTTTGACGCCGGCCTAAATTGAAGTCTAATTGTTGATATTAGAACTTTGGATATAGAAGGAACCTCCACTATTAATAGTCCAGCTACTTCATTTTACAGAAATGGAAGCAAGTCCAGGGAAGAGGTATTCAGCATCACTATTTGCTGATGGCTAGATAAGACCAGAAAGGACTCCAGAGTCAGTGGTCATTAGGGTCCATCCTGGTTGTGGCAGCTCTCCTTCTACTAAACTCTAAGAGGGTTTGTTTTCTGTATGACCTTTCCGATACTCGACGTCTCAGTTTTTAATCATTGTTGAACGCATATTTAACACCACTTGCCAGATTCCCCTGCTAGAGTCTTAGCTTTCGGCTAAGCCTTGTTGAGTTGTATTGGTACAATATTAGAATTATATTGGTACCAGTATTTCTTGGTAGCCCATATTGTTTCTAGTCATTTAGGCATGTAAGAGATGAGGAATAAATGTGTTGCATAAAAAAATGTGTATGCTCTTACTGTTACTGAGATGACAGAAAGGGGTAAATAAATTGGTGCAACTTGATCATTAGCATCAAAAACATACCATATACTAGGCAGGACTAGAAAAGATACTGATATAAAGAATAATTCGTTTACCTTTTTAATTCTAACGGGGTCTACTTAGCTATTAATATTCCCATTAATATTGTTAATAACAGTTTTATTGAGATACGATATACATACTAGACAATTCACCTGTTTAAAGTGTATAATTTAGTGATATTTTGTACAACCAAAATTGTACAAGAGCTTCTGCAACCATCACCACAGTCAATTTTAGAACACTTTCATTACCTCCCCCCAAAGCCTGTACCAGTTAGCAGTCACTTCCCTATTTCCCTTCACACACTTCCTGCCTCCCCCAGTCCTAGGCAACCACTAATCTACTTTCTGTCTCTGCAGATTTGTCTGTTTTGGATGTTGTGTATAAATTGAATCACATAATATGTGGTCTTTTACGACTAGTTTCTTTTACTTAGGATGTATTTTCAAGTTTTATCTATGTTGTAGAATGTGTCAATACTTCATTTCCTTTTATTGCTGAATAATATTCTATTAACCCACTCATCAGTTGATAAACATTTGGATTGTTTCCACTTTCTGGAAGTTCCACTATTGTTATGAATAATGCTGCTGTGAGCATTTGTATACGAGTTTCTGTGTGGACATACGTTTTCAGTTCTCCACATATATACCTAGTAGTGGAACTGCTAGGTCATATGGTAATTCTATGGTTAACCTTTGGGAGGAACTGCCAGACTGTTTTGCAAAGCAGCTGCACCATTTAAAATTCCCACCAGTGGTATATAAGTGTTCCAGTTTCTTCACATCATCATCAACACGTTATTATCTCTTTTTTATTATAGCCATCTTCATAGGTGTGATGTGGTATCTCATTGTGGTTTTGATTTGTATTTCCTTGATGGCTAATGTTGAACATCTTTTCATTTAGTTATTGTCCACTTGCATATCTTCTTTAGAGAAGTGGCTACTTAGATCCTTTGCCCATTTTTAATTGGGTTGTTTGTCTCTTTGTTGTTGAGTTGTAATTACTTATATATTCTAGATGTTAACTCCTTATCGGATAAATGATTTGCAGATATTTTCTCCAATTCTGTGGGTTGTCTTTTTCACTTTCTTGATGGTGTTCTTTGCAACACAAAAGCTGTTAATTTTAATTAAGTCCCATTTATCTTTTTTTTTTCTTTTGTTGCCTTTGCTTTTGTTGTCATATCTAAGAAACCATTGCCTAATCCATGGGCACAAAGATTTACACCTGTTTTCCTTGAGAGTTCTGTGATTTTAGCTCTTATGTTTAGATCTGGCCAATTTTGAGTATTTTTATATATGATGTAGGATAGAGACCCAACTTTTTTCTTTTGCATGTGGATATCCAGTTATCCCAGCATCATTTGTTGAAAAGACTGTTCTTTTCCCATTGAGTTCTCTTGGCATCCTTGTCAAAAATCAGTTGACCATAAATGTTTATATCTGAACTCTCAGTTCTATCCCATTGATCTATCCTCATGCCATTCTTCATTATTGTAGCTTTGTATTAAGTTTTGAAATTGGGGATGTGAGTTCTCCAATTTTATCCTTCCTTTTTTAAGATTTAAGATTATTCTGACAGTCCTGAGTCCCTAGGATTTCCATGTGATTTTTGGATCAGCTTGTGAATTTCTGTAAAGAAATCAGTTGGGATTCTGATAGGAACTCCATTGAATCTATAGAAAAATTTGGATGGCCATCTTAATAATGTTAAGTCTGTCAATTCATGAACATGTGATGTTTTCCCACTTAGCTCTTCAATTCTTTCAACGGTGTTTAGTTTTCAGAGTATAAGTTTTGCATTTCTTTTGTTAAATTTATTCCTAAGCATTCTTTTTGATGCTGTTATTAGTGGAATTGTTTCTTATTTTCTAATTGTCATGATGTATCTAGAAATACAGTTGATTTTGTAGAGTGATATTGTGGCCTATAAACTTGTAAAACTCAGTCTTAATAGTTTTTTCGTAGCTTCCTTAAGATTTTCTATATACAAAATTATGTCATCCACAAATAGAGATAATTTTACTTCTTCCTTTCCATTCTTGATGTCTTTTATTTCATTTTCTTGACTAATTGCCCTGTCTAAAACCTTCAGTACAATGCTGAATAGAAGTGACAAGAGTGGACATCTCCTTCTTGTTCCGGATCTTAGGGGGAAAGCTTTCAGTCTTTCATCGTTAGGTTTGCTATTAGTTGTGGCTTTTCGTAGATGCTCCTTATGATGTTGAGGAAGTTCCCATATATTCCTAGCTTTTTAGTGTTTTTTCCATTAATATTTATTCTGATTGGTTAATGATTACCTCCCCTCAATTGGTAGCTTTAGGAAACTATGCTTTGACAAATGTAACCATATGCTTTCCTTACATGGAATTGTTCTTAAAAGGTAATTTTTTTTAATTAATTTTTTTATTGGAGGTATAGTTGATATACAATGTTGTGTTAGTTTCTGCTGTACAGCAAAGTGAGTCAGTTATACGTATACATATATCCAATCTTTTTTAGATTCCATTCCCATATAGGTCATTACAGAGTAATGACTAGAGTTCCCTGTGCTATACAGTAGGTTCTTATTAGTTATCTATTTTATATACAGTAGTGTGTACATGTCCATCCCAATCTCCCAATTTATCCCTCCCCCGCTTCTCCCCTTGGCAACCATAAGTTTGTTTTCTACATCTGTGACTCAGTTTCTGTTTTGTAAATAGGTTCATTTGTACCATTTTTGATAGTTTAAAGGAAAAAAAAGAACTCGATTTACGGGGAAGAATTTTCCTTATAAAACTGTCATTAATTTTTAAAAGCTTATCACTAGGCTTCAGTTTTCCTATCTAAAAATATGAAACCTTCCAGTTTTCTAGCTTTTTATCTCCAGAATATGTGAAGCAGCTTTTATAGACAGTGGGAATGGTGGTACATTTACTTCTTATCTGATTTTGTAAGTGATATAGTTGACTTTTTTCTTCATGTTTTTTAATTAAGAGAAAACAACTGATTAAAATGCCCTTTTTTTTAAGAAGAGAAAGAATGTAAATAGTCTTTTTAAAATGATACTGGATAAATCATGGCATTATTTCAATGACTATAAAACATGTCCTTATTAAATATGAATAGAAATACACATATTAAGTTATTCATTGCAAATAACTCTGATATCTAGTGTAAATATTACTCTTGAAAAGACTAATCCTGCATTTTTTCCTTATTGCATTATAGAAATGTTAGCTGATGATTATTTTAAATGATCAGTTACGTGATCAGTACTTGTTTTACGCCAGTAGTGTTCTACCTAGTTTACCATGAAGGAGTTGTGTTTCTGGATGCATATAGTCTAAAAGAGTTTTCAGCATAGTTGTACATTAACCTTTAAGCAACATAAGCATGTTATAATCATGCCGCAGGACATTTTAAAGCCTGCCTTTGCATACAAAGTAGAAAATTAAGTCACTAGGTAAATTTAGTCAGATTTTTTTAGTGTCATTTACCAGGGGAACCAAAGTTTTTTTTTATTAATTTAAAAATCTTAACAATAAAATTTCTCCATGATACTTAATATGAAACCTTAGACACAGTTATATAGAGAGATTTCCTTCATAGCTGCTTTGGCGTCTAAAACATGAGGTTTATGGAAAAGCATGTTAGCAAAAGTGACTTTAGAAAGTATATATGATCCTTTGGGTTAATAATTTTTTGTAATTGGGTCATTTCAGGGTATGCTTTACTCACAAGCTAACTTATTATTAAAGAGACGACCTGAAGCCTCTCTGGCTCTACGAAATAATAGATTTTTTTTCCTCTAGAGATATAGAGAATGAATATTAGTAATTTGTTAAATTACAGGAAGAAACACATCATTGGGTATTATCTGAGTGCACAAACACTGCTATTGTATAGTAGCCATACCTTTTCAACTTCTTTTAAAAGGTGTAGCTAAGCCATTCTGTCATTATTACATATTGTCAGAAAGTCTTAGTTTCCATAGCAAAGGAGATGTACTTTATCTTACAGATCTCACAATCCATGGGACCTACTAGGTGTCAAGCCCTTAACTAGTA
The DNA here is from genome assembly GCF_963924675.1 of Phocoena phocoena. Classification (NCBI taxonomy): domain Eukaryota; kingdom Metazoa; phylum Chordata; class Mammalia; order Artiodactyla; family Phocoenidae; genus Phocoena; species Phocoena phocoena. Next base: position 63,347,765 of record NC_089221.1, on the reverse strand, counting down.
CTAGACATATATTACATTTTGGTTTTTTGGAGAGAAATAGGTATCTTGGGCAGAAACAATAAAGAAGAAAAATCATATACCTAAATGAACTCATTTCCCTTTCCCCCGCTTCCCACTTTAAGAAAAATTTCTGTTTGAACATTTTTTATTTTTATGGAAAAGCTGGACCCCTTACTTCCTTACATCCTTATACCTGCTGGATAGCCTACTTTTACTTTTTTTGGAAGTCAGACAAGATCAGTCCTCCAATTTGGATTTTTTTCCTACTGCGGAAACAACCAGTTTTCCTTGGTAGCTGACTTCTGTGACCACCTCTAGTTTTGGAACGTAGTGGAGTCACCATTTCCATGGAAGAAGAGGATCTGCAGTTTATCTTAATTGAAAAGATGCAAATAGACCCTGAGTGAGAGAGAGTAACTGACATGGAAGAAACATGACACTTTAAAAAGACCCAGTCTTCACAGATTTAACTTTGAAGAGCCAAAAGAATTAGTACCTATAAGGAAGATACTGAAATGTATCAGTTCCTCACTATGCCTAGATAGCATTTAAAATATCTCTGAGTAGCTGAAAAAAAAATGACTTGGCATGGCATCTTGTGTTTCATTCCTTTGGCAAAATGTTATTATACTTGCTCCACTTAATTTTCAGAAATCTTAAAAGCCCTTGATGGAGAAAATTTTCTGTTTCTTAAAAATCAAAATAGCTATTATTCCTGATAAAGATAGTGAAAAAAATAAGCAACCTAATTTTCCTGGACTTCAAAGTAGAAGTGATTCATAGATGCTGTTTCTATTAAGACTTTAATGTAGTTATTTTCCTACATGTAATCTGGTATTTATTTCTTGGTCCATTTCTTTTGTTGTCATATGACAACACTTAACTCCCCACCTCACAGGGATGTTGTGAGGCAAGTTTTAAATGTTTCTAAGAAAAGTGTAGAATTTATAACTCTTGACTGTCTCTTTGTTGGTAGTTTCTACAACCACAAGATTTTATTTTAAAATTTACAAGTGCTTTCCTATAGTTATAAATGGATATTAGGTGTATTAAAATGGAAGTAAGGTAATGAAGTTGTATTTGATTTATCACTAAGCATCCTTGTAAATAATTTAACTGAGTGAAATGTTGCATTGATTTCTTTTTTCAACGAAGAGCTTTTATACAATTATAACTAAAGAAAAGCTAAAGTAAAAGTGTCTGTTTTCCCCTTTCATTTAGTTGAGATTTAATTACTCATATGTTTAGAGAGATGAAAGGTAACCCAATTCATCAATTTCTAATGAATAGAAAATGAAAAATACAATGAAATAGATAAAATTTAAGGGAACAAGTTATAGAGAGGTGCCCAGAATTTGGGTTTTGAGTAAAACTCTGTGTTATTAATTAGATAGAGGTGAAATTTTAGTAACATTTTCATTAAAAATAGGATTAATATAGGAATAGAGATTTGATAAGCACTTGCTTCACATCACAGCAAAAAGGGTTATAAAGGAAATTTGCCTTATTAAATAAAGGGAAAATGTTTAAATATTAGCTAAAATTCATGCCTAGAGAAAAATTATTAGCCTGCAGAATTTGATTTCATTTATACAATTTCATTTTCATAACATATTTTAGAAAGTAATTGTATAACATATTCTCTTCCACATAAATCAACCAGCCCGATTTTGCAAATCAAACTTAGATATAGTGTGTGAATTATCAGATAATGACTCCCAGAGTGAGGTTTTTAAATTGCTATCAAATGTCTACTTTCTGCTGCTTTGTTTTCACTGTGTATAGTATCAAAAGACAAATCAATTCAAAGTGAATCTTTGGAGTCAGCCTTATAATCTGGCATTTGTAAACAAATAATTTAGAAAATATTTTCTAAATTACCATATTATTTAAATGTGTGTTTTATAACTTATTCTGTATGCTTTAAAAATGGGAATGGACATAGTCCTGGGTTAAGTGTGTTAGTATTCAAGAAAGCATTTGAAACCAGAATACCGTATTTTTTGAATGCCTCACTTTAAAAAAATTTAACGGCTTTAGATGAACTTTGTATGCTTCATTTTACCAGAGATCCTACTGCTCCCTACTGTCACATATACCACAAAATTCACTCACTCATGTTGTTTAAATTATTAGTTTCTTTAACTTGTATAGGGAGGTGACTGTTAAGGGGCCTTTCTTGGCTAACTTGGTTTATCCCTCTTTTCAACATTTTATAATTTGCCCTCATTTAAGCATTTTATGCATATGTTCATATCAACTACCAATATGAATCATATACATTGGTTCATAGTGTTTTCCTCTTTATTCAGTTTAATGCTGATATGTTTGAATACTGCAGGGAGAATAATGTCTTAGAAATTCTAACCTCATAATAATGAGAAAAACACTGTGTAAACAGCTAGTTTGAGGATAATTATGAAATTATTTGTAAATTTTATGTGTAAGCATTAATAAAAATAAACTCCTTTAAGAATAATTCTGAACCTGGTTTCTCTTGCCCATACTGATTTTTTTTAACATCAAAAACACTGAGAAGTTATCTTTTGATTAAAAAAAGTAGACAGTACTTTCTTTTCCCCTCAAATATGATAGTATCTAATATAGTATGTGTGTTCTAACCAGTCTATATCATAGAAAGCAAATATTAAAGTTGGTGAACATGTGCTTCAGAAATAATGAAGAAATATAACCACATTAGTCATTACCTTAACAGTATTCTTTTTCTGATGTTTAAAACTTAGAAGGGCTATCTTGTATCAGTGTCCATTTTATTATGGGAACAGTTTATAAAATACATCCTGAGCCTGACATAATTCTAGAGAGAATAATTTCCTGGGAGGAAATGTGAATAATATAATGGTTTTGTGATTATTTTGTTGGTCTCTAAAAATAAAACATGTTCTTACCATCATATACCTCTCAAAAATAAAAAGGTGAACTTGAGTTCTTCTGGCTATGCCACCAGTGGTATTCTTTCAGGCAAATTACTTAATCACTCTGAGCTGGTTTCCTCATCTATTAAGTAAAAGCGGAGGGATGGGGGTGAGTAATGATTTATAAGGTCCTGTCTCTTGATTATCTTGAAGTGATCCTGCCTTTTAATCCAGGAAATAAGATATCCTCTTGCAGTGTTCTGTTGCTGGGCATGAGATTTAGTACTGAGTTTATAATCATTAAGAACTTTGATATGTTACTGTGCTACATAAAAAATTATACTACATAAGTCAAATTAGCCATCTCTGTCTTTAAATAGAACATTAGGAAAAAGAAGTGTCTTATGCTTTTGCATTATGTGCACACATAATTAAAATTATTTAAATTCCTTCCAGATGACACTGGATTCAAAATGTGTGATCCATCAGTTATTACTTTTCAATGATAATAATTTTCATTTAAAATTAGAGTGCTAGCACAGGAGATAGCATAGTATTGTAATGTCCTGGATTGGATTATTATAATGGGATGAATTTCTGAACTATAATACTACCTAATAACTAGACTTATAGATTGAAACCCATAATGACAAGTAAATCTTCTATACTTGGGAATGGATTTTAGCAGTATCAAAATATAAACAGCAAACTGAAAGAAACTTGCTTTATGTAGTGGCTCACTTTGAAACGTGGTATTAACCAATGGAAAATGGTGAGGTCGGATATGCTGTCCTTTGAGAAAGAAAGATGTAAAAATTTAACAAGTAATATATTGCTACAGCTGGAAATAATAGTGTAGGCATTTAACACTTCAAATAGTGTTGTTTGATGTCTCATCTGTGAATCATACCTCACAGTTTAATACAACTTCTAAACTAATTTGTAGAAAGCATTATGCCCAAAAAGGCGAGGGGAGAATAGTCCTTGCTTTTAATTCACTGAAGTTCAGTGATACCAATTGAGGGAAAAATCATCTTTGTGTTTCTTCTTCCTTTATTTTCTTCCTTAAGAGATCATCTTGTGTTTGTTTGGCTTTTTAAAAATTTTATTGGAGTATAGTCAATTTACAATGTTGTGTTAGTTTCTGCTGTACAGCAAAGTGAATCAGTTATAAATATACATATATCCAGCCTCTTTTAGATTCTTTTCCCATATAGGTCATTACAGAGTATTGAGAAGAGTTCCCTTGTGCTATACAACAGGTTATTATTATTTATCCATTTTCACCTTATAATTATTTCACTTCAGAACTCTGAATGCTAGGCTATGTACACTATCCTTAGTGCTTCTAAAGATTAGGTGGTATGGTGTGTATGGAAGTCTATTTATTAAAGGGCCTTCGATGAGTATATACATATACTTTTTACTTTTTTTATAGTTTTATCTCTACTCATTTTATTTTATAATTGTCTCATGAGAAGAAGAACAGATACAATTTCTTCATTTTCCAGGAAAAAAAAATCTGAGGTGTAAGGAGGTTAGGGAATTTTTCTAAAATCTATAGATTTCAGAATTAGAATTTGACTCTAACCCTCTACTTCTCTGCCCCAGTCTTTTTCCAGTTTATCCTGAATAAATTTTAAGCCCACGTGGAGACCAAAGTTGAAAAAGATGATAATTAACAAAATTCATTTGTTGTTTGGCACAATAGTTTTTAAATATGTGGTTGAAATTCACCAGTAAGTGGTAGGTCTGTAGGCATTTAATTCATTTGAGAATGTATTATATATTTTGGTTGAGTCAGCATGGTCATATTGATTTTAGAGTTATTTACATTGACAAATATTTTAATAGTTTATCGTGTGTGCTTGTATATGTGTATAGTCATAGTATTCTTGATTATATAGCTGCAAGCAAAGGAAAATCATTAGGGAATCTTAGATTTAGGTAATTTATATTAGTGTCATAGTAAACTTACACATTATACACTTTCTTTGCTCTTTAGTCTATTGATCTAGTAATATAGTTAAGAATACAATCTGGGTGTTTACTAAGTAGCTGGCTAATGGTTTTAATACTGCTTAGAGCTCACCTTTATGTTTCCAAAACCATCATGGCATGAACAAACATTTGGAACACTTGTCCTAAGAGTTCTCAGATTTGCTTGTAAGGATATGGCAACTTAATAGCATCTAGAGAGGGTCTCATAGCAAACATCATTTCTTAGGAGCAGCAAGTTGAAACTTGCAAATAGCTTCAGAGGTATTCTACAAAAGATGGTCATAGGCCCTGAATAGTTCAAAATTAGATTCTAAATTTTATTTGAAGGTAAAGAGGTTAAAAGTAGCTCTACTATAAGCCAGTGATTCTAAAGATGTGTCCAGAGGTGAGGAGCACCTGGAAAGCACAATTATCTTTGTGAAGTGTTTTTATATGTATATATATATATACACACATATATAATCACATGGATTAGAAATCATTTAGCTAACCCATTATATATGTAAAAATTACCATGAGCCACATGCAAAAGTGTGGTCAAAATAAACATGACCAGCTGTTTCTGGAAGTTATCCATGTATAGGTCCTTTTTAATACTCATTCGTTCAAAATCATTTATTGAGCATGTCTGTGTGCCAGGACAAAGGGACTAAGATTGCCCTCAAGGAGCTTTGTGAGGCAGTGGAACATATATTTGGTGGTGATGATGATGATGCAAAGGTAGTGATTCATGGAGTGCTCTGCAAGCCCCAAAGAGCCCCAGCTGTCTTCATAGCTACTTCAACACTCTCTGATCTCATGCTTCCCTTTATACTCTTTTTGACATATTTGAGTGCCAGGTACTGTGAATACATCAGTGCACAAGGCAAACATCTCTGTTCTCATGGTGTTTAAACTTAAGTAGGGGGTGCAAGAAAAAGAAATAAATGACTGTATAATTACTGTTATGAAAAGTATCGTGTAAGAGGAGATTAAAGGGAGAGGGAGAGGGCAGGTAGTAGTCTGTCTAGATCAGAAGAGGAGGCCTCCTTGAGGGGTCACTTATCAGTCATCTTCCAGAGAATAGAAACCACCTAGAAGACTGGGGGAGGAGCAATCCAGGCAGAGGGAGGGGTGCCTGCCTTCGCCTTGAAGCCCTTGGGTGTTTAGTGCCCTTATCTGAGGTCTTGGTAGTGACAAAGGAAGGAATCTGTAGAGAAAAACTGGGATGGGAAAAAAGAGGGTTTTTTCACTCTGCAGCTCTGAGAGCAAGGAAATATGAAAAGATAAAGGTGTTTCTACTCCACGAGCTTGTAAACCATTTGAGAACAATAGCCATGATTATTTATCCTTAAATTCACATTGTCTGGTAGAGTGCTTGACACATAGTAGGTGTGCAAAAAACATTTGTTGACTCAAGTGACTGATTAATTGTTCCTTATGCATTAGAATTTTTTTTTCTACAATTAGGGTAGAAATTCCTTTGAGGACGAGAAAAATATATACATCTATTTAGTGATAAGTGGTATCAGAAAATGGAATCTAAAATAGGCTTGTCTTCATTCTTGAATTTCTCTGTTCAGTTTTACAAAAATGCATCTGAAAGTATTTATACTCTCAAAAGATTAACATTTTTAAGTTGCCTATGAAGTTAGCTGCCACAAGTCGTGTCATTTTAATATAATTCTTGAAAAACTCAGCATGGAAGCTAGCTTTCCAGATCTATATTTGCATAGACTTCCTCCTAAGTATTTTTTTCCAGCTTGAGATATAATTGCTGTATTGTATAAGTTTAAGGTGTACAATGTGTGTTGATTTGGTGCATTTATATATTGCAGATGATTGTGTTAGCTAACACCTGTGTCAGGTTACATAATTACCATTTCTTTTTTTTGTGGTGAGAACATTTAAGATCTACTCTTAGCAACTTTCAAGTATATAATACAGTATTATTAACTGTAATCACTTTGCTGTACATTAGATTCCCAGAACTTATGCGTTTACTACCTGGAAGTTTGCACTCTTTGACCAACATCTCGATTCCTTTTCCCCAACCCCATCCCCTGGTAACTGCCATTGTGGTCTCTGTTTCTTGCATTTGGCTTTTTTAGATTCCACGTATTAAGTGATAGAATATAGCAGGGGTCCCCAACCCCCGGACCTTGGACCACTACTGGTCTTCCGCCTCTTAGGAGCCGGGCCGCACAGCAGGAGGTGCGCGGTGGGCGGGTGAGCGAGCAAAGCTTCATCTGCTGCTCCCAGTCGCTCCCCATCGCTTGCGTTTCCTCCTGAACCATGTCTCGCATTACTGCCTGAACCACCCGCCCCCGCCGCCCACCCACCTTCCGTGGAAAAATTGTCTTCCATGAAACTGGTCCCTGGTGCCAAAAAGGTTGGGGACTGCTGTCACATAGTATTTGCCTTATTTCACTTAGCATGAACGCTCTTAAGGCCCATCCAGTGTTGTTGCAACTGGCAGGATGTACTTCTTTCTGGTGGCTGAATAATATTTCATTGTGTGTATACCACATCTTTATTCCTCTATTGATGAACACTTAGGTTGTTTCCATATTTTGGCTATTGTGAATAATGCTGCAGTGACCCTGGGCTCATAAGCCTTTAACTTGTTTTTTATAAATCAGTAACAATCATAGAGCTAACTTAACTAATTGAAAGGCAAAAAAAAAAAATCAGTCATTACAAGCTCATAAAATATTTACATAAGGACTTCACTAATATGGGCAAACTAATATATATGATAGAAGCTCCTCTAAAGCTTGGGATATATAGTTATTTGGAGTTATTTTCCAAAGGCTGTTAATAAACCAAGTAAACCTCAAAGCATATTTTAGTGCTAAGAGCCTAGATTTAGTAGACTCTGCACTCATTTGTAGAAAACAGCATAGCAAAAAGTAATAGAAGGCCCTTAAAGTAATTATGCAGATATTCACATTTATATGTTTTATAAAATTATTTACTTTTACATGTAAATGTAAATAAAACAAGTCATCCATCTCTATAATATAAAGTCTTTTGATTTTGAGTTATTTAGTGATATGGATGTCTATTGTTTTCATATCCTCAAAAAGAAGTATAGAGATCCTGCTTTATTAGTCAATCCATACTTGTAACCATTCTCCATTTCAAAATACATTTTGCAAATTTTGCTATGATGTCGAAGACCTTTGGAGCAATAACTTAAATCTGTTTAATCCAAACTTAATCTGTTTAAATTAGTATAATCTGATAATTATTTTTATTAATCCACATTCTAAGCTAGTTGAAAAGTAGTCACCTGCATGGCATTCTCAACACCCTTACATATGATTGCGTGTAGCCTATTGTGATAAATAATAGAGCAGAGGAGCACATGTGAAAAAATGCTTTATGGTTTAGTTGCAAAAACCTTAAGGCAGGAGTCTTAATTCAAGTTTTAGCTCTGTTGCTGCTATATAGAAGGCAGAAAGCCCCCATCCGTTACAGCATTTGGATTCAATAGTTGAGTTAGTTAATTCAGTTGCTTAAGCATGGTGTAAATGAAGCCCACATCACTGATCTTGACATCATATGTGATAGCTTCACACAAACAAAAACTCTTTCCAAGTCACAGATTACAGAAGAGGTGTTAGAGCAAAAGGGAAACTTAAATTTGTGGGATGGTTATGTTCAAATCTGTCACTGTTACTAGAAAAACGACACAAAGCAGTATCCTGCTGACAGTGATTTTAGTTGTATCATCTTTCTATTGCTAAAGTGGTGACTCTTGCAGAACTAATCTGCGGTTGGAGTACAGCCAGTCTTCATCAACTTGGCCAATAAAGTTGGTTCTTGGAGTTACTTTGGCTTCCATCCAGGCTGAGCAGGCAGGCTTTAGAGGGAAAACCAAAAAAGCCTGTCTTGTTAATAGCCAATCAATCAGTAGTAGGCTAAGTTATTATTAATTCTGAGGTATATTCACCTATCATCTCCACCTTTTTAAAGTTCGTTTGCATAATACTTCTGGTCAGGGCCTTTACCTTTGCATATTATTTACATAGCTCACATATACATTAAATAAAAGAAGTTAGTAATGATGATCTGCCTCAACTAAAAAACAATAATAGTTGCAAGTAAAATTTTGTTCATTCTACAACTCAAACTTTTAAGTAATTTGAAGTTATGTCTTTTGACTCTGGCCTTACCTTTAAAAACAAATTTAAACTGAAATGCAAAAGTTCTCTGATTCTGAGTGTTAAGTAATGGTCAATTAAATTATTTATTACAGTTGGTTTCTAAAACAATGAAAAGTTTTCTTGACAAGAAATTGGAAAACAGATTTTACTGTAAAATTATCCATATATTTCTACTCAATTTTAGCTCTTGCAAAATCTCTGCTAATAGCATCTTTTCCATTCTGCTAGTACTGAGCGAGATTTCTGTTTTATTTATCTTGTTTTTCCCCAACAATACTAAATATTGTGCTGAACAATTTTTAGCATGGATTTTCTTTAAGTGACCTACTTTGCAAGGAAACAGAGACATCTTAGCCTCTAAAACTCAATCAAATTATGGATAGATAAAAATATTCATTTCTGTCTTGAATAAAGTATGATGATTATAATGCTATTACCCTGTAAATAAAAGAACAGCCTCAATATTAATTGATCTCACTCTTTGTAAAAGATAGATGTATATTCATAAGAGATAAGAGGAACGTAACTCTTAGTATTTAAGGTTGTTTCCCTGAAGACATCTCCCCAATAGGATAATCTAACATCGTTCTCTGAATAAGTTTCCAAAGAAAGTTTTTAGTCACTGACCAGTTTTTATAAGAGGGAAATCAACACAATTATTGACTTGCCTAAAGGCAGTAGATGCACAATTCACAGTATGACCTTGAGTAAATTCTTTTCTTGTCTCATTTATGAACTAGCAGTAGGCCCACTAAATAGCTTTTCCTCCCTTCCCTTACATCCAGCATCCAACCCTCTCAAATTCACTGATGGTAGGGGAAGTATGATTTACATTAAAATATTTTAAACACCTCTAAAGTAGTTTGAGCCTTTCACAAATAAATATCTTTGAGCAAGAAGTTGGTATCCACGCCCACTTTACTTTAAAGAGAATAGGCTGCTTTACGTTTTCAAAGGGAATCTCTTTAAAGGTTTTTGAGGTCAAAGAGATAGGGAGTTGCAGTGAGAGTAAAAAGGGAAAATGAAATTGGCACCTCTCTGGTCCCTTCACCTTGTATCTCCATTCCTTGACCACAGGTACTTTAAGGCACATGGCAGAGACCACAGACATGACTGTGCCAGGCAGGCCTTGTGCAGATGTTAGCAGATACTATAGTATGAAGCCATCTCCAGTGAAAGCTACTCTAGCACATAGATATGCTTCCATTACTGCTAGGAACACATGGGTGGTAGGGGATTTCTAAGGGCCTCTTTTTAGTGGGTTTATTGGTCCCTCAATTTTAGTGAATAAAAACAGGCCTAGGGCTAGACTTTTTGTGTCCTCTAAAGTCAAATGGGAAACTCTGCATTAAAGTGCATTATGTTTTTATGAGGTAAACATAGCATAGTTCAAATTCAGATTTCACCTTCTCTTCTCACCCCTCACAATCAGAAAGCAACCTTACCACTTCATGAGAATCATGTTTGTTAACTTATTTTCTCACTCCTTCATTAGCTTGATAAATTTATTCTGAGGTCTACACCAAAGGTTTAAACTTATAAATAATACATCTGTTTTACCTAAGGGTGACAGCAGAAATCATGGAGTGCACACCTGATGTGGTTTCACTTGAATCATATCTGCTTAAGTTATTTACATCACTAATCAAAAATATCTCCCTTAAAATATTTAATGTAATCTCTTTAGCTTTATAGCTCACTGAAGATTCTTTCAGGATTCTTTATTGCCTGTACGTGTACAAAAGGCACTAACATATGATGGTTAGGTGCTTTCTTCAAGGGTACTTTTATTTGGGCTGTTTATTCCTCAAAATTAATGAGGAGAGTTAGTATTAATCCTCATTTTGCAGATGAGGAAGCTGAGACCCCGTGAGGTTAGATAACATCCCTGAAGTCCTATAACTAGCAAATGGCCAGAGCCATGATTTGAACCATATCAACAACAGAGTCCTGAACCTGTGCCTTTTTTAAATTGAGATACAATTGACATATAACATTGTATTAGTTTTCAGTGTATCTGAGCCTATACTTTTAATCACTGTTTCACAGTTGGTTCTTGCTTAATGTGTACTTTTAACAGAATTCTTCACAACTTAGAAATTTCTATTTATAGACTGTTACAGACATGCATTTGTTATACATTTGGAAGTAATTTGCTTCAGATTAATTTCATAACTTCCTCAGAAAAGTCAGTGGTATTTCAGTTTCTTTACCAGAACTAAGGAAAATTCTGTAGTTTATCTGATTCCAGATGCCTTTGATAAGACACACTATTATTTATATACTACCAAGAAAAAACATTGTCAATTAAACTGACCATAACAGCTCTCTTTCAGGTATATTTAAACATAGATATTAATATATCTATGTAACTCTTTTGTACATACGTAATATATATAAAATAAATGGTTTAAGATGTTCCTTAATTTCATCATATGCAGAGTTCAACTCACTTTCAGATTCTATAACTTAAGTCCAGTTTTTTGTTTGTTTGTTTGTTTGTTTGTTTTTTGCGGTACGCGGGCCTCTCACTGTTGTGTCCTCTCCCGTTGCGGAGCACAGGCTCAGCGGCCATGGCCCACGGGCCCAGCCGCTCCGCGGCATGTGGGATCTTCCCAGACCGGGGCACGAACCCGTGTCCCCTGCATCGGCAGGCGGATTCTCAACCACTGCGCCACCAGGGAAGCCCTATGTCCAGTTTTTCAACCCAGTATCATCTTTTGGGGCTGTCAATAACATTAGTGATACAGTGTTTCTTTAAAAACTACTTTACTCTTGTCTCTGAGATTTTCTTCCAAACCACTGTTTATTAAAAGCTTTAATACTTAAATTCCATTTCACTTCTAAAAACTGTGTTTCCCAATTATAACCATGTGACTTCCAGTTCACAACAGGGCTGTCTTTAAAACTTTATTGGCAAACGTATCTTCACCTGTTTACCATTAGCGATCACTTTCTATATTGTATGTTAATCCAGACACACCAGGCTCTGTGCAAAGATAATGTATTGTGAGGCAGGGAAGGAATCTGAGCTGGAAAGTAAAATTTGGGACATTATCAAGGCAAACATTGAAAGCAATGGTCAGAGGAGGCAGCTTTTAGAAGCAGGTGCCAACAGGAGGGTAAGGAACAGAGCAAAGGGAACATCTGATAAGAAGGCCCCAAGGATAAGCATAAAGATAAGGAAGTTGCCAAAATTCCAGTCAGCTTTGAGAGGCACCTTGTTAAGGATTTAGGCAAATTGGGGCTTTCAGCCATATCTAGTAGAAAAATTCTTAGTATACTAGGTTCTTTAAATACCGTTTATACACAATGCAAAATTACTGTTTTCATTTAAGAGGTCTTTATTTGCTCTAAAAGAATAGCTTACATTGTATTAAGAAAAACAAATTTCGATCCAAACTGTTGAAGAAGGCCTTAGTTTCTCAGTGGCACTAGCTTGGGGCCAGTAGGTGGGCATGAGAGCACCTAGCCCAGAAGTGGCACACAAACAGGTTGAACGCCATGGTGGCTGCAACTGCATCCACAGGTGTGGAGAGGGAGTGAGGAGAGAAACCAACAGGCAGGTCCTGAGACAAGGCAGTATCGTGGGGTGCTCACATCAGCCCTCTTACTTTCATAGTTAGGGAGTGACCTCACTACCAAGATTAATGTCAAGAAGTAAGCCTATTGCAACCTAATCTTAAATCCTCTTTTAAAAGCTTATCTGGATATTTTTCACAGTTCTACATAATTAACATGCTTATTAGGAAATATATATCAATACAAGGGGCTACCATTCCAGAGACTCTGATGGTGGATCCTGGGTCCTGGAGGCATGGGAGAGAGGCATCTTTCTTCAATGCTACAACTGACCATTCACATAGAGGATTCACTCCACAGGTTAAATAAATGCATTGTTTGTGCATAAGATTCTTATTCTGTTAGACAGTCTATTTGTTAGATAGTACTTTTGAAGTACTTTTTCTTCTAGATTTTATGTAACTAATTTAATGAAGTTTACTACTTTCTTGCAGAACTCTGACATTAGATGAAGGAAAACAGTAAAATTCCAGTTTAAGGAACCTTTCAAATGATGTTTTTGGAGTGTTTTGAACTCCTTCATCTGACTTCTAGATCTCAAGCCAACAGGAAATCAGCTGGTCCTTTTTGAAGGGAAACTCTACCAAACAGTCACAAGAATAAAGAATTATTTTGCCCTTTATTCCAACATTCAGACATGAGATCATAGTTGTATTTCAGTATATCTTCTGACTCACCAGTGTCTCCAGCTAAGCAATTGCTTTGCAAACAGTTAATGTGAAACTATTAAAACTGTACCTGTAAAAAAGGACCAAGTTAGTAGCCAGAGAACCCCAATATTTTTTTAAAAAAACAAGTGTTCTGAAATGTAAAATGCTAACTTAAAATGTTGGTATCAGAATTAATCCCAAGGTATTCATTACCGCTAAAAATCAGGAACGTGATACCTTAAGTTGTAGACTAAAGCAAGGAACATTGTTTTTGCAAACTTGCAAAAGTGTGCCAAGTATTTAACATTATATGTAAGGGCTGAACACGTCTGAGATAGCTCACATGTGGAACTTCCTTCAGGGCACTGTAGAATTCATTATAAACCGAAATTGTGGAAGGTATTCTAATATACTGGATGGTGAAAGGAATATATAAAGAAGCTGTAGAGAGAAAACAGGGCAGATTGACCAAAATCAAAAACATTTTATTTCCTAAGTTGTGCTGTAGAAAGACAGATTATTAGAGGAGCAGCTCATTAAGTACAGGTAGCAAGAATGTTCTGAAAGATTCAGATTTACCAACAAAGATGAAATTTTGGTTGATATGGCAAAATAGCCTTAACAACACATTTATTTACCTTGGAACCAAGTATAAAAAAATGCAGAAACAAAAACTTAGCATTGAACTGCTCTGCTGTAGTATTCATTTCAGCACTATTAAGTCTCAAATTGTTATGGTTTACTGTAGTCTTGTGCAATATGCGAAAAAGTATTTGATATGACAGTTTTTTCAACATTTGTTTTTTAGTGCAATCAGCAGTACTTTGGGCTCTGCAGAGGAAATAAGAAAAAGGTTAATGGGAATCCATTGATCAGCTTATCTGTGGCCAGACATCACTACTTAATACATTAGAGGTTCAAAACATGTTCAGGGATATGAAGTAAACAAGCTATAGTATATCAAAACTTTGTTCATCTTTTTCTTTCCTGTTCCAGAGGCATTGTTTTAATTTTTTCCTGCCCAAATCAATTTTAATTATACCTTGTCTATGTCCCATTCCTTTCCTTTGTGTATATCTCTGCCTCTCTAATCCTATTTCTCCTATCTACTTCTTATCACCATCTCCAGTTGCCCTCATCTCCTTCCTTTTAATTTTCAACTCTCTTATTATGTGTCACAGCTGTTCTGTTTCCTGCCCACCCAGTCTCTTCCTATGCCAACAAATACATGAGTGGAGCAGCTTAGAGACCATTCTACCCGTTTTAAGAAGACCTGACTTTCCAGAGCTCCTATTATTTGGAATCCTACAAGTCATAGAAAGAGTATCTAGGAGTGCTTCGATAGACTTTTTTTTCTTTTAGTTGTGTGATATTTTTATTTGAAGTATAATTTATGTATAGTAAAATTCACCTTTTCTACTGTACAGTTTTATGAGGTTTGACAAATTTGTACAGTTGTGTACACATCAACACAATCAAGGTAAAGAAGGGTTCAATCACCCCCCAAAATTCTCTCCTGCTCTTTTGTAGTCAGCCTCTCCCCATTACCCCCAGCTCCTAGCAACCAGTGATCTGTTTTCTGTCGCTATAGTTTTGCCTTTTCCCTAATGTCATATAAATGGAATCATACATTAAAGAAAGAATGGAATCATACAGTATGTAGCCCTTTTTTTCCTTTTTAAAAAAACTGGGGTAAAATATATATAACATAAAATTTATCATCTTAACCATTTTAAAGTGTACAGTTCAATATTGTTAAGTATATTCACGTCGTTGTGGAACCAATCTATAGAACTCTTTCATCTTGCAAAACGGACACATTATATACCCTTTAAACAGAAATTCTCCATTCTTCTCTTCCCCCTAGCCCCTGGAAACTACCCTGCTACTTTTTGTCTCTACGAATCTAACTACTCTAGCTAACTTACATAGGAGGAATCATATGGTGTTTGTCTTTTTGTGACTAATTTATTTCACTTAGCATAATGTCCTCTGGGTTTCTCCATGTCGTAGTATGTATAAGAATTTCCTTCCTTTTTATTTTTTAAAGTGTTTGTTTGTTTGTTTGATTTGGCTATGTTGGGTCTTCATTGCTGTGCGCGGGGTTTCTCTAGTTGCGGCGAGTGAGAGCTACTCTTCATTGCAGTGTGCGGGCTTCTCATTGCAGTGGCTTCTCTTGTTGCAAAGTGCGGGCTCTAGGCACGTGGGCTTCAGTAGTTGCAGCACGCAGGCTAAGTAGCTGTGGTGCCCGGGCTTAGTTCCTCTGCGACATGTGGGATCTTCCTGGACCAGGTGTCCCCTGCATTGGCAGGTGGATTCTTTTTTTTTTTTTTTTTTTTAGCGGTACACGGGCCTCTCACTGTTGTGGCCTCTCCCGTTGCGGAGCACAGGCTCCGCGGCCATGGCTCACGGGCCCAGGCGCTCCGCGGCATGTGGGATCTTCCCGGACCGGGGCACGAACCTGTGTCCCCTGCATCGGCAGGCGGACTCTCAACCACTGTGCCACCAGGCAAGCCCCCTGGCAGGCGGATTCTTAACCACTGTGCCCCCAGGGAAGTCCCAGTTTCCTTCCATTTTAAGGCTCAGTAATACTCCACTGTATGTATGATGTATTTACCACATTTTATTTATCCATGCATCAGTGGATTCTTGGGTTGCTTCTACCTTTTAACTATCTTGAATGATACTGCTATGAACATTGTTATGGAAATATATTTTAGATATTTACCAAGAAGTGGAATTACTGGATCATATGGTTATTCTATTCTCAATTTTTTGAGGGACTGCTATACCGTTTTCCACATCAGCTGCCCCATTCCCACCAACAGTACATAATGGTTCCAATTTCTTCATATTCTCACCAACACTTGTTATTTTCTGTTTTTTTGACAGTAGCCATCCAAATGGGTGTAAGGTAGTATTTCATTTTGAATTTGATTTGCATTTCCCTAATGATTAGCAATGTTGCATCTTTTCAAGTGCTTACTGGCCATTTGTGTATCTTCTTTGGAGAAATATTTATTCTAGTCCTTTGCCCATGTTTTGATCAGGCTGCTTGGGTTTTTTTTTTGTTTTTTTTGTTTTGTTTTTGCAGTACGCGGGCCTCTCACTGTTGTGGCCTCTCCCATTGCGGAGCACAGGCTCCGGACGCACAGGCCCAGTGGCCATGGCTCATGGGCCCAGCCTCTCCGCAGCATGTGGGATCTTCCCGGACCGGGGCACGAACCCGTGTCCCCTGCATCGGCAGGTGGACTCTCAACCACTGTGCCACCAGAGAAGCCCAGGCTGCTTGTTTTTTGTTGTTGTTGAGTTGTAGGAATTCTTCATATATTCTGGATATATGATTTGCAAATATCTTTTCCAATTTGTGGGTTGCCTTTTAACTCTTGATTGTATCCTTTGATGCACAGAAGTTTTAAATTTTGCCATACTCCAGCTGTATCTATTTTTTTCTTTTATTACCTGTGCTTTCTGTGATATATCCAAGAAATCATCATAAGTCCAATGTCATGGAGCTTTTCACATGTTTTCTTCTTAAGGGTTTTATAGTTTTTGCTCTTATGCTTGATCCATTTTTAGTTAATTTTTGCGTATGGTGTGAGACACAGAACTAAGTTCATTCTTTTGCATATGGATATCCAGTTTTCCCAGCACCATTTGTTGAAAAAAACTGTCATTTCCTTATTGAATGGCCATGGCAACCATGTATGTGAAAATCATTTGACCACATATGTGAGGGTTTATTTCTGGACTTTCTCTTCCTTTGGCCTATATGTCTGCCTTTATGCCAATACCACATTATTTTGATTACCGTAGCTTCATAATACATTTGAAATCAGGAAATGTGAGACCTCTAACTTTGTTCTTCTTTTTCAAGATTGTTTTATCTGTTCAGAGTTTCTTGAGGTGCCATATGAATTTTAGGATGGATTTTTCTGTTTCTCCAAAAAGCACTGTTGGGATTTTGATAGGGATTACATTGAATTTGTAGATCACTTTGGGTTGTATTGACATCTTCACAATATTAAATCTTCCAGTCCATCTACATGGTATGTCTTTCTGTTTATTTGTGTCTTCTTTAATTTCATTCAGCAACATTCTATAGTTTTCATTGTACAAGTCTTTCACCTTCTTGGTTAAGTTTATTCCTAAGTAGTTTATTCTATTTAATACTATTGTGAACAGAATTGTTTTCTTAATTTCCTTTGCAGATTGTTCAGTGTATATAGAATCACAGCTAGTTTTTGTGTGCTGATTTTTGTATCCTGCAACTTTGCTGAACTCATTTGTTAGTTCTAACAGCTTTTTTGTGGAATCTTTAGGGTTATCCACATATAAGATCATGTCATCTGCAACAGAGATAATTTCACTTCTTCCTTTCCAATTTAAATGCCTTTTATTTATTTTTCTTGCCTAATTCCTCTGGCTGGGACTTCCTGTATCATATTGAATTTAAAATGATGAAATAGTCATCCTTCTCTTGTTTCTGGTCTTAAAGGAAAAGGCTTCAGTCTTTCACCTTTGAATCTGATATTAGCTATGTGCTTTTCTTACATGGTCTTTATTATGTTAGGTAGTTTCTTTCTATTCCTAGTTTATTGAGTGTTTTGAAAAATCACAAAAGGATGTTGAAATTTGTCAACTGCCTTTTTTACATCAATTGAGATGATCAAATGGTTTTTTTCCCCTTCATTCTGTTAATGTGGTATGCTATATTGATTTTTGCTTTGTTGATCCACTCTTGCATTCCAGAATCTCTTTTCATTTTTAAATAGTGTCTTTCAAAGAGAATGTTTCAATTTTTATAAAATCCCTTTTCTCAGTTTTTTAAAATGGATCATCCTTTTGGTGTTGTATCTAAGAAACCTTTGCCTAACTGAGGGAGACAAACATTTTTTCCTATGGTTTCTTCTAGAAGTTTATAGTTTTATATTTTGAGTTAATTTCTGTATTGAATATGAGATATGAGTCAAGATTCTTTGTTTTTCCTTTTGTATGTGGTTATCCAGTTGTTTCAGCACCATTTGTTTAAAAGACTATTTTTTCTCCTTTGGATTGTCTTAGACCCTTTATAACTATCTTCATTTTAATCATTTTCAGATATTTTCCTGTCTTTCCTGTCTCCCTTGGAGATCCAGGTTTTGCTCTTGTATCATAGTCTTTCACCTGAAGAACTTTCTTTAATATTTCTTATAGTGTATGTCTGCTGTTAATGAATTCTCTCATCTATTGTTTGTCTGAAAAACTCTTTTTTATTTCACTTTCATTTAGAGAGGTATTTTTGTTGCGTGTAGAATTCTGAGCTGAGAATTGTTTTCTTTCATGACTGTCACTCCATTGTCTTTTGAATTACTTAGTTTGTGATCAGAAACCTACTGTAATTGTTACTTTTGTTCCTCTATATGTAATATGTTTTTGAGTTTTTTGGATCTGAGGTTTAATGTCTTTTATTATTTTTTGAAAATTCTTAGCCAGATTCTCTTCAAAATATTTCTTCTGCCTTTTTTTCTCTTCTCCTTTTGGGATTCCAGCTACACATTTGTTGAACAGTTTGATATTGCCCCACATCTTGAATACCTTGTTTCTTTTTTTTCATTCTTTTTTCTATTTGTGTTTCAGTTTGGCTAATTTCTGTTTGGTTTCAAGTTCACTGACTTTTATGCAGCCATGTCACGTTTACTGATGAGCCTGTCAGAAGAATTGTTCATCTCTATTATCATGTTCTTTACCTCTAGCATTTCCATTTGACTCTTATAGTTTCCATCTCTGTTGAAATTCAACATCTGATGATACAGGTTGTCCTCCTTTTCCATTAAAACCTTTAGCATAGCTATTTTACATTCCTTGTTTGATAAATACTACTTTGTGGTCATCTATGGGTGTGACTCTGTTGACTGCTTTCTCTCTTGGCAGTAGGTTTTTTCCCTTGCTTTTTGGTATGTCTTATAATTTTTTACTGAATGCCAAAAGTAAGGCATTCAATAAAGATAAATAGTATTTACTCCTGGAGATGGGCCTGACTCTTCTGCTAGGTTGTTAGTGTGAAGGTTAAGCTGGTTTATTCAGGGGTTGACCTGGATTTGGAATTTGTTGTTGCTGTGGTTACCATGAGTACATCACAGGCTTTAAACATGTCTAGCATTACCATGTGCTTAGAGTTGGGTTTGGGTTGCTGGAAGGTTTTCTTACTGTTTCTGCTCCACCCTCAGCTTTTGGTCTTTTCTACGTACCTTTGCCTCAGAGGGGGTCTGTCTCTTGACCTCCCCCCAGTAGAAGGCTGCTGTCAGCTTGGTGGTAGGGGATAGGATAGGTTTCTCTATTGTCCTTGTCCAGCCTCAATCTTGGGCAGGCCCTGTGTCCTGGGGTATCAGGGTGGGGTTCTCTCAGTGATCCTGTACCCCTCCAAGTAGCAGACAAATTCAACCTTGTAAATCTAACAGTCTTATGCAGGAGTTTCCTGCCCCATCCCCCAAGGTTGGAGACCTCTAATGGTCTAGGACCTCTAGTAGTCTAGGACTGTTTTTTGTTCTTTTCACAGGGTTATAGAGTTTTATTCCCTACTTTTCCCCTAGCCATCACGGGTCTTCATCTGTGTCTGAGAGGGTGGGGGTAACAAGATTTTCTCCCCTTCTCCCAGTGATTTAAGGCTTTGTTTCCAAAGAGGAAAAGAATCCTGACCATGCTTCGTGGCTTTTCCACAGTGGTGGCCTCTTCCCTCACCCAAGGATCCCTGGAACTTCTGTCACTGTGGAGTTTGGGGCCCAGCACAGTGGTATGTGAATGCATTCTGGTTCACTGACATGGAAGCTCTCCAAACCTCATCCTTTTGGGTTTTTATGGAGGCTCCATTATGTAGACATAATTGATTAACTCATTGGCCATTAGTCATTGATTCAGTCTGCAGCCCCTCTTCCCTCCCTGGAAATCAGGGATTGGGACTGAAAGTTCCAACTCTGTTCTCATGGTTGGTTTCCTTGGCAGCCAGTCCCCCCTACTTTAGGGGTTTCCCAGAGTCACCTCATTAACATAAACTTACTTGTGGCTGAACAGGGCTTATTATGAATAACAAGACACATTTCACCTTTATGGTTCTGGATCAGTTTCAGGAACTAAGGACAAAAGACCAAATATTATAAAAAAGATGCTCCCATTGCTCTATTGCTTAGGAAAGTCCAAGGGTTTGGGGAACTATTGAACTAGGAACCATGGACAAAGACCAAAATGTATGTTTATTATAAATCGCAATATTACAGATATATAGTGGGGTTTTTTTAAGTTATATGTAGTATTAGTTTGCTAGGGCTGCCCTAACATATACTACAGTCTGGGTGGCTTAAACAGTAGACTTTTATTTTCTGTAGGCTGGAAGTCTGAAGATCAAGGTGTTGACAGGATTGTTTCTCCTGAGACCTCTCCTTGGCTTGCAGATGCTTTCTTCCAGTGTCTTCACATGACCTTCCTCAGTGCATGTCGGTGTTCTAATTCATCTTCTTATAAGGACACCAGTCATATTGGATCAGGGATCACCCTAATTACCCCATTTAACTTAATTACCTCTTTTAAGACCCTGTCTTCAAATGTACTCATATCTTGAGGTACTGGGAGTTAGTATTTTAACACATTCATTCGTGAGCAGACACAATTCAGCCCATAATGCAAAGAATTGGGGAAAAAACCAGAAATGTAGAGATCATCTAGGACAGTACTGTCCAGTAGAACTTTCTGTGATGATGAAAAGTTCTGTATCTTTGCTGTCCAGTATGGTAGCCACTAGTCATGTGTGGCTGTTGAGCATATGAAATGTGCCCAAAGGGACTGAGAAGCTGAATTTTTTACTTTAATTCTGAGCAATTTAAATGTAAATGGTCACATGCAGCTAGCGGCTAACATTTGGACAATCACAAATAATGACTGAAATAATTGTGATGTAGGCTGAGTTCTCAAATTCTTAATGGACTTTGCTACATACAGATTGTAAGATAAAACCTAGAGAAATAAAAAATAAAGCACTCTCATTTTTGTTCTTTTTCCTTTTATAAAGATGGTAATCTTACTTTATAATTGTGAAATTTTCAACAAATGTGTTTTAGAAATATTCAAAATCATTTTTTCTGCTCTTTAATTTTTTTTTTTTTTTTTTTTTTTGCGGTACGCGGGCCTCTCACTGCCATGGCCTCTCCCGTCGCGGAGCACAGGCTCCGGACGCGCAGGCTCAGCGGCCATGGCTCACAGGCCCAGCCGCTCCGCGGCATGTGGGATCCTCCTGGACCGGGGTACGAACCCGCGTCCCCTGCATCGGCAGGCGGACTCTCAACCACTGCGCCACCAGGGAAGCCCTGCTCTTTAATTTTTAAGAGGTTTGATATTTGCATGTATCAAGTGTTTAAATTAGTTCAGTAAGATTTTTGTTGTCAGATTGTAGAGTCCATTTAAATAAAACTAACATCTGTAGCAGAAAAATTGGTAGATGGTTTAAAAATCTATAATTCAGTTAGGGCAGGTGAATTGGTGCATGGTTTACTCAGAAAATCTGAACTTGGAAAATCATTCCACAAAAGAAGAAACGGAAAGAGCTTTCTTTTTAAGGATAGAAATGGATTGTTAAATTAATAGCTTAACTGATTGTTTGATTTTGTCCTTTCATGGTGGTTGATGAAGTTTTTTCTATAAACTTTAGAAAATTTTTTAACTTTTCATTTAAAACTGATTTTAGACTTACAGAAAAATTGCAAAAACTGTACAGGGAATCCTAATATACCCTCATCCAGCTTGTCTTCATGTTAACATCTTACATAACCATAATATAATTATCAAAATCAGGAAATTAACATTGATATAATGCTACTAACTAAACTACAGATCTCAGTTTTCACCAGTGTCCCTTTTCTGTTCTAGGATCCCATCCAGGATCCCACATTGCATTTCATTATTTCTTCTTAGTCTCCTCCATTCTGTTTCTCAAACTTACCTTTTTTTGACACTTTTGAATCATGCCAATCAGTTATTTTGTAGAATATATATGATGTTTTTACAAAATTGGAATGACAGCTATGCATTTTTGGGAAGAATGCCACAGAAATGATCTTGTTATGCTGATATGTCTTCTTCCTGGTGATGAGCTCTAGAAATCTTGATGATTGAAATGATACTTTCTTTTATACAATATATATTAAGATTACTATAAAATATCAATCCACCAAAACATTTGCTCTGTGATGCAAATGACTTTTTAAAACCCAAAATGCTGATTTAAAAAGCTATTATCATCACTAGTTAATGGGATGAAGTTAGTAGAATTTCACTAATAGGAATAAACGGTTCAATAATGAGAAAGAGAAACCATCTTTTTCTTTCAAATGAGGTAATTCTTTCTTCATTGGAAAGTTAAGAAGGAATTATCAAGAGAGGGGTCTTCTCACCTAATGGAATAGTCTTTGTAATAGAAAATTATCTTGGTTGAGATACTTAACTCTGGGTAACTTATCAAGTAGAACATTAAATGAGGAAAAAGATGATTGCTTTAGTTTTGTTCTATAAGTGACACTGGAATTCTATCAGAAGTTAAGTGTTTAGAACCAGTTTCTAGGTCTAGCTTATCATATGGCCTGAATTCAATTTATTACAGCAAATTTTGTATTTGGGGCATTTAAAAATTCTGAATAAGATGATGTAAATCAACAATTTCAAAAGAAATACTGTATTACATGTTCCGGACCTTATTAACATTGAAGCATCCTCATATGTTTTATATGAAGGAATGAAATTGTACTTCAGGCTTTGACGCTCTTAAAACATAAAGTACGTTGTTAGGTTTTGTTTATAAATATTTTTCAAGATATAATGTTTATTCCTCAAAAGAGAATGGGTAGAATCTCTTCTGTAGATACTTGTATCTGTCATAAAGAAGGGAACTCTTCCATATTAAGCCTCCTACTTTGGTAGCTTTTATATTTCTTTACTTGGTAGGTTTTATGCACTAGGAACATTTCAGTGAAATATTTGTGTTTTTATTCTTTTGGGGTTGTTTTTGAAACATTCTTGGATTATAAACCAAATAATAGAAGTGAGTACTGTTGTCTCTTCAATGTAACAATATTCAGCATAATGGGTAGAATTTTCTTTTATTTTAGTTCAGCAATCAGCAAACATTGGGAGGCTGAACTGGCTACCCTCAAAGGAAATAATGCCAAACTCACTGCAGCCCTGTTGGAGTCCACTGCCAATGTGAAACAATGGAAACAGCAACTTGCTGCATATCAAGAGGAAGCAGAACGTCTGCACAAACGGGTAAGTTCAGGGCTGCTATGGGTAAGGATTTAGAGCTAACAGATTTTCTTGATCAGAGGAAATTTACATGTAGATTCAGCACAGGAACATCTTATGGAGATTTTTGTTGGTTATCAAAACATATATATGGTTTGTATTATATGTTTATTGGTTAAGAAAAATATTTTCTGCAGTTTAATGGGAATGAAGAATATGCAGCTTTTGGAGTCCAAACACCTGATTTCAAATTCCTGTTGTGCCACTTATTAGCTGTCTGACCTTTGGTAAGTTGTTCCCCACTTTCTACTCAGTATTCTCATCTATAAAATAGGAATAATAACATAGACTCTGTAATTCCTGTGAAAATTGAGATACTGAATTGACATGTAATTCCAGAGTTAATGATAATGCTTTTATTATTTTATTGTTATTTCTTAAAGAAACAACAGTAAATTTGAAAAATACAGGTAGAAAATTCTTTATAAAAGTTGGTAACAATACAAATATGGGGCAGTAAAAGAAAAATCAGACATCACAATACCATTAATATCAGAAGACTAAACAATTACTTAATAAAGAAATATTTTATTCAAAGCATATGCATTCACCCAGTAGGAAGCAGATGCCACTAGTTTCTGTTTTTCAAACAGCTGCCAAAGAAGTGAACCCCATAGACAAGAGGAAATGGACTTAGAGCACAGTTTGAGGAGTGTACTTAGTGGACCAGGATGACCAGGGAAGTAAGGTAGAAGTTGAGTAGAGACTGGAGGGAAAGTAAGAACCCTGAGTAAACACCGTTCTATCCTAAGTATAAAAGTCAACTCATGAGGGGGAAAGAGGGAAGTTGTTATTTAATGAATATAGTGTTTCCATTTTGCAAGATGAAAAGCTCTGGAGATCTGTTTCACAACAATGTGAATATACTTAACGCTACTGAACTGTACATTTAAAAATGGTTAAGATGATAAACTTTTACTGTGTTTTTTATTGTTTTTTACCACAATAAAAAAAATTAACTTAGGACAACTGATTCATAATCCAAAAAAACATTCATTGAGGAGCTATCCTTTTTACGTATTCCCTGCCCTTGAGGAATTTTTGCTTTAAGTAGTCAATTGAATTTTAAAGAAACAAAGTATTTTTATTTACTCACATAATTATAATTTCCAGTGCTCTTCTTTCCTTCCTGTAGGTCTGAATTTCCATCAGGTACCATTTCCCTTCAGCCTGAGTAACCTCCTTTAGCATTTTTTATATATATTTATAAATATATATACATATATATTTTATCTTTACTACAGGTTGTGTTTTCCTATTTCTTCACGTCTAGTCATTTTTGGTTGTATATTGGAAATGGTAAATGAGATGATGTTATAGAGCCCATAGATTCTGTTATCTTTCTCTGAATATTCAGTGTTGAATTTTGTTTCAGCGAGCAGCTAAATGACTTGTATAGTCATCCCTTGGTCTCTGAGGGGGATTGGTTCCAGGACCCCCCCCCCCACCAACCACCTCCTGGATACCAATATCCACGAGTGCTCAAGTCCCTTATATAAAATGGCATAGTACATTCATCCCTTTGTATCCACAGGTTTCACATCCACCGTGGGTATGGAGGGCTGACTGTACTTAGAAGTTGGGGAGGTACAGACTTATGCTTTACTAGTTGGTTTATTTCCATTTTGTTCTTGATTCTAGGGTGAATCCTTGAGTCCTGGAAAATCTTTATTTCTAAGGCATAACCCTTCTGGGGTTTCAGTGGGAAACTTAAGGTGCTTGCTAAGACCTAATTTGGTGGGACTCTAACCTCAAAGTGTTTTCTCTGTGGTGAGCACTACCACGGCTTAGCTCTTTCAGCCTTCTAGCTTCTCTCCCAGACCGCTGAACTCCTTGGATTCCTACTTTTACATGTTCAGTTCAGAAGTCAGCCAAAGATTTAAGGGGTGTCTGTATGCTTTTTAGAGGTCATTTTTTCATACAGTTCCCTGAATTTCTAGTTGCTTAACCTGTTCTGAGGCATCCCCAACTCCTCAGACTCCTTGAGAAAATAAGATCTCAGGTTTTTGCTTGAGTTCTAGTCAAGCAACTCAGCCAGACTGCACAGTGCCTTCAGGCAAAAAGATGTGTAAATGTGTATCTCACCCAGTATGATGCTTTCTTTCAGTCTTTTGCCCAATTTGGTCATTCACCAGGGCCTTCTAACAGTTGATGTTTACATTTTGCCCATGATTTGCAATTGTTATCTGAGGGAAAGGTAATCTAGTAAAAGCTACTCCATCATTATCAAAACTAGAACTCCTCGTGAGGAATATACTACCTAATTGAGCAAAGAAAACTAATATATATTAAACAATAGGGAAATAATTCCCAAGATTTTTGAACAGATGTTCAGTGTTGTGGACCAGAGGTCAGGAGAGCCTTGAGCACTTGAGTAGATAGGAATGGCTTTCTAGAGAAGTGCATTCTGAGCTGAGAGTTGAGGGTTTGGTTAGTTTTGAATGGTTTTCAAAGGTAAGAGAAGACATTCTAGTTAAGTCAACAAGATGGATATGAGCATGGATTTGCCTGCTTTTAGCTGAAAGTGCATAACTAGGTGTCTTGGGCAATGAGATGTTTAAGTAGTTTGTAGCTAGCTTATGGAGGACCTGAGAGTTTAGATTTGATGCTGTGAAAAAGATGAGCCATTGAAAGGCTTTTAATGGGACAGTCACACAATGAAAGATGGATATTAGCAGTTTGCAGAAGAGATAAAAATAGACAAAGGATATAATTAGGTCCACTGGCAGGTCATTGTTTTTGTTTACACCTGGATGATAAGGATCTGCACAAGCTATTAGAGCATGAATAGAAAGCAAGAAAGTGATATGAGAGGTAGAGTGACAGAATATGGAGGTTAATTCAATACTTGGAAAATGTGAGGGAGAGAGATTTGCTGTTTCCTTAGTAGTCTACAATTTATTATATTCTAGTCAATCAAAATGAATGAGATCCTGACATGTGTAGAGAGCTTTGATAAGGTGTGTGTGTGTTTATGTTGACTTCTGTCTATTTTGACTGTTTTTGGATGGTATAACTTTTACGGATAATGCCGTTCTCTGTTCTCTCAAAAAATAGCAAGTGCACATTAGAAGTTTTGTTGCTCTCTGGACCCTCAGTAAATTTGTATTGAGTAGAGAACTGTTCTCTTTTGCTCTAAGAACAAATTGATGTGAAGATATTCTAGTATCAAATGATTTAAGTTGTATTTTAAGCATATCTTTTCTTCCAGATTCCTTTACATTTTAGAAATGTCTGAAAAATTTTTCACTTCTGCAAGACCAGTTTTCAGAACCCATATTTAATTTGAAGGCTACAGATGGAGGGCAGATGGCTGATTTTGAATTTGTTTTCAGAAGAAATTTTTAAAGAAGACTTTCGTTACAGGGGTTCTCTACTGTCATTAATCACTTAATTTAAGTTTTCCTAACCTTTTCATGACCAAGTCTAATTATTTCCTTTGTTCTTTTTTTTTCCTTTGTTCTTTATCCTTAGTCCTAAATTGATTTTATTTTTAATTTTTATTTATTTATTTTTGGCTGCGTCGGTTCTTCGTTGCTGCGTGCAGGCTTCCTCTAGTTGCAGCAAGTGGGGGCTACTCTTCGTTGTGGTGCGCGGGCCTCTCATCATGGTGGCTTCTCTTGTTGCAGAGCATGGGCTCTAGGCGCACGGGCTTCAGTAGTTTCAGCACACAGGCTCAGTAGTTAGGGCTCTCAGGCTCTAGAGTGCAGGCTCAGTAGTTGTGGCACAGGGGTTAGTTGCTCCGTGGCATGTGGGATCTTCCAGGACCAGAGGTGAAACCTGTGTCCCCTGCATTGACAGGCGGATTCTTAACCACTGTGCCACCAGGGAAGTCCCCTAAATTGATATTTTTTAACAAATCAGTTCTATTCATCCTACCCTGTCAATATTTCTCAAAATTAATTTTGATATATTGATTCAAAATTCATTAGTCACCTATCAGGGACTTATATGTCTTCAGCAAGAAATCCTTTGAATTTGTCGTGTAATTTAATCTGTGTTCTCATTTAATTTTAGGTTACTGAGCTTGAATGTGTTAGTAGTCAAGCAAATGCGGTGCATACCCATAAGACAGAATTAAATCAGACAATACAAGAATTGGAAGAGACGCTGAAAGTGAAGGAAGAGGTATTTGCTACTTCTCACTTGTCTGTAATCTCACTAAAATATGTGTACAAACATTACAGTCTATGTCAGATTTAAAGGTACTTTATGCAGTAAGATCAGGTTGTGGGGTGTTTTTAGGATGAAATTTTCCTTGAGTGATATTAAGCTTGTCCATATTTTTCCCATCCCTGTGTCTGTTATGAACTACAGTGAGGCAGTCAGACTGAGATACTGCCTCTTGACTTCTGTAATGAGAGTTGCATTCATACAATCAACAGAAAACCATTAGAAGTTAAATGAATTTTACAAGCTGTTCCTTTGTCTAGTTTCCAGTCAAAAGATTTAATATCCCAGGAAAGAATTATATCCACAAAGCTTGAAGCAACCTTAAAATGTTCAGACTGCTGTTTCTAAGCAGTGCTGTACAAAAGCAACCAAGCTGATTTGTTGCTTAAGATTATGCTGTACTAGACAACATACCCATAAAGATGAATTTACCCCTTGAAACCAGTATAAAGGAATGTTTTTTAAGTCATCTTTTTTCTAAGGACTGGGACAATAATTTCAGGGAAAAATAAGGCCTTCTCTCTCCTTGATATAATTAAAATATTGTTAAAGACATTGCTCTACTTTTTCTAGGAAATAGAAAGATTAAAACAAGAAATTGATAATGCCAGAGAACTACAAGAACAGAGGGACTCTTTGACTCAGAAACTACAGGTGAGCTATAATAAAATTTTTTATTCATTTCTGCATAAGTGAGAGTCATCAATCATTCTTTCACTTAGTAATGACTTTTTTTCTGTAACTCTGTTTTATAGGTTATTGGTCACTTTTCTTTTCCAGGACTTCTGATTCATGCCTGATCATTGATTTTTCAAAAATTACTTGATAACTTCATCTACATAGCTTATCATCATAGATGGTCATTTTATAAATTGTCGTTAGTAAATTATTTTAGAAATGTCTACTTTTTAACATAAAAAGTACTCTGAACTTAAAGAAAATTTCTCAAATGGATAATATTCAGTTTTGGAATTCTCGTTTTTTTTTTCACTCTGAACTAATGTATGAATTACAGCAGTAGTTGTGCCCTAATGGAAATCAAGGTAGTGTTCTTTTTCTTTCCTTGCCCTAACTAATTTTACTCACTTTTCTCTGCATAAATATTATGCTTCCTGACTCTAATTCACATATACATATCCTTTTCGGTGATAATCAGCCTTGGTTGGGGAAGATTTCTCAAAATTACAGCCCAAATCTCCTGCTGCCAGCTCAGGCACTTTTCTTATACCCCATGACCTCAAGAAGGGTCAGGACCACTTCAGGGTTTGGAGTAGTTATAAATGTGTGTATGAAGTGACGAATTTGGGACAAAGGGTGATGAGTGGGACCTGGAAGCCTAGGATTGGAAAGAGTACCTAGATTATTATAAGAATGACCAACATTTATTGAGTGCTTATTATGTACCAGATACTGTGCTTTACTTATATTATGCATTTAATCCATAGAACAGTCATATGAGGAAACTAAGGCTTGGATAAGTTAACTTGTCCAACCTACATTTAAATGAGCGCAAATTCTGTAACAGAGACCCTTCATAAAACAAAGTTTCTTTATATGAAATGAGATATTTCCTTCTTTCTCTCCCATCACTGACTTTCAGCAGTCTGGGAAAAATGAAGTTGCTTGTTTTGGTCTGCCCTATTAAACAGTGTTCCTATATTTAACCATTTGTGTAGATTAGTGGTTCTCAGCTAGGGGTAGTTTTGTGCCCCAGGGGACGTTCAGCAATGTGTGGAGACATTTTTGATTTTCGCAGCTAGGGTAGTGGAATTGATATTTAGTAAATTGAAGCCAAGGTTGCTACTGAACATTGAATTATCCAGCCCAAAATTTCAAGAGTGCCAAAGTTGAGAAAATCTTGGTGTAGAATTAAAATATGAAGCATGTAATCAGGGCTGGAAGAAATGGGGGAAATGCAGGCTAGTTTTGTCTTTTGTTTTGGTTTGGCTCCCATTGTTTAATTACTTGCTTTGATACAGGCAGTTGCTAAGCGCTTACATATGTTAGCTCTAACTCTCACAGTAACAGGTGTGGTATCCCCATTTTCAAAGAGAAGGCAGCAGTTTAGAGGTGTTAACAAGTTTAATTAAAGCACTTAGAAAGTAGTGAAGCCTAGATTTGTCTTGATTCTAAAATCTCTGTTCTTTCTGCATTACCACACTGTTTCAGCAGCCAAGCATCCAAGCCATCCCTAACAATTCTTGGGAAATTTTTTTTCAGTTATGTATACATTTACATTGTCCCAGAGAAACCAAGAAGTGATTTATTCATATCAAACTTCTAAATGTATTTCATCATTGATTGAGCAGTAATTGAATCTTACAGCTGGCACCTAGAATTGTGACGGTCAATTCTTACCTGCTCTTTCACTGAATATCAAAAATTCTTATCAAAACAGCCTACCTGGAATAGGACAGGGAAACTTTCAGAAAACCTAAGGGTGAATTCTAAAAGGCCAAGCCACAGAAATAACCTGTATTTTTTCCAACTTGAAGAAAGTTCCTTCTTTATAGCCTGGTCCCTCCTACCTAAAGATCTGCTTGTCAAAAGTTCCAGCACTCTTGAACCTCCATTCATAAATTCAGTCCAAAAAATTGGGATCATTAAATATTTGGAATGGTAGAGGAACTTTGAAATTGCAGTGCATGGATTTGGATTGTAGGTATGGATATGGATAAAAAAATTTGTAGTTATGGGTAAATTAAAAATAGTATGATATGATTTTTCTAATTTGCAAGTGTTTTTTTCCTCAAATGTCAATGTAACATATGCTCATTGTAAAAAATTTAGAAAAATGTAATTTAGCAGGGAAAGA
Organism: Phocoena phocoena; assembly: GCF_963924675.1. Lineage (NCBI taxonomy): Eukaryota > Metazoa > Chordata > Mammalia > Artiodactyla > Phocoenidae > Phocoena > Phocoena phocoena. Next base: position 63,317,194 of record NC_089221.1, on the reverse strand, counting down.
AACCCCGTAATCCCATCATCCTAAGGCAAAGTGTTTAGAATTTTCTTCCCCCAATGTTTCTTCGGATAACTTTTTCTTTATGTGAGACATATAGATGCCAATTTGTTGTCTTACTTTCCTAACAACATTATGTCATAAGCTGCATATGTTATATGGCTGTATAGTGTTCTCCTATATAGATATACCATAATTTTCTTCCAACATTCTTACAGGGATGGTTATTTGTTTTCAATGTTAGCTATAGTAAATAATGTCATAATGAATCTTTTTATATAATCCTTTCTCATTATTTCTTTAAGATGAACTTTTTAAGAAGAATTACTAGTTGTAAATGTTTTTAAATTACTTATGCTGAGAAATTGATGTCAGGAACAGCAGGATACCCTCTGGATATTGGTCTCCTGCCATCTTTGCTGTCTGATAAGGAACAAAGGAGTAGTTTACTATTTTTTTAGTATTATCATTTTTTTGATTACGAATTTTCCATATGCTTATTGTCATCTTTCTGTATCTTGAAGGCATCAAGTACATTTTCACCTTAGAGTACCTGGCGTATCCTTGCCTGGAGGTCTGAGCCCCGAGATCTTCAAATGCGCTGGTTTCTAATGTAATTTACATCTTGGCTCACATGTTAATTTCTCTGATTTCCCAATTTAAGCACTACTTTGCAGGCTGCCACACCCCCTCCCCCAGTACTCTTTATAATATTACCATGTCTTATTTTCCTTGTAGCAGTCATCACCATATGAAATGATCTTGGTTTTTTTTTATTTTTAAAATATTTATTTATTTATGGCTGCGTCGGGTCGTATTTTTGGCATGCAGAATCTTTCATTGCAGCATGTGGGCTTCTATGTAGTTGTGGTGCACGGGCTCCAGAGTGCGCAGGCTCAGTAGTTGCAGTGTATGGACTCCAGAGTGCGTGGGCTCTGTAGTTGTGGCACATGGCTCTCTAGTTGTGGTGCACAGGCTCAGTAGTTGCAGCATGTGGGATCTTAGTTTCCTAACCAGGGATCGAACCTGCATCCCCTGCATTGGAAGGAGGATTCTCAACCACCAGGGAAGTCCCAATGATCTTGTTTTTTTAATTTATTTTTAAACTTTTTATTTTGAAGAAATTTCACACTTACAGAAAGGTTGCATGAATAAGACAAAGATTTTTCATGTACCTTTCACCCACATCCCCCAGATGTTAACATCTTTGCCATATTTGTTTCGTTTTATCATTATGGAACTCTCTCTGTATATATTCATATTTTTTTCTAAATGTTTGAGAATAAGTTCCAAATATGCCGTCCCTTTGCCTCTAAACACTTTAATGTATATTTTGGTTTTTTTCATATTTAATTTTTAAATTAATTTTATTGGAGTATAGTTGATTTACAATGTTGTGTTAGTTTCTGCTGTACAGCAGAGTGAGTCAGTTATAATATACATATCCACTCTTTTTTAGATTATTTTCCCATATAGGTCATGACAGAGTACTGAGTAGAGTTCCATGTGTTATACAGTAGGCTCTTATTATCTATTTTATAGAGAGTAGTGTGTATATGTCAATCCCAGCCTCCCAATTTATTGCCCCCCTTTCCCCTTTGGTAACCATAAGTTTGTTTTCCACATCTGTGACTCTATTTCTGTTTTGTAAATAAGTTCATTTGTACCATGTTTTTAGATTCCACATATAAGCGATATCATATGATATTTGTCTTTCTCAGTCTGACTTCACTCAGTATGACAATCTCTTCAATGTTTTTTCTAAGAGTAGGACAGTCTCTTAGATTACCATCAAAATCAAGAAATTATCTAAAGACTTTATTCAAATTCCCATAATTGTCCTAATAATCCTATTTATAACAAAATTTTTAAAATTGTTTTTCTGGTCCAGGCTTCATTTCAGGATCACAAGTTGTATTTAGTTGTCATGTCTATTTATTTTGTTGTTTAAATTGTCCCAGATTTGGCAAGTGGGAACCTTTTTAATCCTGCTTCTGTGTCCTTTGGATGTGACCCTGTCATTTAAAGAACTTCATGTTTTAGCTCAACTAGATATTCCTAGTTGTATTTATCAGCTTCAGCCTTGAAATTAGCTATTTCTTCAAAGAAAAATTTCTTTTAGCAAAGTTTAGCGTTTACAAACCAAGTTCTGGGCACAAGATATACCTTTTGCTATTGAGATGTCATTGTTTCTAGGCCCTATTAATGATCAGAGCTAGAAGTACACACATAGCACATTATGTCCATTACAATAGCTATATTGAAAAAAAACAAACCTGAAATCATACTCATACCTCCCACTGCAGTCCAGTACTATGGAGTTCATTTTAGCCTTCCCCATTTTCCTGTTAGTAACTCCTTTCCCCAATATTGTTATAAAGCAGAAACTAACACACCATTGTGAAGCAATTATACTCCAATAAAGATGTTAAATAAATAAAACACACAAAAAAGAAACCACAATATGTTTATTTGCTTGCTTAGTCCTTGAAAGCACAGAAAGTAGTTTCTAATTCATACCACTGCCAAAACAACAACAACAACAAAACTCTACTAACTAGAGATCAGTATTCTTTTTGTCCTTAGCCTGTGTTCAAAAGTTAGGTTAGTTCTTCCACTCCCCCTTTTCAATTGGTTAGTTATTCATTTGAAACACATTTATGTTCATTTATATCTTATTATATTCCATTTTAGTTTTTTTCTTCCCCATTCTTTATTTTGTATTTGTATGCATTTACAGAGCATATGAAACATTAACATGGTTCTAAAAGTCAGAACTATTCAGGAAGATATCTTCAGGGACACGTCATCCTGTCCAATCCAGTCTACCCCCATTCTTGCCCCCCATTCCCGGCTGCCCCCTGTGGTAACCAATCTCATTAGTTTCTGGTTTATCCTTTCTGTGTTTCTTTTTACACAAATGAACAGATATGTTTCTTTCTTAATTTCCTCCCCTTTTTTTCCTATACAAATGGTAACATACTCTAGATTACTCTTCCGCACTTTGCTTTTTTTTAATCTAAGGTATGTCCTGGAAATCACTCTATGTCCTGTCAGTTCATAGAGAGAGACCTTGTTCATTCTTTTTTTTTTTTTAGCTGTATAGTACTTCATTTGCATGTGTGATAGTTTTTAAAACCACACTCCTTTATATGGGTATTTAGGTTTCCAGTATTTTGCAGCAGTACTACAATGAGTAACCTTATGCATAGGTGTTTTATTATTGTTGGAGGTGTATCTACAGGGTGAACTCTTAGGAGTGAGATTTCTAAGTGAGAACATCATGTAGTCAAATTCCTCTCCATGATGGGTTGTGCCAGTTTTCCCTTGTATCATCAGTGTGAGAGAATGCCTGTTTCTCCACAGCCTCACCAACAAAATGTGTTCTCGTACTTTTTTAACTTGTGGCAATGTATGATAGGTGGGAAATGATAGTTTTAATTTGTGTATCCCATATTATGAGTGAGATTAAACATCTTTCATAAGCTTAAAGGCCATTTCGGTATCTTTTTGTACCTGTATAGATTGTGTTTTCTTGTCTTTGCCCTTTTTTGATCCTTCTTCCACAAAATTTGAAGAGTTCTTTATATATCTGCAATTATATGTTACAAGTATTTTCTCCCAGTTTGTCAAAGTTTTTGACTTTGCGTAAGATGGTGGTGTTGTTTTATGTAGTAGTCAAATACATCATTCTTTTCTTTCATTGCTCTAGCTGTCAATCATAGTTAGATAGCTCTTTTCCAAACTCAAATCATATGGGAATCCATCCATATTTCCCTTTAGTACTTCTGTGCTTTCATTTTTTACATTTAGATCTCTGAGTCATTTGGGGTTTGTCCTTCTGTGTGTGGTGTGAGATATGGATCTAACTTTATCTTTTTCCAAATGTCTATCTGCTTATCACTACCATTTATTTAAAACTTTATCCTTTTTTTCCAGAGATTTTAGATATTCAGTTTCCATGTGTGTTCTGGTGTATATCTGGACTTCTATGCTATTCTACTAGTCACTCTTACGTATTCCTAGTACCACACTTCTTTAATTGTAGAGGCTTTACAGTATGTTTTAATATCTGATAAGGCCAGTCAGTCCTCATAGCCTTCCTTTTTCATTGTTTTTTAATATATTCTTACATGTTTATTTTTCCATACAAATTTTAGTATTAACGTTAGTACCAATTTTAGTGTCAATGAAAACTTTAGCTCTATAAAAAATTTCATTGGGATTGCTTAAAATTTATAATGCTAGTTTAGCAGAAGTGTGGTTTCCATCCTATCCAAGAATAAGGGATGTCTTCTTATTTGTCCACATCTACTTCTGTGTTTTTCAGGAGCATTTTAGGGTTTTCATGCTGTGAATTTGGCATGTTTCTTTGTAAATATTTAACCTTCTTTTCTTCTATTGACAATGGAGTTTTCTCTACCATCGTATCTTTTAATTGATTATTGTTTATATATTGGGTTGGCCAAAAAGTTCATTTGGGTTTTTCCATAAGATGTTACAGAAAACCAGAATGAGCTTTTTGGCCATCCCAATATATGAAAGCTGTTAAATTCTGTTTGCTAATTTTATATCCCTCTACCTTACTAAATTATTTCATTGTTTGAACTAGTTTTGTCATTTATTCCATTTATTCTCTAAGATTTCCTAGGTATACTAACATATATTCTGCCAATAGAAATAATTTTACTTCTTTTCTTCCAGTTCTTATGCCTCTGTTGATCTTTCCTGTTGAATTACACCTGTTAAAAATACAGGTACAGAGGTGGAGTCAAGATGGCCTACTAGAAGGACGTGGAATTCGCGTCTCCTCACAACTAGGTCACCTACCAGGCACCAGTGGGGGACCATAGACACCTAAGGGGACAGGAGGAACCCCCAGCGACCGGCTTGCAGGATCTTGGTTCCCAGGCCGTAGGTCGGGCCCAAGCTCCTGTGGTGGGAGCTCCAAGTCCAAACTGCTGGACTAAGAGAGAACCTCAGACCCCAGGGAATATCAGTTGGAGTGAGGCCTCCCGGAGGTCCGCATCTCAGCACCAAGTTCCGGCTCTTTCCAACTGACTGCAAACTCCAATGCTGGACGTCTCAGACCAAACAACCAGTAAGACAGGAATACAGCACCACCCATCAAAAAAAAAAACCAAAAATGAAACGACAAAAAAAAATGTTACAGATGAAGGAGCAAGGTAAAAAACTACAAGACCAAATAAATGAAGACAAAATAGGCAACCTCCCTGAAAAAGAATTCAGAATAATGTTAGTAAAGATGATCCAAAATCTCGGAAACAGTATGGAAAAAATACAAGAAACATTTAACAAGGATCTAGAAGAACTAAAGAGCAAACAGTGATGAACAACACAATACGGAAATTAAAAATACTCTGGAAGGAATCAATAACAGAATAACTAGGCAGAAGAATGGATAAGTGAGCTAGAAGATAAAATGGTGGAAATAACTGCCAGGGAGCAGAATAAAGAAAAAAGAATGAAAAGAATTGAGGACAGTCTCAGAGACTTCTGGGACAACATTAAACACACCAACATTCGAATTATAGGGGTTCCAGAAGAAGAAGAGAAAAACAAAGGGTCTGGGGAAATATTTGAAGAGATTATAGTAGAAAACTTTCCTAACATGGGAAAGGAAATAGTCAATCAAGTCGAGGAAACACAGAGAGTACCATGCAGGATAAACGCAAAGAGAAACACACCGAGACACATATTAATCAAACTATCAAAAATTAAATACAAAGAAAAAATATTAAAAGCAGCAAGGGAAAAACAACAAATAACACACAAGGGAATCCCCATAAGGTTAACAGCTGATCTTTCAGCAGAAACTCTGCAAGCCAGAAGGGAGTGGCAGGACATATTTAAAGTGATGAAGGGGAAAAACTTACAGCCAAGATTACTCTACCCAGCAAGGATCTCATTCAGATTCGATGGAGAAATTAAAACCTTTTCAGACAAGCAAAAGCTAAGAGAATTCAGCACCACCAAACCAGCCTTACAACGAATGCTAAAGGAACTTCTCTAGGCAGGAAACACAAGAGAAGGAAAAGACCAACAATAACAAACCCCCAAAATTAAGAAAATGGTAATAGGAACATACATATTGATAACTGCGTTAAATGTAAATGGATTAAATGCTCCAACCAAAAGACATAGACTGGCTGAATGCATACAAAAATAGCACCCATACTTATGCTGTCTACAAGAGACCCACTTCAGACCTAGGGACACATACAGACTGAAAGTGAGGGCATGGAAAAAGATATTCCATGCATATGGAAATCAGAAGAAAGCTGGAGTAGCAATTCTCATATCAGAGAAAACAGACTTTAAAATAAAGACTATTACAGGACACAAAGAAGGACACTACATAATGATCAAGGGATCAATCCAAGAAGAAGATATAACAACTGTAAATATTTATGCACCCAATATAGGAGCACCTCAATACATAAGGCAAATGCTAACAGCCATAAAGGGGAAATCGACAGTAACACAATCATAGTAGGGGACTTTAACACCCCAGTTTCACCAATGGACAAATCATCCAAAATGAAAATAAGGAAACACAAGCTTTGAATGACACATGAAACAAGGTAGGACATTCCATCCCAAAACAACAGAATACACTTTCTTCTCAACGGCTTATGGAACATTCTCCAGGATAGATCATATCTTGGGTCACAAATCAAGCCTTGGTAAATTTAAGAAAATTGAAATCGTGTCAAGTATCTTTTCTGACCAAAACGCTATGAGACTAGATATCAATTACAGGAAAAAAATCTGTAAAAAATACAAACACATAGAGGCTAAACAATACACTGCTTAATAACCAAGAGATGACTGAGGAAATCAAAAAATTCCTAGAAAGAAATGACAATGAAAACACGACGACCCAAAACCTATGGGATGCAGCAAAAACAGTTCTAAGAGGAAAGTTTATAGCGATACAATCCTACCTCAATAAACAAGAAATATCTCAAATAAACAACCTAACCTTACACCTAAAGCAATTAGAGAAAGAACAAAAAAAAACCCAAAGTTAGGAGAAGGAAAGAAATCATAAAGATGAGATCAGAAATGAAGGAAACGATAGCAAAGATCAATAAAACTAAAAGCTGGTTCTTTGAGAAGATAAACAAAATAGATAAACCATTAGCCAGACTCATCAAGAAAGAAAGGGATAAGACTCATCAATAGAATTAGAAATGAAAAAGGAAAAGTAACAACTGACACTGCAGAAAAAGAAAGGATCATGAGAGATTATTACAAGCAACTGTATGCCAATAAAATGGACAACCTGGAAGAAATGGAAGAAATTCTTAGAAAAGCACAACCTTCGGAGACTAAACCAGGAAGAAATAGAAAATATAAACAGACCAATCACAAGCACTGAAATTGAAACTGTGATTAAAAATCTTCCAACAAAAGCACAGGACCAGATGGCTTCACAGGCGAATTCTATCAAACATTTGGAGAAGAGCTAACACTTATCCTTCTCAAACTCTTCCAAAATATATCAGAGGAAGGAACACTCCCAAACTCATTCTCTACGAGGCCGCTATCACCCTGATATCAAAACCAGACAAAGATGTCACAAAGAAAGAAAACTACAGGCCTATATCACTGACGAACATAGATGCAGAAATCCTCAACAAAATACTAGCAAACAGAATCCAACAGTACATTAAAAGGATCATACACCATGATCAAGTGGGGTTTATCCCAGGAACGCAAGGATTCTTCAATATACGCTAATCAATCAATGTGATACACCATATTAACAAATTGAAGGATAAAAACCATATGATCATCTCAATAGATGCAGGAAAAGCTTTTGACAAAATTCAACACCCATTTATGATAAAAACTCTCCAGAAAGTAGGCATAGAGGGAACTACCTCAATATAATAAAGGCTATATATGACAAACCCATAGCCAGCATCATTCTCAGTGGTGAAAAACTGAAACCATTTCCACTAAGTTCAGGAACAGGACAAGGTTGTCCACACTCACCACTATTATTCAACACAGTTTTGGAAGTTTTAGTCACAGCAATCAGCAAAGAAAAAGAAATAAAAGGAATCCATATCAGAAAAGAAGAAGTAAAGCTGTCAGTGTTTGCAGATGACATGATACTATACATAGAGAATCCTAAAGATACTACCAGAAAACTACTAGAGCTAATCAATGAATTTGGTAAAGTAGCAGGATACAAAATTAATGCACAGAAATCTCTTGCATTCCTATACACTAATGATGAAAAATCTGAAAGAGAAATTAAGAAAACACTCCCATTTACCTTTGCAACAAAGAGAATAAAATACCTAGGAATAAAGCTACCTAAGGAGACAAAAGACCTGTATGCAGAAAACTTATTATAAAACACTGATGAAAGAAATTAAAGATGATATAAACAGGTGGAGAGATATAGTATATTCTTGGATTGGAAGAATCAACATTGTGAAAATGACTGTACTACCCAAAGCAATCTACAGATTCAATGCAATCCCTGTCAAGCTACCACTGGCACTTTTCCCAGAACTAGAACAAAAAATTTCACAATTTGTATGGAAACACAAAAAACCCCGAATAGCCAAAGCAATCTTGAGAACGAAAAATGGAGCTGGAGGAATCAGGCTCCCTGACTTCAGACTATACTACAAAGCTACAGTAACCAAGACAGTGTGGTACTGACACAGAAACAGAAATATAGATCAATGGAACAGGATAGAAAGCCCAGAGATAAACCCACACACATATAGTCACGTTATCTTTGATAAAGGAGGCAAGAATATACAGTGGAGAAAAGGCAGCCTCTTCAATAAGTGGTGCTGGGAAAACTGGACAGCTACAAGTAAAAGAATGAAATTAGAACACCCCCTAACACCATACACAAAAATAAACTCAAAATGGATTGAAGACCTAAATGTAAGGCCAGACAATATCAAACTCTTAGAGGAAAACATAGGCAGAGCATTCTATGACATAAATCACAGCAAGATCATTTTTGACCCACCTCCTAGAGAAATGGAAATAAAAGCAAAAATAAGCAAATGGGACCTAATGAAACTTAGAAGCTTTTGCACAGCAAAGGAAACCATAAACTATAACCATAAACCACAAGCCATAAAGGTGAAAAAACTACCCTCAGAATGGGAGAAAATATTTGCAAATGAAGCAACTGACAAAGGATTAATCTCCAAAATTTACAAGCAGCTCATGCAGCTCAATATTTTAAAAAAAAACAACCCAATCCAAAAATGGGCAGAACATCTAAATAGACATTTCTTCAAAAAGGATATACAGATTGCCAACAGACATGTGAAAGAATGCTAAAGATCATTAATCATTAGAAAAATGCAAATCAAAACTACAATGAGATGCAGACCTGCTAGAGAATGGACTTGAGGATACGGGGAGGGGGAAGGGTAAGCTGGGACAAAGTGAGAGAGTGGCATGGACATATATACACTACCAAACGTAAAATAGATAGCTAGTGGGAAGCAGCTGCATAGCACAGGGAGATCAGCTCTGTGCTTTGTGACCACCTAGAGGGGTGGGATAGGGAGGGTGGGAGGGAGGTAGATGCAAGAGGGAAGAGATATGGGGACATACGTATATGTATAACTGATTCACTTTGTTATAAAGCAGAAACTAACACAGCATTGTAAAGCAATTATACTCCAATAAAGATGTTAAAAAAAGAAAAAAAACCTAAATGTAAGGCTAGACACTTTAAAACTATTAGAGGAAAACATAGGCAGAACACTGTATGACATAAATTACATCAAGATCCTTTTTGACCCACCTCCTAGACAAATAGAAATAAAAACAAAAATAAAAAATGGGACCTAATGAAAGAAAAGCTTTTACACAGCAACAGAAACCGTAAACAAGAGAAAAAGACAACTCTCAGAATGGGAGAAAATATTTGCAAGCAAAGCAAAATATATAAGCAGCTCATGACCTCAATATCAGAAAAACAAACAACCGAATCCAAAAATGGGCAGAAGACCTAAACAGACATTTCTCCAAAGAAGATACACAGATTGCCAACAAACAGGTGAAAAGATGCTCAACATCAGTAATCATTAGAGAAAATCAAAACTACAATGAGGTATCATCTCACACCAGTTAGAACGGCCATCATCAAAAAATCTACAAACAATAAATGCTGAAGAGGGTGTGGAGAAAAGGGAACCCTCTTGCGCTGTTGGTGGGAATGTAAATTGATACAGCCACTATGGAGAACAGTATGGAGGTTCCTTAAAAAACTAAAAATAGAACTACAGTACAATCCAGCAATCCCACTACTGGGCAAGTACCCTGAGGAAACCATAATTCAAAAAGAGTCATGTACCACAATGTTCAGTGTAGCACTATTTACAATAGCCAGTACATGGAAACAGCCTAAGTATCCACCGACAGATGAATGGATAAAGAAGATGTGGCACATATATACAATGGAATATTACTCAGCCATAAAAAGAAATCGAAATTGAGTTATTTGTAGTGAGGTGGATGGATCTAGAGTCTGTCATACAGAGTGAAGTACGTCAGAAAGAGAAAAACAAATGCTGTATGCTAACATATATATATGGAATCTGAAAAGAAACGGTTCTGATGAACCTAGGGGCAGGACAGGAATAAAGACACAGACATAGATAATGGACCGGGAGGGGGAAGGGTAAGCTGGGACGAACTGAGAGAGTGACATGGACATATATACACTACCAAATATAAAATAGATAGCTAGTGGCAAGCAGATGCATAGCACAGGGGAATCAGCTCTGTGCTTTGTGACCACCTGGAGGGGTGGGATAGGGAGGGTGGGAGGGAGGGAGACTCAAGTGGGAGGGGATATGGGGATATACGTATGCATATAGCTGATTCACTTTGTTTTACAGCAGAAACTAACACTACACTGTGAAGCAATTATACTCCAATAAAGATGTTAAAAAAAAAAAAAGATCTCATGCACTGAGGAGTAAACAAACAAACCAAAAATACAGGTACAGTGTTAAACAATAGTGGAGGTGACAGACTTCTCTTGTTCCTGACGTTTGTGGAAATGCCTCTAATATTTTTCAATTAATTGAAATGCTGGCTTTACCACTAAAATATAGGTATCTTACCATATTATGAGAGTGGCTAATTCCTATTTTCTTGAGTGTTTTTACCACAAATGAGTGAACTTTGTTAATAGCTTTTTTAGTATCTATCTAGATAATCATAGTTTTTATCCCCAGATCCATTAATATGGTTTATTAATGGATTTTCTAAAACTGAACCACATTTGCATTCCTAGAATAAATACCACTTAGCTGTGGTGTATCATTTTATTAATGTGGTACCAGATTTTTGTTCCCTATTATTGACAGTTTTTACATGATATTCATTTGTAATATTGGTCTGTAACTTTCTTCCATTTTCAGGTGGGGGCTGAATTTATAAGATTTAGGTATCAAGGCTATACTAGCTTCATAAGATAATTTGGACGATTTTGTTTATTTTCTATGCTCTGGAATAACTTATGTCGTATTGGAACTGTCTGGTCTTTGAAAGTTTAATAGAACTTCCCCTTGAAACCATCTGGGCCTGGTGATTTTTATGGAGTAATTCCATGATTACTCTCTATTTCTTCTGCAGATATTGGGCTGTTTAAGCTTTACATCTGGGTTTTCAAATATTCAGTGGGAACTCTTATAATTTCTTATTTTATATAGGTTTTTTTCTTTCTTAAGTAATGATATGTCTATTTTAAGCTTTTTGCAAAAGGAGATTTTGACTTATTAATTAGTGCTACTCTTTTTCTGTCCTCTACCTCATGAATTTTTACTTTTATCTTTATTTCTGCCTTTTGTTTTGGTTTACTTTTTTATTGTTTTTCTAGCATTTTGAGAAGGGAATTTAATTCCTTTATTTTCATTTTTATTTATTTGTGTTTAAGGCTATAGATTTTTCTCTGGTCATTGCTTTCATGTGTCCCATAGATTCTGACAGTGTTTCCATTATCATTATTTCTTGAAATTCTGTAATTTTGGTTTTATTTCCCTTTCACGCTAGAAGTGTTTAAAAGAACATGTTTTAATTTGCTTGTGGAAGGGCCTTTTAGTTTTATGATTTAGTTACTTATTTCTAGTTTTACTGCATTGTGATCATAAGGGTTTGTTTATGTAATGTCTGCTTTGCCTAATTTACCGATTTTTTGTGTAATCTAGCATATGATCAATTTTATGAATGCTTTTTATTGATTTTGTAGTTTAAGACTTCTATATCCTTACCTTTTTTGTTGTTGTTCCTCTTGATCTGTCCTATATTGAGAGTGGAATATTAAAAGCTCTTATCAGGGTACTTTTTTCTATGTCTCCTAGACCTCCTGTAGTTTCTTCTTTATAAAGGTGGCTACTGTGTTTCTTGGTACATAAACATAATTGTTATATCTTCATTGTGTGTTGTCACTTTTAGCATTAAAGGTGTCTTTCTTTGCCACTTTTTCTACCACTATTACAACCCCTGCCTGGTATACCTTTGCCCATATCATAAGTTTTGGACTTTCTAAATGAATTTCCCAGTGGAAGGACCATTTATTTTATGACTAGCTATCCCCAAAGTCCCTTTCTCTTCTTTTTACTCTCAGAAGTATGCCTTTCCAAGGTTGCCTTCTCGAGTGTCCTGTATACTGTGAATTCGCTTCTTGTAGGCTGCTCTGGTCTACCAGGACTTTTTGTTTTCCACCAGTATTTTGGCACTTTCAGTGGTCCTTCTCTTTCTTTGGATTATTAGAGTTCAGTCTTAGGCCTTTCATTCTCCTCTTCCTTCTTCTGTGCATTTCCCCACAACCCTGCCTTGCCCTCTGCGAAGAGAATAAGAACTTGAGAAATATCTTTGCTAGAAACTGGTGCTTATATCTCCTAATTATAGGTAACTTGAAGTTTGTATTGTTCTCTTTCTTCTAGCTGAAGTTGTGGAATTCGTGTCATTTTATTTGTTCTTATTATTGGTTTACACAGTTTGGAAAGATGGTTGAAAGATTTCAGTGCACACAGTGATTTCCTCAGTTACACAGACGTCTGTTCTGTTGACTTCTTTGTTACCAGTATCTTCCTTCTAGAATGCATACTCCATCAAAACAGGGCCCGTCTTTATTTTCTACTTTATCTTCAGCGCTTAGTATGTAGAAGACACTCAGTAAATGTTGAATAACTTCTTCTTTAACCCATTTTTCTGTTGAATTATTAATACTTGTTTTGATGATTTATGTCATGTTGTATATGAAGGTTAATAATCTAATAGAACAATAATTTATCTTTTAAGAGTTTAAGGTGTGAATCAGATATCAATAAAGACAATTTTTTGTAGCTTTTATTTAGATTAAATGATGCAAGATTTAAATTTATAACCTGACCTGGTCCCATTGATGGTGGTAATAATTGTCTACATTTTTTTAATCACTGTAGTGTTGTAGACTCCATATCTAACAAATACAGAGCATTTGTATTTATATACTTTCAGTTACTGCCTTTTAAAGCACTCAAAAGGGATTTAGCAAATTCTGGCCTTAGTGCTTTATCTTGGTGCCCCTGGCATATGCTCACATATGGGTAAAGGGGAAGGGGAAATAGTAGCACAAAAATGCTAATAAGCAGAAGAATGAGTTGGGAGGGAGAATAAAAGTCAAGAAGAAGGTATGGAAAATATAGACAGAAGGTAGAAAACTGGGACATGCCACCAATCATTTTGCTTCATACTGATGCTGGGTTGTCTGTTCTTCCTCTGGGATCTTATTCTGTGCCTCAGAATAGACCAGCACCAACAGCATTGTATTGGATCCCTTTTGTTACGGGCCTAGTGAAATTCCTCCATCAGAGAAATGGCTTAGAGCACAAGACTCCTGGAGAGAACAGCTCAATTTTAATAGCTGAGGGAATTTGGTGTTTTGCTTGCTTCCACTGAAAATGGTTGGATGTTTCATTGATTGGCAAGGAGAACAAGGAAGCCTTTCATTTTTAAGGACGGCTTTAGAGGGCAAACTGGGTGGTGCCTGGTGAAGTGGGTGTTTTCTAGTGAATGACATTTGGTCTATTTTTACAGTTGGAAACATTCTACAGTACTCTTAAGCTTATTGTTTAAGCAGGCAAGAGAGCATGCTGTGCAATCATGAGTGGAATTTTTACATTTGATCCCAGGGTCTGTTTTCTCCCCCATAGTTTAGAGCCTCCATGAACTTGGCTTCTGAATTTATAAATATTTTATTGGTTTCAGAATCTGCTCTCAGTTTACTTATCTTCACCTTGTAGATTATTCAAAGGGAAAAGATTAGAAACATACCTGCTTAACATCTAACAGTAAATACTTTAAGATTAGATTGGAATTCCCTAAATTCTTTCTTTATAAGTCATTATAACTGCTTTCTTCCTTTTTTTGTATTTTCCCAGGCTCTTCCGACTCATCTGTGGTGTCTTTTTGCTTGAGCTTTGCTCTTAGTTAAACATGTGAATATTTCTTTGTGTTGAGAATGCTAAATCAATGGTTACTTTCTTATATGTATTCAAGTCAGTTTTCCAATTATTTTTCTCAAAAGTTTAATTTTGCTGGTATTATAGGACAAATACATTTTGGAAAGAAGTGCTCATAATCCCAACAACCAGAACTGTTTCCTATTTTCTGTGTGTACTTTAATTCCTATTGTTTGTCCTCATGCATACTAATTTTTGCCTCATTGCAGTGTGCTGCTTCATGTTCTGTTATTTTCATTTAACGTTTACCAGATTGCCTTTCAATAATTTTTTAAAAACAATCTACTGTCCTTCAGATATATAGTAACTTCTAAATAATTTTTAAGTATGCCAGATTTTATTCTGTTTAAAAAGTTAAAAATTTTTTTGTTGTCATGAACTTTTACTTCCCTTTTGTCATTTTTTTCTTTCCTTAATCTGTAGTATATTGGAATTGTTGTATAATTCTCTTATATGTACAGTTATTATATATCTTCACTACAGTTTTTAGTAGGTGAGCTATATTCTCTACCGTATGCATTCATTTGACATTGAGGCGAAACAAAGAATAATTAACATATTCAGAGAATCCTAAAACCTTATTTGAGTCATTTTTCTTCTCTACATCTTTCTCCAAAATTTCCAATAAGGAGAAAAAATTAATTTGTCTCTTTTTCTCTGCCTTCTTTCATCTGAGATTGCTAACAATTATGCCAGAGGAAAAGAACATGGGCAGAAATAGAAAAGAGATGCAGATAATCCACAAAATGGGTCTTCATCTGATCTCAGTATTTGAAGTGCCTAGACTAGTGTTGCCTGGCACAAAGCAAGCAGTCAGGAAATTTGTGTTGTGGGGACAGATGTATTCATGAACAAGCCAATCAATAAAACCACATGTATTTCTCAGATGGCAAAATCTAAAAACCTCCTTAAATTGTATTGAGACTCAGAAGGTCATCCTAATTATCAAACTGCATTAATTACCACAATATTAGTCATAACAAAAGTTATATTGTTTAAGACTTAAACTGACACACATATATATATCACACTTTTGTTTCTAAAGGAAGTAGAAATTCGGAACAAAGACCTGGAGGGACAACTGTCTGACTTGGAGCAACGTCTGGAGAAAAGTCAGAATGAACAAGAAGCTTTTCGCAATAACCTGAAGACACTGTTAGAAATTCTTGATGGAAAAATCTTTGAACTAACAGAATTACGAGATAACTTGGCCAAGCTACTAGAACGGAGCTAAGGAAAGTTAAATTTCAGTGCCAATTGATTAAAAAATATACTGTCTCTCTTCATAGGACTGTTTGGGCTCTGCATCAAGATTGCACAAAAAATTTGAATATCCCTTGTCCAAGAGGAGGATCTTTTGAAAATTGGAATTGTATATTTCAGTGTAAATTTTAGAGTTCAGCTTGTAGCTAGTTGGGGAAAAAGAGATGAAAAACTTGAACTACAGATTACCTCCATGTATATTATTGGCCATAGTTAACTAGAAAGTTATAAACAGACACTTAATGCAATCTTTTTTCCTGATATTAGCCAATGGGAGAATTAACAAATGTCTGGGTCACATCCCCTTTTTTGTGTTCAACACAGTGAAGGTTATCTGCTTTTTAAATTAATTTATTTATGATATCTAAAGCTGTGTTTTGTGCAAAAACTTAGTGATGAAAGCCCTGTCTTTTGTTGTAATCTGAATAATTTCTCAGGATATTTTTGCACTGCTGGCAGCAGTGCCATTACCAATTAATTCTTGCCAGGAGTGAGAGTGAGCTGCATCTTTAATTGAAACATACTTACTATAACTGGGTGTATAGAGTTCTTCCCTTTTTTTATACTGGAAGATATTTCACTCTGGTGACCACTCTGGTACACTCTGGTGTTCTCTAATCTTGTCTGCTGTAGAGTTTACTTTTCCATATTGATTCCATGTATTTATGAGAAGATATTGTCTCCCATTTTATTACACATTTTAAAGCCAACTAATGAAGGCAGCTGAGTCCCTCCAAAATTTTTCTTTTTAAATTTCTAATAAATTTGACACACAGTACTGAAATACAGCAGCCCGTCACTGGCGGTCTGGTCTAGCAATGTTAAGTATATTTACAGAATATGCAGTTACATTTATTTATATATTTTGCAAGAAATCTTTTCTGAATGATTAATGCATTTCAATTTACAAATAATAATGGTTGTTGGGAAACTGTTTATTATAGATCATTTTAAGGTGTATAGCTATTTTAAAGGCGATCCATTTCCATCAAGCAGCCAATCAGAGGACTATTGGGATTGGAGCCGTGTACTCTGTCTGGGTCTTCACATCAACCACGTCTCTAGTCAATCCTCACAAGGCAATATTCTAAACTGTTAACTAGGCATTTCAAAACAGGAATTCAATTCAGCGGGCTCTTCTCAGTGAACAGGATTTAATGTTGTTTTGAGGTAATTTTAAAGGACTTTCAGCAAACATGCATTTCTTTATATATTTCTTTTAAGAAACTGTTTTAAAAGTAAGTCAAGTGCTGTCTAGTCTGCTTATGGAGTAGGAACTGCATCAGAGTCCATATATTCTTGCTGTCCAATGCTTGTGACGTTGAGGAGGGTTCTTATTTAAAGTGTATGCTTGAGTATCTGACTCCATGGAGTTTACAAATGCACTGACTTTTTGTTTGTACCCCAAAACAGTTGAATTGTTAAGTACAGAATTAAGCTGGATAATCAATTTGTAACCATTTTTTCACTCACAAACAGCTAATCAACACTAGACAATTTTGTTTTATATATATATGTATGTGTATGTATGTAAATACATACATATTAATTTATATTAGAGTGAAAAATAAATGGTTTGTTTCTAACGTTAGTTTCTAAAGTGAGTTTTCAGGTGTCTCTGAAAAGTTTATATCAGACACTTAATCATCTTGTATTATGTGCTATGATATCATGTAAGTTACCTCCATCTATTTTAGGGTATTTGCCTCACCTGTTTATAATAGGGAGGATAATTTAGGTACACAAGCTCAGAGCTATTTCTCTGATAAATCAGGTAATAAAATTTATTTGATTGATGGAATTTTGAAGTAGATGTGATTTTATCCATCAGTTTCTGAGTAACAGAGCACCAGATTTTAATTAAAATAGGGGATTTAGCACTAGGAATCAGGAAATTTGGTTATGAAGAGTTAAAAATTCAAAAAAAAATAGGACAAGCTGTTGAAATGGTAAGTGAATTATTTTAATGATGTAATAAGATATTTTTAAATTTTGACAAAGTTGTCATTTAATGGGAAAATAACTCACCAAAATGTCTCCACTTGAATTGTATTGATATATGAGACATCTGTAATTCGATATATACATATACTCATATGTATATACAGAAAATTATTTTTAATATTTTCCTATGGACATGAAATCTAAAATTGGAAATTTTGTGAGTTTTTTCCTTTCCAATAGAGTCTAATTTTTTCTTTTTTTAGTGATTCAACAATTTCTAGAGGGCTGCACCTTTAAATTCCCAGATTGTCATTAGACGTGTACAGTATATGGGATAAGGTGGACACAAGTGCACATATAAATAAAATTTTCTTATTAAGACTATTTTAAACATTCATTTACAGTAGGAGAGTATCTAGAAATCATCATCTACAAGTCATAATTAGGTTGTGTGCCTACTGTAGTTTTCTTCATTTCTGTATTATATAAATAAAAGTTTGCATATTAAAATTTGATTTTTCCCAGAGACAAGTATTATATAATGTATATTTAGATCAAACTGTGGTAATATATTTATCAGAAAATAATGTTGGGGACTATAGCCTGAACATGTGGACTTGAAGTGACACAGAAAAGGAGAGCAGAGATTGATCCCATTGTGTGTAAGTTATTATAACTATGAATTCTTGTACAAAAAAAACAATTGAAAAAAAGAAAAACAAAAATACAGTTTTTATTTTGAAATACACTTGTTGTTCTCTGGAGAATGTATCTTTTTTTCCTTCAGTCTTTTACAGATACTTTTTAAAAAGCATTTAAGTGATGGCAGCATTTACTTAAATCTTACAGGTGCTACTGGATTTTGCATTAGTGTGTTATGTTGTGAAATCCTAACTTTGACATAAAAGGTTTTATAAGTATTTCCCTGCCTGGAAAATTAGTTTTTGTTTCTCCTCTCTCTCTCTCTCTATTTCTTTTTTTTCCTCCCCCTTTCTTTCTGCAGATTAAAAAAAGTTCATGAAGTTGCATCCCTCCTGTCCCTAATAGAAGAACTCCAGCACCACCATAGATTTAAAGTTTTGCTGTCATTGAACTGTTGGGAAGCAGTTAGAGGAAAAACTTACACCTTTTTTTCAAGTGGAACTAAAACAGACACTCAGTTAAACCACCACCACCTTTTAAAACTCATTTCTTTGCCTTGTTAAAATTGAATGTATTCTTTCACACGTGTGCTCCGGCCTCCCATGTTTTTACTTAACTCTGGAGTATGCAGCTCAGCTGCTGTCTCCTCGCAGACCTGATTTTCTGTCAGCTCTGGAATGCGAGGCAGGCCATTCGGGAAAATGTGTTTGGTGGCAGTGGTTTCTTGTTTTCTAAAGAAATCCTTTTGTTTATTTGCTATCAAATGATTTTAACATCCTGATATTCAGTGCTTGAAGCCATGAAATAGTCTTCATTGAACTTTTTTCTTCTGGGTATTTAACATTGTTCCTTTATCATTCATGAAGTCAATTAATTTATATAAATCTTAAAGAGGAAAACTTTCAGGTAAGAAGTAGTTGAGAATGACACATTTTAAAAAAATTTCTCAAGTAGGATACTATGCTATAATAAGTATTTGTTGAGAAGATAATTTTCATGTGAGAAAATATTGTAAAAATTACTAGAAAAGGATCATTTTAGAATGGAAACAGATGTATCATTCACCTTACTTTAAATTGTGAAAGTGTATTTTTAACTAATATTCATGTTAAATTGGACCTTAAATTTTTATGGCAGTTTTTCTGTATGGGAAACCAATATATAGGTGTCACACAAATAAGCATAGTTATGAATTAAAAGAAATGAATGTTTTTCTCTTTTTGTTTATATATTGATATTACCTGGTAAAGTAGCTACAAGTTGCTAACAATTTTATCCAAGGAAAAACTCAGTCAGCACTACACTGCCAAGTGATTTCTGCTTAGTATATTAGATAAAAAAGAATTGAGTTATTTTTAGCAAAAACAGGTGACCCAGGGATAGAAATTGCATCTAGAATAGGGGAAAGGCCATAAGCTCCCAACAGATTTCTAGTCAATTCGTTGATCTCTTTAAGTACCCTTTTTATCTTTTAGATTAAAGGACACATTCCAAAGGCTACCAGAAGCGTATGTGGGTAAGGAGAGGATATTTTTTTGTGAAAACAAAGCCAGCAAAAAGAGTAGGAGCCTGATGACTTCAGTTTTTATCTAAGACACATCAGGGTAGCCAGAGTCACATGAAGTTCTATTTTCTACCTTGCTGCTGCTTTTAACTAAACAAGTTGGGACTGCCCTAGTGAATTTCAAAGGCTTTCAGAAGATCCTGTCATTATTGCCTGTCAGGATTTATAACCTAATATAAGACACCTAGCATTCAGACCTCACCATTCCATGGGATTCTGACCTACTTTTGTCAATTATTTTCACGTCAGATCTGCCCAGGGACAGAAATGTTGCTCTGTTTTCTCCTAATAAAACCAAATTAAGACGACAATGGGTGCCCTCCAAAATTAAGCCCATTTCTGTAATATAGAAAAATTTCTTTTGTGGGTATCTTTTCTAACTACGTTCATGATTTTATCTTGTTATCTGTGTTTTATAACTATGTTACTATATATGCATATATATATATAGTAAGTCATATCTATATGACTTGTGTATATGACTTATTTGATTGTTATACCTTAAGTGGAATGACTGTTTCAGAAAACAGGGCTAGAAAGCAGACGTACTTGAAGTAAATGCTTTCTCAACAACTTCAGTATCAAATGGAATAGAAATGGGTGTTTGTTGAATATCTGCTATGTGACAGGCACTGTACTGTTTGACATTTCATTTTTACGCATAGGGCCCCTGCCAGGGGTTTTCCTTTGGAGGGGGGATGAGGGAAAAAGGCTCAAATGATTGCACCTGCTATGTTCCCACAGCAGTCAGTCTGGTCATCCAGTCCACTGTCAGAAGGTGGACATCTTACTCATGTTGCTGGTACCGTTTTTCCCTTGAGCTTGCCTGTCTAGAATATCTCTATTAGGACACTTCTTAACTATATGTTTTATATTTGCTCTTCTTGAACTTCTTCCTTCAGGCTCCTTTGGTGTTTACAATGCTTGTCATCATTCAGTTGCAAGTCATACTTTGTTTGCAGGTGTTATGTTTATGCAATATGTTTTACTCCCCAGTTTTTTTAAACTTACAGGCTTCAGATAATCCAAGGAAAGTACATTTCATATGCAGAATTTCAGTCTATAAAATTTAAGTAGCAAACTATTTATAAAGGCCTTGGGAAGACAATTTATCTCTGAAGTTCCCTAATGAAATAAGTTGTAAACCTGTAAAACTCACCCTCCAACACTAAATAATAGTTCAGCAGGATGTGGGTTTTGCAGTCAGTACTAGGTAACTTTGTGGTCAATTCTGTTTCCACAGAAGTTAAGGCCTCTGTGACTGATCAGGCCATTAGATCATTTACAGAAGTGACTCATGGCCCTAGGTTCTTTAGATGGATGGTAGCCCTCAATTAAATGGAATCATATAATATTTGTCTTTTTGTATTTGGCATATTTCACTTAGCATAATGTTTTCAAGGTTTATCCATGTTGTGGCTTATGTCAGAATTTCATTCCCTTTCAATGTTGAATATTCCATTGTATGGATATACCACATTTTGTTTATCCATTTATCCATTGATGGACATTTGGGTCATTTCCACCTTTCAGCTATTGTGAATAATTCTGCAGTGAACATTCATATACAAAGATTTGAGTCCTGCTTTCATTTCTTTGAATATATACCTAGGAGTGGAATTGCTGGATCATATGGTAATTCTATGTTTAACTTTTTAAGGAAGGGCTGGGTTTGAATTGAATTAATTAAAAAGACTCATAGAGCAAGGTACCTTCTCATTGGGAAATCACAGTTGTGGGGTTAGTATTTTGTTAATAGGTCTGTAAGTGATCCATTGGCCTCTTAAGTCATGCCTTCTATTCTCTTACCTAAAATATCTGTTGAGCACCTGGTATATCCCAAGAATAGAGACACAAGAGAGAAGCTCATACTTCAGTGCAGGACACAGACAGTTTACAGTGCATAAGTACTCTGATCAAGAGGACTAGCATGAGGGAGCCCAGAGGGAAGAAGAGTCAAGAAATCTTTTCCAGAAGAGATGATACCTAGCTGAGTTTGGGTGGGGGAGTAAGAGCTAGCTAGTTGAAGGGGTGTGAGAGAATTGTAGAGAATGTGTCGTGTGCAAAGGCTTAGAGGGATGAAAGCATCGAGACATTTAGAAGGTTAGAATGGGTTAGTACACTGACACACAGGGTGTTAGGGAAAAGTATATGGCAAAAGATGGTGATGGAGGAGTAGGCGAAGGGTAGATCAGGAAAGACTTTGTAAGTCATATAAAAGATTTGGGTATTATTCTGAAGAAAATCTAGAGATATTGAAGGATTTTTTTTTTTGTAAAGAAGTGATATAGTGTTAAAATATATGGTTTAAAAGTCTAGTTAGTTCTGCAAATCATAGTAGTCCCTGTTGAGAGGCTGCTTTATGGTGGTTGTACTGGGATGGAAAAGGTGAAATGGATTCAGAGAGTATTGGGGAGGTAGAATGAGTAGGGCTTCTTGGTGGAATCAGTAGATGGCAAAGAAAAGAGAAGAATGTAGGATGATTCCTAGATCTCTTGAGTTGGACAGCCAGGTGTTACCATCCCATTTACTCAGTGAATTCAACATGGGGAAAGGGTTAGTTTTGGTGGCGGCAAGACCAAGCAAGATGAATGATGGGTTAGATCTGTTTTGAGTTTAAGATGCCTATGGAATATCCAAGTAGAAATGTAGTTCCAGTTGGAGCTTAGGAGAAAAACATGAGCTGGAGATAGATATTTGGGAACTGTCAGCATATGTATTGATAATTGTAATTGAGAGCATGAGAAACGGGGAGATTACAAGATGAAAATGTCACTTTGAGCCAGGTACAAGACAAGAGCTTGTGAAAGAGACAGAAGGAATGACCGAGAGCAGTGAGTAGACAGAGTGAGGGACTCGTGGAAGTGCAGAGTAGCCAGATTTCACACGCGAATAAATAAATCAACAAATCGACTCATGTCTTGAGGCAATGATATTCCAGCTGTGTTCTGTTGAGACTCTTCATTAATATTTGATAAATATATTTGAACATAAAAAACTAAAAGCCAACAAACTCAGATATGCAGTTTATAACATTTTAAAATACTGAAATCCAGCAAACATCAGTACCAGGTTAACTCTTTTTGTGCAGATGCCAGAATAAAGCCATCTCTGATAAACTTCATGAAGAGCGCCTTGGTATTTCAAGGTGAGCTATTAAAGAACTGCTACCATTTCTTAATGTGAACCAGGACTTTCTCAATACTGTGCAACGGAAACAAAATACAGAAATAGGGTCTACGTAAGATAATGTCTGTCTTCTGTAAACCCAGCCTCAAATGCTGTTTATGAAAATAACTTCACTTTTCTTATTGACTTATTAAATTAAATGTTACATACCATTCTTTCTGTTAATATATTGGTTTTCCAGGTGGCTGTCATTTCTAAAAGGTTACAGGGGTGAGGGTCACTGTTTCCTAGTAGAACTTGGCTTATTATCTTTCTGTGGCTCAGCTGCCTCCCCTCAAAGTCAAGTTCTAGAGGCTTAAGTGTATTACATGTACCTTTTTGTGTTATTTTGATACTAAATTCACCACTAGGACCAGATGACGTTTGTGTTTGCATTGCTATAGAAAGTTTTGAGAGTTAATATTTCTGTTATCTTAAATGATACTTACTCTTTTTTTCATACTGATTCATAAACAGATAACTGTATACAAATTATCTCTGGTAGAAATTATCTCAAACAAGGACAACAACCACAAAATACTCTCTGTATTTGGTTTTAGAATGCTGTATGGTATATTTGATTTTTATTTCTAGTTTAAGTTAAAATTAGCTTGAATTCCTTGAGTAGACACGGCTTGCACTACTTGGGCAACAAATTAGAGCATGTTAGACATTCCAGGAAGAAAAGAGGAGCTACTGGTTTTCAAATTTGGCTCCAACTAATCCATAAAACTTGCAAATCACTTGTGAATTGTCAAATAAACTCTAACTTTTCAACCACCTTTGTTCATATTTTTCTTATGTAGTGATTAATCTTGGTCTCCTTTGGCAGAGCCTTTATTTTAGAATATATTCTGTGCATTAAAATCCCATGTTCTATATAATAGTATAAAACAGAATGTCACTGTCTATGGCACATGGCCATCTCACAACAGCTCACAACAAATTTTCACAGCAATGTCGTGACCTAAGTGTTATTGTTATCCCCATTTTATAGATTTTATAGAGTCTGAGATTCAGCAAGATTAAGTGATGGGCCAAGTAAGAGGCAGAAGGAAGAGTAGAACACAGGTGCTCTGCCCGCTAATCGTGTTCCCTTCCCACTCCATCGTGTCTGAACTATGAACGGCAGACCTTTTGTAAGAAGGCAGGTACAAAAATTTATCAACTCACGATATTTAACAATCTATCACTTAATGAGAAAAATCGTTCGTTTTCCATTTCACAAAGGTATTATGTCTTTGAATGCTTATCTCCCTGCTTCTCTCCTTTTTTAGAAAAAAAAACCCCTATATTTTCATTTTAATTTTGCAAGTGGTTCATATATGCTTTCCTTTTTCAAATGTCTTTAAAAGTACAGATAAAGCAAATGTCACCCTTGATCTTTCAGTTCCAGCCCTAGAAATTACTAGTGTAATCTATTCCATGTATGTCCCTGCAGCATTTTTATATGCATTTATATACAACATATATGTGCTTATAGAAATAACTAGTTGTTTGGAGGGGAGGGAGTACATAAATTTCATCAAATGGTATGTCTTGTTATAAATTTGCTATTTTTTACCTAATCTCTTGGGAAGATCTGTGCAAGTTGGTACACATAGACCTACCTCATGCTTTTTAGCTTCTTCAGACTATTACATTTTGTGGATGGATGATAGTTTAGTTAAGCATTTCCATATTTTTTTCTTACTTTTTGTTCTATCCCCTTCTTTCTGACCTTGATGCTACTTTTTCAAGTATTAGGGATATTCAAGATTGATTAATACTCAGTTAATCAAGTCAAATGTTCCATAGTCCCTCTCGTGTCCCCGGGGAGTCAGAATGAACTCTGGATAAATAACTTTTCCTAAAAACTAAAACTCCAAAAAATTTTTAACTAGTCTTGATGAAAATTTTCTAAATTACACTACACGCAGCAACCAGCAACATGCTTTGGATGTAGTCATCACTCAGTAAACGAGCTGCATGACTGAACACGCTTACTGTCTTAGAAAAGAGAAGATGCTTAGTGTAAATGTTTACCTTTGCTTAGTGACTTGGTCCACCAACCACTGTACAGGGCCACCATCTGGGGATGCCTGGAGGACCCCCAAGGGTGTGTAGGACAGTTTAAAACCCAAAATGCTGTGATTTATAGCCTTCGAAGTGGGGAAGAAGGACATAAGTTTAAAAAGGAAAGGAGATGCTTAAACTGTGGTGTATCCAGCTACTGTCTCCCTCTTATGCCAGGAGCCTTTTGTCACCTTAATGGTGGCTTTGCTTCTGGTCCATCCCCTGCCATATTTGGCTGTTCATTCAGTGAAAGATTTTTTGAGCACCTGCAATGTCACAAGGGACTGTGCTGGGCCCTGGAAATACAAAGATGATAAGACAGAGTCCCTACCCTCAAGAAGCTTATACTGTAGTGAAGGAAGAAGCATGTATGTTAGCCAATAAGTACCATAAGACATTAACCTTATCATGAAAGGAGTCATAGCTTCTGGGGAATATACAGAGAGGGGAGATAGTCAGTGTCATTGAGGAGGTGGCATTTGAATGTAAAAGATGAATAGCAGTCCACTTTGAAGATCAGGTGAATGGATGGAGAGCCGAGGAGAAAGGCTCATCACAAGAACAGAGAGACGTGCTCAAATTCAGTTTAATGCCCAGTGGCTTAGCTTGGAGCGTCAGAGCAGACAACGGTGGACAGATTCCAGATGGGTCCTTGTCTTGTGTTCTCGGCAGTTCTGACTCTTCCTAAAGGGAGTGGAAAGCCATTGAAACCTCACGGGAGGGAAGTAGTGGGACTGGGTTTACATTTTAGAAAAAGTAAGTCACTCTGGCCACAGTATCAAGAATGAATTCAAGACTATGTGAGGTGATGGAGGTGTTAACTGACCTATCCTGGTGATCATTTCACAACATATACATGTATCCAATCATCACATTGTACACCTTAAACTCACGCAATGTTACATGTCAATTATATCTCAGCAAAGCTGGGGAAAAGAATGGGTTAAAGAAAGGTTCTGCAAGACCAGATTCAGGGTCAGGGTGGCTTTTTTTTTTTTTTTTCCCCAATTGTAGCAATCCAGGTAAGAGACCAAAAAAAAAAAAAAAAGGGAGTGATGCAAAAACAGCTGAACTAAATATGAGATGTTCAAGAGATATGTGTTGGGGTGATATTTTGAAACTTCTAGTTTCTCTTTATTTCCTGACATTTATTGTTCCTTTCCCTCCCCTGCGCTCTCAGCAGTTCAGGCAACAGCAATAACGTCCTCTTCCCTGGCCCTCAGGATTGGGTTGTTGCTGTAGTAATGAGAGAGGCAACTCCCTACTTTTGAATTTCTCCCCTCAAATGAGGTTTTTTTTAAAAAGACCCTCCCTCCTCATGTCAAGGAAGAGGAATGGAAGGGAAAGAAGACAATGAGAGGGCAGCAAGTATCACCAAGAAGGAGCCCCGAGCACTGCCCCTCCTGCCAACACTGCCTGAGATGAGAGTTTGGGGGACAAATAAGTGAGTCCCCAGAGAGGATGGAGGATCAAAGTGCAGAAGACAGCTCTGCCTCAGTTTCCAAGTTTTGCCTGGAAGTTTCCTGGGGGTCCAGGGTGGCATAGGGAAGCAGCTGAGAAGTTCCCGTGCCTCACCCTCTCTAGCAGGCACAGAAGCCACTGGCAAAGGAGCCAGTGAATCGGGACAGAGGGTCACCTGCGTGGATCTGGCACCAATGACCAGATGGACATCCCAGTGGATGCTGGTACAGAAACATGCCAGTGATGAGGGCCAGAGGGAACCAGCCATGTAAGCAAATGCAGCATCAACAGAAGTGGATAAAGAGCAAGGACCCATACTCTCCAAGTCCCCCCAGGCGCTTGATACGAGGTGAAACTTAATTGTAACCGCAGGGAGGAGGTGGTAGAAGGGAAACTCTGATTGGCTGAGTTTATGTTGAATTGACAAAAACAATTTCTGCTGCTATGCAGAATGTATTTTAGAACAAAATTATATTCTTTGCACACTCTAGTTGTGGCCTGGGAAAATGTATCCACTAGCAGTAGACATTGCAGGACTTGGTAACTATCGAGGACTTCTAGGTTTCCAGATTGGGTTTGAAGAAAGATAAATTCCGTTTGGATCTGGTGAGTTTGAGGTACTTCTCCAGAAGCCTCATGGATCTGAAGCTTGGGAGAGAAGTGTAGGCTGAAGAAATGAATTTGAAAGTTACCAGAAAACAGCCTATTGGTGAAGCCATGAGTAGATGAAATCAAACAGAAGGTGAGGATTACAGGACCGGAGCCCTGGAAAGCCCTGACATGTAAAAGGGTGTGCAGAGAAAATGGAATTAGAAAAGAGCCCATGAGGAAAGGTCCAAAGTAAACCAGAGAAGAACTAGCAGGTGACACCAGATAATCCAATCAATAGCTCTCATTTAATTTTATACTAAATCAATAGGATCCACTCCAGGATAGTTTTTGGATACAAACTAAAATTCTTTGTGACATCTCTTCTTATTATCCAGGAAATGATCTTCCTCATGTCCAAACTCAAGGCCACATTCTGGTTGCCTGAGGATGCCGGGATTCCGACTACGAGGGCCTAATTTGTGTTAAAATGGTGAAGCCTTACTTATTTCCATAGTGCTCCTGCAAGGTAGATCGTAGTTCATGTACACGGAGAGCATTTTTGCATGTTATGCCAAGGAGCTGTCAGGACTTTTTTTTTTCACTATCTTACCCAATTCCCCTTTTAAGAAAAGAGCTCTCACAAATTATTTTCAGAGATTAAGACTAAAAAAATTTGTTCTTTTGACCTGTGCTTCTTATTTCTAGGCATTGACAACTACATACATCCATTATTCCCTTATCACCCTGGCTGCTAGGAAGCTCAAGACCAGATTTTGGGCTTAATTGCTGTAGGGTTCCTCAGATAGGTGTTCTTAGAATTCTAGGTTTTTTTCTTCCTTTTGGCCCTTATTTATTTGTTCCTGTTTCTGTTTTTTTGCTCAGTAGTTTGATTTTGTTATACTGGCCTGATGGTACTCATATATATATGTATATATATATTTTTTTTTTTTGGAGGGGGGAGGCTGCGTTGGGTCTTCATTGCTGCACAGGCTTTTCTCTAGTTGTGGCGAACAGGGGCTACTCTTGGTGCGCAGCCTTCTCATTGCGGTGGCTTCTCTTGTTGCAGAGCATGGACTCTAGGCATGCGGGCTTCAGTAGTTGCAGCGTGTGGGCTCAGTAGTTGTGGCTCGTGGGCTCTAGATCGCAGGCTCAGTAGTTGTGGTGCATGGGG
This sequence comes from Phocoena phocoena, assembly GCF_963924675.1. NCBI lineage: Eukaryota > Metazoa > Chordata > Mammalia > Artiodactyla > Phocoenidae > Phocoena > Phocoena phocoena. Next base: position 63,288,810 of record NC_089221.1, on the reverse strand, counting down.
TTAGTTGCTCCGCGATATGTGGGGTCTTCCCAGACCAGGGGTGGAACCTGTGTCCCCTGCATTGGCAGGCTGATTCTTAACCACTGCACCACCAGGGAAGTCCCGGTAATATTTTTATAGTAAGTTACTTCAAATCTTTTTTTGAGTTTGGCAAGAATTAGAATAGCTACAAAAAAATAAAGGATATGTCATCGTAATTTTGCAGGGTTTTTTTAACCTGTACGTCTAAGGCTAGCCATTGGTCTATGTTAGTAACTGTCTTCATTTATTAGTTGCAAAGTTCATTCTGTTGAATAATTCAGAGAATCTTTTTTTCTCTATAGTCAACCCATATATTAACGATAGCAAAACTTAAACATGTGATTGCTTGATGTTATAGAGCATTTAAGAAAACAAGGTAACCCCAGTGAAGTGATAAAATTAGCTTTCCTCTTTTGTCTGTTAGCTCTGCTTATCTGTCATGGCACATTGGTTAGAATAGTGGCCAGTAATCTTATGTCACTGACATAAATTTTTTTTCTCCATATCTCATGTCAGAGCTGATAACCAGCTTCTTACTCTGACTGTTGAACTATCATGAGGAAGAACTCAACAAAAATAAATAATAGCGTATGTACTGTGCTAGGTTCATAACTGTGGGCATGCTTTCATTTGTCACATCTTTTGGACTATCACATCTGTTTTAGGTGTCAGGATCTACTTTTACCATCACCAGTGAGGAAGATACAAGGCTTTCCTCCAAGGTGAAGACTGAATGATTGAAAGAGACTTTGTCAAGACAAAATTTTTCCCCAAGAGTCCTGCCAAAGATTGGGCCCTGGGGAGGATGCACCATGTAATTCTCCTTTTCCTCCACTGGCTACTAAGTTAACCTTTAAGCCACATATGCCAGGTTAGAATGCAGTCACCAATCACCATTGCTTTAATTCTCCCAACTTAGATGGCGCTTAGCCACCTGAGCTGAAAGTTGGATGAAACTCTCCTTTGAATAAGGCTCATCACAGGACTTAATGTAGCCTGCTTCCTCAGCCAATGCCTGCTAAATACCAGCTTGGACCCCAACAAAGAGAAACAAGGTCCAAACTCTCCTTTTGGCTAATGATTTGATTGTCAAACCAAGATGTCTCAAACCTATAATTCTCGTTTTAATTGACTGCATTCTGTTTGAAAGAGCAATAGCTTCAGGGGAGGAGAGTAAGAACTTTTATTAACCACAGAGTGTGTATTGGGCCCTGGACATGTCAGGTCATTTGGGAAGGGCAGTAGTGGCTCTGCTTCACAGAGTAGCACCCAGGGACCCTAGGAAACCAGTGGTCACCCAACGCCATATAACTAGCAAAGAGTGGAATCTAGTTTGAACTCAGATGGGCTTGACTCCTTTTTTTCTCTAAGAGGCATGTTTTTCTTTGCCAACCTCAACAACGAGAGAAAAAGAGGCAGAAAGATAATCTAAAAAATGGAGTGACTGCTCACTTAAGAGGCTGTAACAAGATTGGAGCTTGGTGGCTGTTGCTAGAGTCTCCAGGGCAGGGTCCTTAGGAAGATTCCTAAATTGCTGACCGTGACTCATTCAGTCCTTTCTGTTGCCTGATTTTACCATCTGATCACAAGACTGTGCTGTAACTTTGGAGTGAAAAAACAAAGCTAAGAATCCATACAGTATTCTCAACTCCCATCTAATGCTGTGATTCCTGAGATGCCTACTTTATACATAATGGGGGAAATGCATACAAGGAAGTTACATGCAGTGACTGAACAACACTCCAAATACGGCTTCCCACTTGTGCCAGGATAGACTCATGCATGTGGACTTAGAGGAGCCTCAGGGACAGGTTTTTGGAAAATCAGGCCTTGGGGTTCTGGAAGCTTAGTACTCTCACTACAGAGCACTCCTGTTCCTGTCTCATCCCCCTGGAAAGAGTCCCGGGGTTGGGGTTGCTGGAGTCGGGGTCAAATGAGGGGTCAGTAGTAACAAAGGTGATGACACCCCCTCATTCCTCCACCTAGAGAACCTTCTTAGCCTTTCCCTAGACATGTTCTCTAGTAAAGAACTCCTTCCACGTCAGCCTTGCTGGGATCCACAGATTTCAAAATGAAGATTTTCGTTCTGCCTTGTCTAAATACTGAGACAGGTTTTGTTGCAGACTGGGAGCTGGCAGCAGCTCTCCAGAGCCAGGATATGTAGAATTCCTTAAAAACATGCAGCATGGAGCAGCATGAAAACATTAGAAATGCTTTTGAGAATCAACTTAATCTTCCAGCTCTGAAATCAGCTACGTGATGATGGGGGCTTTTGTTTTCTTTGCAGAGCCTAGGCTCCCTTTGAGAAAACTGACAAATTTGTAAATGTGGTAAAGATAACACTTTTCAATAAGCTGTTATTTCTCCCTCTTTATTATTTGGGTCAAAGAATTTTTTGAATTTCATTCCAATTCTTTTCACTTTGTGTATCAAGAAAAACAGTCATAGCAAGAAAGACTTGACCAATATATTCTTTTCATATCACAAATTCTCTTCTCAAAGATTTTTTCTGGGAGGAATGAAAGTAATTTTATTTGTTGTTGGGTTATGGTCAAGTACTTGCAAATGACGTTTTTTTCCATGAAATAGGCACTTTCTGATCTACCTGATTACAATACTTAAAACGTTATACATCCAGTGGCGTCTCATCTAAAATGATTTGTTGTTACTGCTAAAGATGCTTTTACAAATATCCCTCCAAGTGACAACAGAAAGCAGACATGAACTGATTTTTTAAATTAGAATTTTGTTAGCCTTATGTTTTGGATTAAGAAAGAGATGTGGTCAATTAATGGTTTTATTCCATTTTTATTGCAAACAAGAATGAAAAAGAGAAAAAATATTTTCACACTGGATTCCCCTTGAATGAATTCAAGCAAAGTTCATTACTAGTGGTTTTGCATCTGGCAAAGGTGTAAAATTGTGCCCATAGAGGTGTTGATTTGCTCCAATTCAGCAGGGCCCAGCCCTTTGGTGGGCAGTGCTGGCGTGGGAGAAGTGGCCTTCTCTGCACATCTGTTAAGTCCCAGGGGCTTCTAGGGTTTGGTCAGAAGCTCATGCTAAAAACGATCTTTTTCCCCACCAGATTCTAGGTAGAAAAGGTATGTCATCCATTCATCTGTTGATGGACACTTAGGTTGCTTCCATGTCCTGGCTATTGTAAATAGAGCTGCAGTGAACATTTTGGTACATGACTCTTTTTGAATTATGGTTTTCTCATAAGCCCAGTAGTGGGATTGCTAGGTCGTGTGGTAGTTCTATTTTTAGTTTCTTAAGGAATCTCGGGAATAAAGACGCAGACCTACTAGAGAATGGACTTGAGGATACGGGGAGGGGGAAGGGTAAGCTGGGACGAAGTGAGAGAGTGGCATGGACATGTATACACTACCAAACGTAAAATAGATAGCTAGTGGGAAGCAGCCACATAGCACAGGGAGATCAGCTCGGTGCTTTGTGACCACCTAGAGGGGTGGGATAGGGAGGGTGGGAGGGAGACGCAAGAGGGAAGAGATATGGGAACATATGTATGTATAACTGATTCACTTTGTTATACAGCAGAAACTAACACACCATTGTAAAGCAATTATACTCCAATAAAGATGTTAAAAAAAAAAAAGGTATGTCATCCACTATAAATGATGACTGGATCTTTTCAGACTCTGACAATATGAGTCACATCTTAGGACTATGCAGTTCTTCCTGACATTTCCTTCCATGAACAATTGCACACAATTCCACACACTTGTGTTTGCCATTCAGTGTTCTTCACACACATGGGACCTGCAACTCTGCTTTTGACAGGCTCCTCATCTCCCCAGGCCCCCGTTTCTTTCTCTGCAAATGAGGGAAATGGCCTATAACTCCTTCCAACCTCTTCTTCCATCTCTAGAATATTCAATACATTAAGAGGACAGGGTTAAGAATCATTGCTTCGAAAGAAACTCTAAGATTTCTATCATCTGAGGGCAAAGGTGGGCCTGCAAGTCATTTATTGTCTCAAAAAATTAAGACCTTTCTTTAAACAGGGACCTACCATATGATCCAGCCATTCTACTCCTAGCTACTTACTCCAGAGAAATAAAAACATGTCTGCACAAAGACTTGTACGGGAAGCTTTATTCCCCCAAACCACAAACTGGAAACAACCCAAATGCCCATTAATAGATGAAAGAATAAACAAAATGTTGTACATCCATACAATGGATTACTATTGAGCAATCAAAAGGAATAAAATGATCCATGCAATAACATAAATGAATCTCATTATGCTGAATGAAGGAAGCCAGACACAAGATGACATACTGTACATTCTGGTTATGTAAAATTCTGGACAATGCAAACTAATCTATTACAGTTACACAAGGCAGGTCAGTGCTTGCCTGTGGACTGCAAAAGGTACAAGGGACCTTTTTGTGGAGGGAAATGTCCTGTATTTTGATTGTGACGGTAGTTTCACAGGTGGATGCAACTGTCAAAGCTCATCAAAATGTGCGCTTTAAATGAATACAACTTATGTAAATTGTTTCTCAAAGTTATCAAGGAAAATTTTTTTGTAAGCTCTTGACCAATCTGAGGCTTGAAGAAAATACATAATGGGCAGCGGATAAAGTTTTGAGGGGCCATGATATCAAAAAAGGAATGACAAACCCAAAATATTCTTAAACATTCTGGAAAGCCCTTTAGTTTCTGGGCAGCATGTATGAATTTGTAGGAAAATAATTTATCTTCTGATTTCAGGTAAAGCCCAGAACAAAGAACTGCCTTGGAAGCTAAGCAAGGTATGTTGCTCCACAAACAAAGGCAGGTACATGGTGGTGAGCAGCTTCCTGTCTTTGCAGCAAGTCAGGCCCCTTCATACCGACTTCTTCCTTCACTCTGCCCGAGGTGGTATTTACGGGTCTACTCAGGGGTGGATTCCATTCTACTTTATGAATGTCTATTCAGAAAAACTAGAAAGCTGTAGGGCATATTCTTCCTTTATAGGCCACATGGGGCGACCGATTTTAGTTGGCACCAACTTGTAGAATCACAGGATGTGAGATTTGGAAGGAGCCTCAGAGATTCTCCTGTCCAACTTCCCAAAGGAGGAAGCTGAGGCCCAGAGAGGGTAAGTGAGTGGCCTAAGAACACAAAGCACCAGCAGGACTAAAAATCACTGCTCTCTGGGAGTCTCTCCACTTTAATACACTGGCTCATCACTTATTGAAAAAGTGCAACCCAAAATCTCTAGCCAGATCCTAAATCCAGGCTTAATTAGCCTGCTGCACCTTTATTTTTTAAAATTTTTTAAATGTTTTATTTTTTTTAATGAAAGCTGTAAAATGGTTGGATTCTAGCTGAGAGAAAAGCAGCAGATTCCCAGTTCCGGCCCTACTGCGAGGAAACGTAAGGATCAAACCTCAGCCCGGGCATGAATGTGAGGCATTTATGATTCTTGTAGAACTTGGCAGCAATTACAAAAGCCTGCTCCATGGTGGAAATGACCATGTTAAATTTCCACTCTTACTTGCATTTGCAAAAATAGAATAAAATTATTTCTTGGGTAGAAGCATCCTCTGTGACTGGGAAGTGCTTCTTGTTCGTTGCTGCCCCTTTTACTCTTCATGTATTTCCCCTTGATGGCTGTTGAAATAGCAGATATTTCATACAGAGAGAACATTCATCACAGCAGATTCTTGATTGAAGTTGAGTCAGATTCTGCCGTGAAGCAGCCACTGCCAGGGAGTAAATTAGGCCTCTCTGGAAGCTCCACCACCACCCAGTCTAATATGGCTTTAATTTCCAAACTACAGTTTGGCAGGGCCAGGTCTCAGCACTGTCCCCAACCTCCTCCTCTTGCATCTGACCCCTCGGCGCCTGGGTTTCACGGGGCCGAGACGTCCCCTTGGGGGTCGTGATGTTGCTTCCCAGTGGTATCTGGATGGCACCTGCCAGCTGGTGCCGGTGCAGGGGAGACAAAGATGATAGCTGTGTAATTTAGCAGTGCCCTTGGCCCTTTGGTTGGCCGGTGTGCTGTTAACATGTTTTGCTCTTCCCGCAGACTCCCCAGAAGGTCTGTTGTAGAGTTTGGTAGAATGACTAGGACAGTAACTTCTGGAAGAAGACTTCGGATTGTTGGAATCACCCCAAGCTGAAGAAGCAACACCGGCGGCCCCTGCTTCTGTGAGGGGGCTCCTGGATCACCAAGCGACGGCACGTCCTGGAGGTGTCGGCAGTGCTGGGGCCCACCCTTCCCCGTGGTGGTGTTTTCTGGGTCACTCTGTCTTGTCCTGAGGGCCATGCTGTGCCGTGGCTGCGGGACACACCTTTCATGTGTGGGCACCGTGGATGGGCGGGTCTAACCCCGTATCCGGTGCGTCCCTCCACTGAGCACCGTGGGGGACAGACTCCCTAACACTGCCGACACCTGTGCATCCACAAGGGCATTTGTCAGCGCTGAATTCCTTGTTGAGCAAGTGGATAATAAAGGTACTGACCTTAATGGTCTAATCAAACCAGTGTAGTAGTGACACAAGAAATCATTGAAAAACTGCGGGCGAAGAGCTGAAACTTTCTCTAGAAAGTTCGTTAATGACCAGAATAGATTATATAATCTACGTACAATCATGGAGAATTGAGATGGGTACTTGAAAAAAAAAAACAACCAAAAACACATATTCTCCCCACCTCCTCTAATCCTTTGAATTTAAATCATTTCCATCATTGAGGTCAAAGGTGTTGGGGCCACCTGAAGTACAGAATTAATTTTCTTCTCCATTTTCTATTGATTTATTAATTATAAATGTAGTCTTTTGTTTACCTAAGAGACAGGAATACAATTGCTATTTCAAGTCACTTTTACTTTCTATTTACTATTTTTTTTTTTATCAGCACACAAGCATGTTCTAGTGTCTCTTACCTTTAAAAAACGAATCCGCCCTTAATCCTTAGAGCTATCAGTTGATTCCTCCCCTCTTCACTGAAAAACTTCTGAAAGAATTGTGGGCTCATGAATTATCTCCATTTCTTATCTTTCCATTTGTTCTTCAGACTTCTCCACTCTGGCTTCTGCCCATACTGCTCTGCCAAAAGTACTCTCTCCAAGGTAACCAGTAAGCTCTATGTCGTCCATTCCGGGGAGCATTTCTGAGTCCTCATCTTCCTGGAATGCTCCCTGGAGGACCATCTGATAATCTACTGCACACGGAAGAAAAACCAACTCACATTGTGGCAAACAAAGCAGTGAGTTTATCGTATGGTTTCTTTAATAATTTTCTCCCCTCTGCTTCTCCCTTCTTTCTGGCATTAATCAGATATTAGATTCGTTGAATTGATCCTCTGTCTTTTCTATCTCCTTAGCTGTTTATTCAGCTCTAAGAGTTCCTTGCCTATCTTTTAAACCTTGTGTTGCATGTGTAATGTCAGCTGTCAGTTTTTGTTTCTCAGTGTCCTCCCTTGTTCTCAGATGATTCCTTTTTATTGCAACACATTCTTGTTTCATGGATGTAGTATTTTGCCTTACTTTTCTGGCAAAATTAATTTTAATTTTTCCTACTACTTCCTGAATTGTCTGTTTTCTGAGTTACCTTGTTTGTTTTGGTCTCTATTGTGTGGGGACTTTCCGAAAATGTCTGTGACTCAAAGTAGTCTGTTCATATTCTACAGGGAGACCCTGGGAGCTCTAGGGGACCGAGAGGGTGGAGCTGGTGGACTGGTGGCTTTGGGGGTAGGTTGATTGGGTGGGAGGCCAGCTTTGTCATTTGGTAAATCTCCATCTCTCCTCACACCCAAATATTACCATGTGCTGGTCTTTTGTCTGGGGTGATTTAGTTTCTCCGGAAAGGGATCTTCCAGACTCCCGGGAGGGCGGGGTGGGGACAGATGCCTCGCTGAGAGCCATGTCAGAACCAAGCAGGAGGAGGCCAGGGGCCTTGTGATTCTGAAGGTAGATTGTAACTCGATCCTACAGTGTTCAGCATTACCTCTGCCCTCCTCTTGGACTGCTATTTGAGTCTACATCTTCTCTGGCTCACTTTTTCCAGGGAATGAACTTCTAGACTCTTGCTGTGGGAAAGGAGGGTCTGGAAGGTGGGGGGAGGGAAGGTCTCTTGCTCCTGTTTGAGAGTCCCACCATTCTCCCTCTTTTCACCTGATACCTCTCCCCACCTTTCACAGAACACAGTGCCCCCCAGCGGTGCCAGACCCCTCGGGACTCGGCCGGCTCCTCAAGTGTCTCACTGCAAGCTCTCAGGTCAGCTCCCTCCACTCGCTTAAGCCGTTTACCTCCCATACATCGTTCAAAGGCTGCACCTTTTTTGTCCATAATTTTCTCCTCTTTTGTTCTTTATTCCTTTACTGTCATGTTAGGGCTTTAGGAGGGAGTATCAATTAAGGCATGTTTCAAGCCACCATATTTAACTGGAAGTATGTTGGCATTCTTTATAACTTCGGATTATATTTTGATTCTTTAGGTCTGCCTTTCCACAGAAAGTCAGAAAATAGAAATTCTGACTTTTTCAGCTACACCCAGTTCTTTCTACAAAGAGTAAACATGAAGGTAAGGATTTTTGTTGTTAATTTAAAATGTTGCCTGTTACATAATATTCATTTTGTGTCATGTAAGTGAAATTATGTTCTATTGAAGAAAGAAATGTGTATGGTTATTGCTGCTTTTTCAAATTATCCAGGAGCATCTATCCTACTCTCAGATGTCCTTGCTTCTAAGTTACTCAGATCTTTGCAGTTCTTTGTGAAGGATTTTGGTATCAGATCTTCCGAGTAATAATAGCTAACATTCATATATGTGCCAGGCACTCTTCTGTGCCCTCATCTAACCCGTACAACAACCATATGAAGTTGGTATCATTATTTGTCTCTCTCTTCGGAACACAAAACTGAAGCACAGAGAGTAATATGTCCAAATTCACATGGCTAATGTCTCAAGAGTCCTTGCTCTTCACCACTATGCCATGCTCTGTTGCAAAATCTTTTTCTTCTATCTGATGAAACTTCTAAAGATTTTCCCACCTACTTCCCCAGAGGAAACTTACAATATGAAAACACCTAGAGAGAGAGTTTAAAACACACACACATGCACACACACAGCCAATTAAAAGAAGCTGTGTAGACCGGAAGTCTGAGATGAGCTGGTTTTTCCACTGGAGCAATAAATTTGGCTCTGATTTACTGTCAACTAATTTTAAAAAGTGAAATGTTAGATTATACGGTTCTCATTGTTTTGTAGAGCAAGCATGCACATTATTTTTCAGAGAAAAAAGTTTTTGGCAACTGAATTCTAGAAGCAATTTCTACAATGCTAATGAAAGAACTCTAGGGTTTTTAAAAAGCTTTTTATTGGAAATGTAATACATAATCAGAAAAATACAAAAACATAAACACACAGCTTAGTGAATTATTATAAAGCGAACCCCCATCTCACCACTACCCTGGTCAGGAAAGAAAAGCTTAGCCCCACAGAAGCCCTCTGTATGCTCCTTTCTGGTCATGAAGCTCTGGTCTCCCCAAACGTACCATTATCATGACTTTCGTGCCAATCATCTTTTTTTTTCTTTCTGTTAGTTTTACCACCTAAATAATATCCTAAACACTATAGTTTAGTTTTGCGTATTTTTTTAAAACTTTGACTGGAATCATGTATTAGATATTTTTGCTTTTTCTCGACTTTATGTCAGTGAAATTCATCCAGATTATTTTGTGTAGCTGTATTCATTTTTATTCTATAGTACTCCATTGTCTGACTATACCACATTTTAGGGATATACCACAATTGTCCATTCATCAGCTGATAGACCCTTGGGTTGTTTAGTTTGGGGCTATTAGGAAGAATGCTGCCTTAAGCATTCTTGCATATGTCTTCTGATTCAAGGATACACACATTTCAACTGGGTCATTGGGTGACCATATTTTCTTTATGTCTCTTCCCATCATGTTCCATCTATACATGTCTATATCCAAATTTCCCCACTTCATAAACATACCAGTCATAGTGGAATATGGCCCACCCTAATGACCTTATTTTAACTTGATTACCTCTGTAAAGGCCCTATCTCCAAAAAAGGACACATACTGAGGGTCAGGACTTCAACATATGAACTTTTTTTTTTTTTTTTTTTTTTTTTTTTTTTTCTGCGGTACGCGGGCCTCTCACTGTTGTGGCCTCTCCCGTTGCGGAGCACAGGCTCCAGACGCGCAGGCTCAGCGGCCATGGCTCACGGGCCCTGCCGCTCTGCGGCATGTGGGATCTTCCCAGACCGGGGCACGAACCTGTGTCCCCTGCATCGGCAGGCGGACTCTCAACCACTGCGCCACCAGGGAAGCCCAACATATGAACTTTTTGAGGGAAACAACCAAGTTGGTCATACTAAAACAAGGAACAATTCTAGAAAGAGGACAGTTTGTGCATAGGCCCTAAGGTAGGAGACAGATAATACACAATGCTAGAGCTCAGCAAGCCATGAGGCTGATAGGAAGGGCCAAATCACAGTCAGCCTTATAGTCCGTAGGAAGGAGATTTGGGATTTTATTCTAAGTGCAAGGAAAGTAACCGGAGGGTCTTATGCAGTGGAGAGACATGATCTCACCACTTTTGAGTGGAGCTGGAAGGAGACAAGAGTGGCGGTGAAAGATCAGTTAGGAGGCTACTGCAGTACCCTACTTGAGAGATGAATGTGGTCTGGACCAGTGTAGGGGTTAGGGACAGAGGAAGCAGTGGATGTATGCCAGATGTAAAATGGAGTTAGGGTTGACAGGACTCGTTGGATACGGAGGATGAGGGTGAGAAGGGCAGCAAGGATAACTTCCAGGTTCTGAATTCCAGAACTGGATTAAAAAAAAAGAAGAAGAAAGAAAGAAAGAAAGAAAAGATAAAACTGAGAAGGATTGGATCCAGGTTTTCATAGAATAGGAGTCAAGGGAACCATTTTGGACATGTTATGCTTGAAATTGCAGGAGGCATCCTAATGAAGAGATCACGGGGCAGTTGCATACATACAGATCCAGTGTTCTGAGAAGAGGCACAGGTTGCACACATACAGATCCAGTGTTCTGAGAAGAGGCACATACAGATCCAGTGTTCTGAGAAGAGGCACAGGTTGCACACATACAGATCCAGTGTTCTGAGAAGAGGCACATACAGATCCAGTGTTCTGAGAAGAGGCACAGGTTGCACACATACAGATCCAGTGTTCTGAGAAGAGGCACAGGCCAGGTAAAGTTGGGAATCATTATGACACAGATGTCGTTTAGAACCATGGGGAAAGGTGAGACTAAGAAGATTGAGAAGAGGGTTATGAAGAAAATCTAGAAATATCGCTTACATATAGTGCAGTGAAAGAACTGCTGGAGTTGGGGAGATAATATTCTACCTGTTACCTTCTGATGATTCACCTTAATGCAGTACCAAAGCTTAGATAACATTAGAGAAACTCATAACTGAAATGTAAACACCTTTCAGCAAGTTCTGGGTCACAGTGAATTGATTGTTGCATCTTCTGATGGTTGTTGGAAGAGTTAACCTTCTGTTTCAAAAACTTGGCCCTGACCCACACACTTGCCGGGGTAGGCCATCCTATTTCTGACAAGAGGTGGGTCACAAAGTGGCCTGTAGGTAAGACCAGAGAATTTTTAAATTGAGATTTGAGCCACTGGAACACTTGAACTTTTACTTAAAGAAGATTCCAGAGGTTTGGGTCTTTAAGCGTGAAAAAGATCATTTTGGCCTAAAACATTTATAGGATGTTTTTGCCAACTGGACTACTTCCACCATAGAGCCATAGAGTGGCTTTTGTATAATGTAATTTTGAATAAGATTATATTGCAAAATGCCCACGTTGGCTACTTTCCCTCATCTCACTCCTCTCCCAAGTCAATAATGTGAATTTACTGTTCTAGCATAAATAGATATTTACACACTGTAGAATATCTGCAAAATATTTACACACTGTAGAATATCTGCAAAATACACACTGTAGAATATCTGCAAAAATTTTACACACTGTAAAATATCAGAGTAGTGCTTCTTATTCTAAATCTTTCATTAAGAAGTTTTAGGAATAACTGTGATTGATTCCTGCAAGACTTCCTTTTCTTTCCATTGGAAAATGGTTACAAACAAGCTAAGGTTTCTTTGAAGTTTGCCAATCTATCATCTTCAATTACACAAAACATCTGTCGGTGGAGGAAGTTCAGTGCCCTTGAGGATGAGTAACTTTTTAATTGTTCTTGGTGGTAAACTATTCTGACAGAAATTGGCCAGTGGCTTTAGTTGCTTAAGGCTTTTCCTCAAAAACCATTATCATCATACTCATAGACCTGCTATAACTTGATAAAAGGACTTTTAAATATTTCAATATAAAAGGCCTCCAGATAACCACAGAGATAGACTAAGACATTTATTCAGGGTTGAAACAATTCAAACTGGCTGCAGTCACTGGGAATTTTCTAGCTCTAGAAGCACATGAATACAGATAAGTCGCTGAGGCCAAGAGAACACCCCAGCATCTGCAACTCTCAGACGTCACTGGAAGTGAGACAAATAATGGTCTAGGAGTTTTTATGTGGGGATATATATGTCCCTATGACTCTCCTTGCAGGAAATATGTTCTGGGGAACAAAGTTCTTAAAGCCACAGAGCATAATGGCGCTATGTTACACCTAAAGCACTTCAAAGGAATCTGCTATATAACTCATTCATGTCTTAAAATAAGTTGCCTCTGAAGAGATTTGAACTTAATAGCTTTTTTTGGACGGACTTTATTTGAATATTATTTGAAGTCACATCTAGATGTCTTTGAAACTCTGTTTTTATTCTTCTTGAAAATGTTTAGTGATCAAGTGTTTCTCTAGCACATCTCAACACAGGAGACTCAGACCTAGTTTTAGCCTAGAATGAAGTGCTCTTCTCCAGACCATCTGACGTGAACGCTGAGCGCCACTTGCATCTTACAGGGTTAGGGGTAAGAGGAAGTTGAAGATGCTGTGGGAGATAACTGGGCAGGGCAGTGTTTAAAGCAAAGCCTGCCAAACCAGTAGTCACCCCAGACACGTTTAATATCTAACCCTTTTCTTGTGCCTCATATGAATTGTGAAGATTAAATCAGATTCTGTGATTCTTCCTTTCATGTCTTGTTTTCCCTTCAGTGTTCTGATTAAGAATGTTGACACACAAGGAGGGCCAGACACCTACTGCCTATGTGCTTTCCAAATGAACATAGCTGATGGAATTTAGATTATGACGAGATAAGAACAGCATTTTAGAAACATGTGCAGGTGGAAAGGCATGAGCTGAGCATGAAAATGTAGATACTAGAGGTAGACTTAGGAGACCAAAGTTGGCCCACAGAAAGCCTTGTGGCATTGGTGCACGATTTCCTTAACCAGCAATGGAGCCAGGAAGCCCAGGACTCTACAGCAAGGCCTGGCCGTTGGAATTGGTGACAGGGAAGAAAGATGCTTAACGGCCTGAGTATATGAAGTCCTCCACAGCAACAGGAAGAGCAGGTGGAAGAGGCAGGAATGAGGGGAAGTAGGAAGTGGCTGTGATTAGAGGATGGACCCGCTTGAACTCTGCAGAAGAATTAACGGGTCAGCGGTCTGTTAGAGGTTAAGCTGACAAATAGTTGAGTTCAGAGAATGGCGAGAGCACAAAACTGGTGAGCTCTTGTGAACAAGCAAGATTAGTAGTAGAGAGCTCTGGAGAAAATGTTAGCAGCGAGGGAGAACTAAGTCTCTGGTGAGCAACAAAGCTGTGGGTCGCTGTGGGAAAGGTATCCACTCGGCACTGGGACAGAGCGCTTGGGAAATGTGCTTAAACTTCAGTAACTGTCAGAAATAGACGGTATGTTGGTGGGTTTGCACCAAAGAATTTTAAACCTCTTCCACACCGCTTCCTGTAGCAAAGAAATGAAGTTGCAACCAGTTTACAGAACTCAGCAAGGTCAGGACGAACGACGGAATCACAAAGGACTAAGGAATTCCACAGGGCCTAGATTTCCAGGGGAGGCTGTCGCCTGTCTTGCTAAGTCACCCAGTAAAGCCCATTCCAAACCAGCCACAGCATGATCTTGCCAAGGGTGGACCAGGATGTACTGTGTCGAGAGCTGAATTAATGTGTTAACTAACTAATTCGTTTTGAGGCAGAAGGTGATTCTGTCAGTTTGGCCAAAGCACTTCTATTAAGTCCATTCTCTAAACTCTCACAGAAAAACTATCTAGTAATCAAAGCCCTCTGTTTAGTTTCAGATATATTTATGGAGGGAATACATGGAAGTAAAGGCCCTTCCTTGGGAGAAGTGTCTCCCTTAATCTCCCCCAATTTAGAGGATCACAAATTGACTGCTAAAAAAATGAAAGGCATTTAAGGACCTTCCAACTTTGGAGGTCAACATTTCTAAACCATATTTTGTTACAAACGGGGGCTGGGAAGAGGCAGAAGCACAGGGGTGGAGAGTCTGAATCCTGTTCATCGTGTGGTAACAAATGCACAACTCGCTATGCTCCTTCTTATTAGAAATGAAGTGACATCATATTCCACCACTGCTATTTTAAACAAACAAAATGAGCTCAACTCAATAAATATCTTTTATTAAAGAAAAAAGGAATATTGTTAAGCACCAAAACTGTGTGTTGTTCTATTGCCTGTACAAGAAGAGAAAGGGGACTGCAATACTTAGTGTGCAAGTACTCTGAAGTCGTGAGTGTAAAAAACATGAGATACAAAGCGATACAATAATTACAAGGCAGAAAGTCGCACTAAAGAGCAAAAGGCAACAGTCAAAACCATTACTGGAGATTTCATAGTATTGCTCTAAATGCTTGCTTAGTTTTTTTTCTTTGTACTTTTAATACCTTAGAATGTTAACTGAGCATATTTAAGTACTGTAAAATGTGCAGGAGTTGTCACTTACATTCTGCACACTGTCCATTTAGTGTAACGGTGTTAAAGCCATCCCGAAAAGCCAAGCACAGTGTGCTAGTGTTTTGCTTAATATTGCACAAAGCTAGTAAGTGGTGAATTGGTTCGCCATTAAAATTTTCATTTAACCAGAAAGGCTAAAAGAACATACCAGTTTCTTTCGCCCTAATGGGCTTTTATTCATGCAAAAGGATCTGTAGCCTTCGATTTTTCATAAATTATACATTATGGTTTCACACTTTGCAAGACGTATAGTACAATAAGAAATACAATGGAACAGTGGGGATTCTGTCCAAGTCGAAAAAGTCAGAAGTCACTTGCATGGGTTGTACTGTCTACCCTTCTTTGGTCACAAATGAAGGGAAAATGTCATCTTGTGATTATGAAGAATTCTTAAAACCAATATAATTAGTACTGGGAAAAGCTGGAATAACCTGTTGCACTCTTTGATAGTTAACCACAGAACATGCAAATTAAAAAGAAAGAATTCCCTTGTTAAAACTGAACTCTTTAACCAACACCCACACCTTTAGTATACCTCTCAAATCACTTACCACAGACTTTCCTTAACTCACCAATTGGAGCCTCTCTTAGTCATACCTGACCAAAAAACCCAACACTTTCTCTTAATCCTCAAAACAAATGACTGCTTTGAGATTCAGTATAAGATAACATGGATAAAATATTTAATATATCAGCCTCAGAAGTATTTTCTGTACATGCACCTTACAGTGGCATAATAAATGTGTTTGGAGAAGGGGAGAGACACATGAATTTGGATTTCCATCAATCAAGTCCCTCAAATACCAAGCTGTACATTTACTGTGGGTAAAACAGAAAATTTCAGAATGAACATATCTTTGAAATAATTCAATGGGCAAACATTTACAACAGACACACACACATGGAATCCAGACTCCCTCTTGCCTTTAAAAATCCTTTACATAGATGATAGTTTAGGCAGCAATATAAACTCGTTTTATAGGAAAAACTTTTAAGTTAGACTATATTTATAGGATAAAAAATACCACTGCTTCATTTTACAAAGCAATTAAGCAGAGACTTTAATGTGCTTTAAATAAAGAGCACTTTGCAGCAAAGTTCAGAAATAACTACTGCATTGTTCAGTAGCACTAAACGAATGCAACATGCTCCAATAGTAAGGTGCTTCTACTTTCTTACCTCTCTTCCACCTACAAATCAATCTTGTGGTCGATCCTCTAAGCATAGTTGTTCTTCTATGCTAAGCAATAAATGGGAAATAAAATCTATTTAAAATGCACATTTTATATTATTTAAATTCAGTGCAAGAATTAGGTAAAACGTGTTCAGGTTTCTGCTATCACTATCAAATGGATGCATGTTAACAATGCAGCTGCCACAGTTTTTAAATGTTTTACAGCTGTTCAAAAAGACTTTTTACAAATAACCTGGTATAAGTATATGAAATTTCAACTCCCTGATAAGGCCTTTAGGGACCCATTAGCACTTTACAGGTTGGTATCTGATGTTAAGTACATAATAATTAAATTATAGAGGTTAAAAAAACAGGCTCGTATTTAGTGAAAGAAAAGCTTTCCTTATGCACACACGCGATGAATGCAATTTAAAAATGGAGTCTTAGGGAATGTATAGATTTAAATTGTATTAATTGTATACTGGTCCCATTCCAAACAGAGAGGGTACTGCCCATTGATTTTTGTCCCACTGATACAAGAGTTTTAATTCTTAGTGTCTGCTATGGCCAAAGTATGCTTTACAATCTAACACATCACATTTTATGACATAGAGACGTCATGCCACATGTTAACAAATATTGCTACATAGTTCAGCTTTGTAGAAGCAAGGCTCCCCCACCCCCATTATATAGAGTAGAAAACATTCTGTGGGTTCGCATAATGAGAAAAGCCCCCATATTCTCACTGTGGAAATACTACACCTGATGAACTGTTAGAGCTGTGTATTTTATAGAAATGTTTCCGTTCCACAATGAAGAACTAAAGAATGATTGTTTTTATACCGCTCACAAACTCAGTAAACCTATAAAATATACACGAAGTGAGCAATTCTCATCTTTTAAAATTCCTCTTTAGCCAGGTATTTCTTCCTCATACTGCTACCCTACAGTACCACCAGGATTTTAAGTCATTAGGAATACCTTTCCTATACAGGCCACCTTGATTATATATCCATGATTTTAGTCGTATTAGTAGAAGAGATGTTCAAAATTGACATTCAAGTGAGCAGTAACATTAACCACCAGACATCCAGGTCATCACCTACTTGTTTCCCTATTTTAAGTATGCTGCAGTTGAGACTAGGTTGGTAAATTAACTGCTAAATTGATTCAGCATAAGCAAGCAGCTGTTTGTAGATTCTTGATACAGAAATGATACATTAACAGAAATATAACTGTCAAGTATTTTAAACCATATAAGTAGTACAGGCAAATTTGGGACTGGAAACATGATCATATATAAGTACCATCATAACAATATATACAAATTTTATACCAAGGACAAAGATGCTCATTTTATTAGGGGCAAGAATAAGAAGGAAACCATGCTTATATAATTTTTGTTGGGCTCTAAAACTGCTTTTTAATTGACATGTGGATTCAACTGGACACATGGACTGTAGTTATCTGAAATTCTAATATTTGTGAGAACTCCAAAGGTTGATGACCTATAGTAACATGTAATTTTGTGGAAGGAGGAACCTGAATCCAGAGGAAGGGAAGTGGATGTGTTGGAGAGAAAGTTGCTACCAGAGAATGAGCACAGGGGTTGCTAATGAGGCTCTACAAGTGTGAGGACAACCTTCAAGGAGTGCTGTGGTGGGGTATGCTTCTAGCTGTGGATACACTCCTGAAGGATTCATGCAGATCTGAACACCCTGCATTCTTTGCTAGAGACTCATTACAACATGGCTCAGGAGAACAGATTATACGACCCTTTTAAAAGTGAGCATTGTCTCTTAATGGAATCCCAGCTATAACACTAAGTGGGTAGCAGTTTCCTCTAGACATATTAAGGTTCCAGTGCTTCTGCTGTCAATAATGACATAAGATCCTCCTGTATTTTTCTAAATGTCAATAAATGAAACAAAACTGAAAAAACTGTTATGAACAAGCATCCAAAGGCATAAAATAGATACGTGACTTAAGATTTGCAAATTTGCTTTAAAATTTTTTTTCAAATATATCAATCAAATCAATCATTCTTTAGGTTAAAAGGCATGTTTCAATGCGTTGCTGAAGGTGTGTTACAAAAATCTATAACCCATCCCCACTGTAATCAGGGGACTGAGATTAATTTTATATTAGATCTGTATTCCTAATATTCTCAGACAAGGTGTAAGAATGAGGCTAGAATAAAGCCAATATATTGTGAAAATGCTCATATTCTCATCAATAAACATAGTCAATATTTAAGCAGATTTTGTTTTATATAACCTGTTGCCAGAAAATTTTCTCCATAATTATTTTAAAGGAAATAACATTTTCAAGTAACAAAGGTGTGAGCATTTTTGTCCTTCAGGATCACTAATTCAGATACATTTGAGGGCTTTTACTTCAGGACTGCTTTCTGGGTCTAGGCCAGAGAATTGCCTCATAAGAAAGAAAGTTCATTTTGGTATGTCAGCCATTCATATAATGGCCAAGACCTGTCTTACACAGAATTACACTCTACAGAGTACTGTAAACTGGGTCCAACATATCTACCTTCATTCAAGCCCACAACAGTCCTGCTGAGAATTCGTATCAGCTCCATGCATTCTTCAGGACTCCATTACAGCAAAATCAGCACCTAGAGCTACATACATATGTTTAAGAATTTAGTGACGATAACAAAGCCTCTCTCCCAAAATTCAACTCCAAGCATGTGAAATGCCAGCCAAAGAGGCTTTTCTGCCCGTCTACTTTCTGTAAATTTGTAGAGCACGTTTTTTTTTTCCATTGTGGAGCATAAAAATAAAAACAAATGGTGCATGTTAAAAAAGACTTAAGATCTGCATCCCTACTATTGAATCCTGATTTTTGATTCTCAATAGGAAAGTCATGTTGAGTTATAGTAATCAAGCAATAGTTCAAACAAAGACTAAAAATAATTTGCAATATCAAATTACAAAGTATTGCTTCCCATAAACAATGCTGCACATAAAATTCAAACTATTATAAATTCACAGTTATGAAGGGCTATTTAAAAGCATGGAAATTTTTACTCTGAAACCTTACAAATTCTAAGTGTGTGGGATTCTAAAAATAGGTCATGTTAAATGTATCACGTTGTGGTAAACACATTTATAGGTGTATCTCCATGGTTATGTATCTTTTCAGATGTTGTGGAACATCTTTATGAAAATTCCTTTGTAGATGAGTAATGTGGGAATTATCAGTGCATTTCCATCTGATTTCTTCCAATTCCTGCCCTATAGCTATCATGATTAACTTCTTTTTCAGAATGTCACACTATTTAAGCTGATATGGAAGAAGCTCTGTATTCTGGGCAGATGACTATTCAGTGCACTGAACGATGGATTTCAAAGCAATCTCAACGCAGCTCACAGTAGATCTGTCAACCCAGTGTTCTTCCAACTCATAGCGACTCCTAGCTTTACTGGCCACTACAAGGATGTAAATGGGTAGACAGGTGGAGAAGGTGCTTAAAAAACAGGAATCTTCACAAGGCCTTTTCTCCGTTGCAGTCAGGAACATTGCACATCTAAAACTCATGTTAACCACCATCTGTTGGAATGACTGGAAAAGTGATAACTTGCCAATTGTGCTTCCTTTTTCACACCACTGAGCCAATACACTTTGGATCTAATGGAATCCAATTGTGGGACCACATGTTTACAATTTTGTAAGAGCCGATGTTCAACTGTAGGTATTTTTTTCATTCTGTTGAGTCACCTGTTTACAAACAAAGTAATACTGTATGTTAAAAAGGACAGCCTATTAAAGACAGTATGTATATATATTCCCTCATACCCTTCACAAAATCCAGTATGAACACTGATGGTTTTTTCTTTCAAATGACCTTTTTATATAGATGATGTATAAAAAACATCTTACAAAAGGATATGTTTGTATTCTTTAAAAAAAAGTAAAACAAAATTTGAACATGGATTTTGATCACTGTTGAAAGGTCATATGTCAAGATGACTATAGTTAACATTGCTGTGTGATATACAGGAAAGTAGCTAAGAGAGTAAATCCTAAAGAGTTCTCGTCACAGGAGAATATTTTTTATTTTCTCTCCTTTTTCTTTCTTTTCTTTAAGATGGATGTTGGCTGAACCTACTGTGGTAATCATTTCACAATATATGTAAATCAAACCATCATGCTGTACGCCTTAACCTTATACAGTGATGTACGCCAATTATTCTCAATAAAGCTGGGAAAAAGAGTTTTTTAAAAAGGTTGTATGTTAGATTCACTTTCACTTTTCTTCCTTTTACTCTTAACATTTTATGTCAAAACTATACACTAAAAAGATAAATACAATCTAAAATCTTTGCCTCAAAAACTGTCAGTATAATAAGAGCTATCAAATGGCAAGTTTAAAATACACCAGAGAGAGTTGTCATTATAATTGAGATTTAGAGGACAGAGCTAGTACTGTCTTTAAATGGATGACTTTACCAGGACTTTGTAAAATTCAAAATAGTTGTGTTTGAGATCCATGCGCTGACCCACAGCACAGGAGAAACATATATATGGCCTACTTGTCAGATAAAAGCTGACATGTGGCTTTTGAGGACTTGAAATATGTCTAGCGTGACTGAGAAAGTGATTTGAATTTGACTTAAATTAAAATCTAAAACTCTGTAAAAAATACTTTTCCATTAAGCACAACTTGGTTGTTTTGGTACGACTGTTCAATGTAACCAATGAATATCTGGCATCCAAACTGAGATGGTGCTACTAGTAAGTGTAAAATACTCACCGGATTTTGAAGACTCAGTACCCAAAAAAAAAAGTAAAGATATTGACAAGATACTCTTTTGGATATATCATTTAGTAAAATATTACTGGAATCAATTTCACCCATCACTTTTAACTTTTTTAATGTGGCTCACATTATATTTCTATCGGACACCATCATTATACTCATGAGTTTAAGAAGGACCCCACAGGAAACAAGTTAGAAATAATAAAAAGTCTATACAATTATATATATTCCCTTACATTTAGAAAACCCCTTCAAAGATACTATTACCTATGGCTAGGTCTGAGATGAGTTTTTAGAGGAGGATGAAGCTGAACATGTCCAGGACCTTCAGTTTTTATTTCATGAAGTTTTAAGAAATTAGTTCTTCAAAAACAAGTATGTAATTAATTATTTTGAATCTATAAGAAACCAATTAATAGGAAATACAAATTACAGCCTTTTTAGCCATCTGTAGAAAAGTGTCTAAAAGTTCAGAGCCTTTAAAAATGACTTCCTAGGGACTTCCCTGGTGGTTCAGTGGTTAAGACTCCACGCTCCCAGTGCAGGGGGCCTGGGCTCAACCCCTGGTCAGGGAACAAGATCCCGCATGCCACAACTAAGAGCCTGCATGCAACAGCTAAAAAGATCCCACATGCCGCAACTAAGACCCAGCACAGCCAAATAAATAAATAAATAAAATATTAAAAAAAAAAAAAAAAAAAGACTCCCTAAGACCACACACAGGCAGTGATATATAGCTCTTTATCAATGGCTGCTCAACTGGTAGGGATCACAACTAGTCTGTGGTTTGCTTCTGGTGTGGGATACATTTAGTCTTCAGTGACTTTGCCACTATCCCAGTTCATGCATTTTCTGGCAGTATTTCATTGTTCCTCTCCACATTATACTACATACACCAGCCATGAACAATCAGCCAAAAAAGGGGAAGGTTTTAGGTGATTTTCAGAGTGGTATTCATTATGGACATATTCTTAACACCTGACATAAGGTTAAATTAGCAGCCAAAAGCTGTAAGTAACATCCCAGCTACTTGAATATACGAAATGCATGCTTATGTGAAGGTCCAGCACTGGGATCACCTAATCAGTGCCAACATGGTAGCTTCTGGCATAGGTTTAGGGGTTTACTGAGAAGCTACATGCTGAAGGGGACAAGGCAAGAGGTAGCAAGCACTGTGAAGTGGGACACAATCTACAGTCATCCAGTGTGGGAAAGATTCCCAGTCAGGCACACCCGAGTCTCTAGACACACTCACACACTTGAGTGGACACATTTACATTCCTCTACAAAGCATGGTGTACATATGTACAAGCACAAATAGTTTGAAATTATTTGGGGATCCAAAAACAGTAAGTGACCGATAATTAAGGCCTCTACAACTAACAGGAAGAAAGGGTGCCAACAGTCCCAAGACCCATGGCCATGGCAGACGGTGTTACTATCAGATGTTGGTTAGAGCACATGAACGTTAATTAACGCCCAACCACTCATCAAGATTTTCCATGCTTTCTGTTAAGCTACAGTGCAGATGCTGGTGGGGAGGGGTGGAGGTGGGGAGTGTGGAATTGGCACATTTTCCTGATGGACCCATGCCCAAAAGGGTAAAAACTGCTTTTAGTAATATTTTGATATATCCAAAATAGTATCTTCCAACATTTAATCAATATTTTAAAAACTAATGACACAGTTTCTGGGTTTTATCTTTTTGTAATAAGTCTTTAAAATCCAGATGTATGCCTACATATGTATCAGTTCTACTCTTTCAGAATCTTTGGGAGTGAAGGCCATGAATATGCATTTTTTTTAATTTCTTTTTTTTTTTCGGTACGCGGGCCTCTCACCGTTGTGGCCTCTCCCGCTGCGGAGCACAGGCTCCAGATGCGCAGGCTCAGCGGCCATGGCTCATGGGCCCAGCCGCTCCGCGGCATGTGGGATCTTCCTGGACCGGGGCATGAACCCGCGTCCCCTGCATCGGCAGGCGGACTCCCAACCGCTGCGCCACCAGGGAAGCCCGAATATGCATTTTTAGTAAGCTCCCCCCTGGTAGTTCTTAAGATCAGGCACAGTGATTCTTCCTTTACCTACTCCCACCTACTTCCCCCTTTTGTAAAGCCCACAGAAACATATTCCATCAAGAGAGCATAATGATTAATAGAATATATTTGCATACTTTATATTTTGCACAAATAATATTTCAGTTATGGTCATCAGCAATTTGATATACTATTTGATTTATAGCATGTGTTATCTTTACCAATTCTATGTAGTTAGCATAATTTGTGCCACATAACTATATAAATTAGCTTATTAAAGCGTAGTGGGGGACAGCTCTGTATTACCTTGGGAGAATGCCAAATGTGTACCAATTCCCACAGGGTACTCAATAAGATATGTATATTATGTCAGCTGCCATTTTATCTAGACAATGCAGTAATTACAATAAGCCCTAAATGATAAACTTTAAAGGCTTAGAAAGCTAAATAATCCGACAATGCAATGACTTTTCTAGATTCCCTTGTGGGCAGCTAACAAAACATCAAAATTCAATACGCATAACAGTTTGCAACTGAAATACCTAAGTTAGAAAAAACCTTTTCTGTTTTTTTAAAGCTAGAATAAGACTGTCACTTTACTAGAATAAGACTATCCTTTTTACTTGGGATATAGCTTGTACTGAAGAAATTTTTAATGAGCAGGATATAAAAAAACACAGCATTTACACAGGAACATCTCTGTACTTTTTTTGTTATGTTTCCAGAAACTACAGAAGTAAAACCTGAAGTTATGATCCAGGCTATAACTGAGCTGTATAATAAATAATGAACCTCAGATTCAATGACGTATAACAGACCTCATCATCCAATACAAAAGCTGTATTACTGGAACACTACTGAAGAAAAGTAAGACCATTTACTTGTTAGTTTTCCCAGTCTGTACAAGGCAAAGCCTCCTCGTCATCCTCTGACTCAGGGGATGCTTCTTTGATTCTTCTAAGAGCTTCATGGATGCTCCGTGTTAGAGGGTCCGTGTCGGGCAGAAGCGTGAAGGATTCTCTCAAGACTTCCTTCTGTACCTTCTTCAATTTTACCCCCTTCCTTATTTGTGCCAAGATATTATTATCATCTTCATCAGGAAAAGGAGGCAGAGTTCGTTGTTCAACCTTTCTCAGATGAAAACTACCACGCTTCAAGGAAGCTAGCACCTCATCCATGGGTGAGCTCACTTTAGAAAATGAAAGAGAACAATTATGATTGCACTTAAGAGTCAGGAACTGTATAACCTCCAGACTTTAGGACTGTAATAGCCCAGAATGCTAAAAATATATCTAGAGAAGGGACCATGAAGCATGGACACAACGTTGCCAGAACACAGGGGATACTAATTATGCTTGTTTAAAAAAATCCCAAGACCCAAATTCCATGTCAGGCATTACTGGTATTCCTATCATTACTCATGTGAGAGAAGTGAGCAGATTGGGGGCTGGGGGGTGATCTTTAGTATTATTATGGGTGAGACTCCTACAGAGTTTCCATAATGCAAAAGTCCAATCAAATTCAGACAGTGACTGCACATTTAATTTTAAAAAATTAAATTCTGGTTCATTATGGTGACTGTGTGTGTGTGTGTGTGTGTGTGTGTGTTTTTAGTAACTGCTTTACATATGAAATTCTACTTGGGCTATGGTAAGAAATATTTTATAGGATGGTCTCTCAGATTAAAAAGTAATATACAAATAAAATGTTCTCTCCATGAATGCTAAAGCTCCTAAGGGCCAAAATTATTTGCTGTTTTCAAAAACATCTTTATTAAGGCATATCTGACATGCAATAAAATATACATATTACTCCCTATTCTTCTTTGCTTCTTTATAAAAGATATGCCAGAGTCCTCAATAAATATGTAGCCAAATGTTACATGGTTTTGCCAATGTTCTCCTGACCAGACAGCTTCCCTTTTCTTGTATTTCTGAGATTTAAAATCATATTGTAACACAAAAGGAGCCACATAATACATGTTACCAAATAGATCAAGTCAAAAGATATAATTTAAAAAGCATCGCTAAGAGCTCAAGCAGGTCCATATTTGTGTTTGTACACGTGTGCAAACATGGGTTGGTAAGAATTCTGCCATGCTGAGACCCTGAAAACCTGTTTGCTATCAAATAATGTCCAAAAATAAAATGTTTAAAGCTTTGTAATGTCCTAGGAAATAAACAGTCCTTTAACTACATGCCTCAGTCAACAGATGAACTCAAAAATCTTTTTTTAACTCACCTCTCTTCCTCTGCAAACCTTCAGCAGTCTTTTTGAGCTTCTTCCTGGCACTGACGAGCTGGCTGCTGTCGAAGAGGTGTGCTGAGGGGGCACTAGCTGACTCTGGGATCCTCTTCTCGTTCCCCTCCACTCTAGGCAGACCTTCCTCCAGTGTCTCTGGGGCCCCGTCTTTACCGACAGGCAGAGGCGGTGGTGGTGGAGGAGGAGGAGGTGGCGGGGGAGGTGCCGGAGGAAGAGGTGGGGGGAGTGGATCTGCTGTGGCAGAACCTGGTTTAGGGTCAATCTTACTCAGAAGTGGAGGAGATGTGGCGGGAGGCGGTTCAGAGGTAACACCACCGGGAGGTAACGAAGTAGCTTCAAGTTGTGCTGATGAATTGTCTTCAAGCTGTGTGAGGCTTTGGGCTTCTGTTGTCTGTGATGACCCGAGCTTGCCCCTTCCTTCCTCCACTCCCTCACTTTTCTCTTCTACCTGTAGCGCTCCTGGCAGAGGGTCACACTGGTCTTCACAGGACACGGGACTGGCTGCACTTCTTCTTCTTGCGTGAGCCAGTCGCAATCTGGTTGATTTAAGTATGACCTGGCCTGGGTATCTCTAAGAAATCAGAAGTCATTATAACTGGTTAGATTACAATTTATGAACAAATGGCTGTTTATTTTCTCCCTCCAATGCAAGATTTTATTTTAGAGCTTTTGTGATTTTTCAGGGAAAATATACTGAAAACCAAAATACCAAAATGTAATACCTTACAAATAATTATCACCAAATTCTTTATTATTTGCTTATCATCAAATCCTTCTCCCCTCTTATCCACTTAAGAGGTCAACTGTTCAGAATTACCACATGATTAAAGAAAGATCTTTAGTGAATAAAAAGTACTAATTTAAATGGGAAAATAGTAGCAGTGTAAAATAAAAAACAAATGATGTCAAATATATATATGCTATTGGTAGGCAGAAAGCTAAAAAACTATTCTTAGATTCTTACATGTATTTTCAAATGCTTACAGATAAAAAATTAAAACATTAATGTTCTTCAAAGGGTAACATGGCATTTTTTTAAAGCTCTGAAAACAATATATGCATTTTATGATAGAATAGAAGGAGAATGAATGAAATGTTTTGGAGTACTGATACACAGAACTCTCATTCTTTTACTATGGTAAAACCTAGCATTAATGCATTTGGCAGACCACATTTTCTTCACACAAAGCTTATCCTTGTGTTAAGGACCCCATTTCCACCCACCCCCACTCTTTCACTTGATCAAAAGCTCCCTTCACCTATAAGGAGACCCCTCAGAATAAAGAGTAGGAATAAGGCTCTTGAGTGCTGCTAAGAACCAGAACTACCTAGTTTAAGCACATTCCAAGGAAATGCTTAGCTGCTGTGATATCAGTGTCCAGAGTCATGGATAAGCCTGGCAAGAGAACTGCTGAAGCATTTCTCACGTATGTTGATCCACCCTCTAATTCTGCCATTGGCCAGATTATTACACCACAGTGTTGATGTACACAGAATTAACAACAAGTTGATGCTTAAAATGGACAGTCAGTTGTGAACTATTAAATTCAAGAGGAATGAATCCAGGCTTCCCAGAGGCCCTGACCATTCCTCTTCTATCACTGAAGTGGTAAGCCAAGGACTGCCATAACTAAAATTGTTTTCTAGATAATAAAGGGAAAATCAAGTTTTTCTCATAAAAGAAATCTTACAATAGGAGTATATATGTACCTCTGTTTAAAAAGCAATGAAAAATAATAAATTGACCATACTTTTACTACCTGTTTAAAGGTTCGAAGTCTATCCAGTGTTCTCTGTCTTTCTTGGCTAACCCAGGCACTTTTTCTTTCTTCTTCATCATGTAATTTTTCTCTTTTCTGGTTAAAAAAAAAAAAAAAAAAGTAATTCCATTACGATGTGTCCCATTATATTTTATCATTAATAGAAAAAAAGAGAGTTCTCCCAATATGTAAGCTGGATTACTCCAAAGAATGATGTATTAAGCAATGTTCTGTGGCAGGAAACACTATCAGTTTTAATTGAAATTACATTGTTGTTTCACTTTCTGCATGACCTACCAATTAAAAGACGTTTACTCTGTAAATATTTTCTCTGAACTGAAAAATGTTTCATCTTTGGGGTTCTGGCTTGAACAATTTTATTATGCAATACTTGTAACTGCTATATTCTGCTAACTCAAATAGCTGACCTTAAAAACAAAAAATAACCACTTGGTCGGTGATTTAGATATTGTATATGGGTTGAGCCTGATGTTCTGCAGATAATGTCTACTATTACTGAACCTGTTCCTCTTGCCACAAATCTAAGTGTGTGTTTTAATACCTCATTCAATTTTTTTCCTTCCCATTCCCCAATCCCAAACCTCTTTGATTTTGTATTCCCAAACTGGATTAACAGTATCACCACCCACCCAATGTTGGCCAAGTTAAATACGAATTGCTCTTTCTAAAGGAAAGAAAGTGGAATTCTTGGCAGGAGGATAAAGAGTGGGAGTAGTGCTTTTGACAACCTCACTACTGAGGGTCAGGTGACAGACAGGTAGTTACCAATTAGGGAATGCACTGAAGAGTGCCACGATGGCCAACCACGTCCCCAGAGAGATGTAACTATCACATACAATACAGATTGGTTCCACTTTCTCTTGGTGAGGTGGGTTGAATCCTTTGTATATAAATCAGCCCATGGAACTTATGGTCAGGGTGCAGGGGGGTGCCAAGGGTGAGTAAAGATGAACATTCTTCCATCTCTTCTTATGGCAGGTCAAGAAGACCTTTCCCCTTTAGAGAGCTCCCACTTGGGGAGTCTTAAGAGAGTCGCAAAGGCCATTTATTAGTAGGTAAAAAGTCACGTATCTCTCAGTAACAGTCCCAGATTGCTATATATAATCCTAAAGGTTTCCAGATGGGAAATTAAAGAAGATATGACCTGAGCTCTTCATTAAAAGACATAAAGGTCCCATGTAGAGTCTGTCCTTTATAGAGAAAAGCCCAGAATGGCTCAAGGACACAGTGAGGCAAGAACTTATCCCAACTCCTCACCCCTACTGCACACTCAGTTCCATTCACACAGCTGAGCCAACAAAAGGAAGGAACTGAAAAAATCTCATATTTACAACTGGTAACCACCTGGAATTGGGAGTGAGCTTGTACTTTCCCACGCTGGGATACATGCCATGGGATACTCAGGGACAAAGGGTCTTCTAAGGCCTATCGAGTGGCACTGGCTCAGAGATGAAGAGATTTTTCTATACTTAGAGTGTATTATCAAATGAATATAGTGCTTAGTACTTGAGGAAGAAATCAGGTGTCTAAGAGATATTCAGCATTTGCAAACTGTGAATCTGCATCTCTGAACATAATATACAAAGAGCTGAATGTGAAGTTCAGAAATAAAACTGATCGATCATTTTGCTGGTCTGTCAGCTGGTATAACCAGAGTCAGATCACGCTATTATCTTAAAGATCCCAAATGGAAAGAGAAAGTTTCAGACACGTTCAGGCATGAACTGATGGGTTTGTACGGACGTTTCATAGAGCACAGTATCGTATTTAAGAGCCTAGTGAGTAACAGGCCCCCTCTGGCTAGCTAGGGGAAAGTTATTTAACAAAGATAATTTACCCTTCTGTGACGGGCGGGGGCGGGGGGTGGTGGAGGGTGGGTAGGGAATACTGACTAGATGATGCTAGATGGTGACACAAGGGGCTTTGAGTTTCTGTTAACATTGTTTAACAAGCTGGTGCTAGCTGTATGCATATGTTCATCTAGTGAAAATTAAAACTTATGAGCTGTACACTTGTGTGTGTGATAAAGGTGGTTTAAAACCAGATTTGACCTAAGCCAACTTTCATTTTCCTCTAGCTTTGCATGTTAAGAAGAATTGATGATTAATGGATTCATTCTCCTACAGTGAGGTATTCCACCCAAAGTCGGTAGTAGGCAAAATTATAAGGCAAATGACATTCATCTTTCAGATTCCCCCAAATATCAATTTCCTCTTTTTACTCAACTTTGCCACGTAAAACTCTGAGAAAGGATTTGATACTCATTCATTCTAAAAGGCTAATTAGTCCCTCCATCCATAAAAATACTGGCATTTTATCAGAATCCAAAATCTTCACGCAATAAGGAACGCATTCTAAGTGTGGAGTTTAATCACAAGCTGACAGCGCAGGTGCCGATGGTGAGAGTAGGAGGCATTCTTATTCATTTAACTCTTAAGGGGCCCACAGTCTGACTTTCCTTACAGAGCAGTTCCTGGCCCATGAAAACGGTACTGAACAATAAAAATACAATAAATTTGCTGTTGATTTCAGATGAATCTTACAGTTTGCAGGTAGTTTGGCTACTCTTACGTGTTTAAATTCAAGAGTTTTAGCTAATATGTGCCGAAATGAGCTTGAAGGATAACATCAAAACCCCTACAGCAGCTAACGTCGTTCTTAATCACAACAAATTAGAAGCCTTCTTAAGACCAGGAAAAGACAAAGAAGTCTCCTCTTATCACTCTTTTTCTTTTTTTTTTTTTTGGTGGTACGCGGGCCTCTCACTGCCGTGGCCTCTCCCGTTGCAGAATAACAGGCTCCAGACGTGCAGGCTCAGCGGCCATGGCTCATGGGCCCAGCCGCTCCGCAGCATGTGGGATCTTCCTGGACCGGGGCACGAACCCGTATCCCCTGCATCGGCAGGCGGACTCTCAACCACTGCGCCACCAGGGAAGCCCTCGCCACTCTTTTTCAACACCCTACTGGAAATCCTAGCTGACACAATAAGAAGAGCAAATAAAAGGTATACAGACTGCTACAAAATAACTAAACTGCCTTTATTTGCATAAGACCTGATTGTCTATATAGAAAATCTCAAAGAACCACCAAAAAAGCTACTAGAACTAATACACAATTATAACAAGACTGCAAGGTACAGGGATGACATATAAAAGCCAACTGCTTTCTAATGTAACAGCAATGAAACACTGGAATTATGAACCTTTTATATTACCCCTACAAAACTATTTACATTACCACACCCCAAAAAGCAGATAGATAAATTTAGGTATAAATCTAATAAAATGTGAACAAGATCAATGAAGCAAGCTATAACTCTTAGAAAAGAAACCAAAGAAGAATAAAGACATATTCCTTGTTCATGTATAGGAAGACTCAATACTAATAACATATCAATTATTGAGAGGGCAGACAGCAGAAGCAAGAAGAACTATAATCCTGCAGCCTGTGGAATGAAAACCACATTCACAGAAGATACACAAAATGAAAAGGCAGAGGGCTATGTACCAGATGAAGGAACAAGATAAAACCCCGGAAAATCAACTAAATGAAGTGGAGATAGGCAACCTCCCAGAAAAAGAATTCAGAATAATGATAGTGAAGATGATCCAGGACCTCGGAAAAAGAATGGAGGCAAAGATCGAGAAGATGCAACAAATGTTTAATGAAGACCTAGAAGAATTAAAGAACAAACAGAGAATACAAAAACTGAAATGAAAAATACACTAGAAGGAATCAATAGCAGAGTAACTGAGGGAGAAGAACGGATAAGTGACCTGGGAGACAGAATGGTAGAATTCACTGCCACAGAACAGAATAAAGAAAAAAGAATGAAAAGAAATGAAGACAGCCTAAGAGACCTCTGGGACAACATTAAATGCACCAACATTCTCATTATAGGGGTCCCAGAAGGAGGAGAGAGAGAGAAAGAACCCGAGGAAATATTTGAAGAGATCATAGTCGAAAACTTCCCTAACATGGGAAAGGAAACAGCCACCCAAGTCCAGGAAGCACAACGAGCCCCAGGCAGGATAAATCCAAGGAAAAACACACTGAGACACACAGTAATCAAATTGACAAAAGTTAAAGACAAAGAAAAATTATTAAAAGATACAAGGGAAAAACGACAAATAACATACAAGGGAATCCCATAAGCTTAACAGCTGATTTCTCAGCAGAAACACTACAGGCCAGAGGGAGTGGCATGATATATTTAAAGTAATGAAAGGGAAGAAACTACAACCCAAGATTACTCTACCCAGAAAAGATCTCATTCAGATTTGATGGAGAAATCAAAAGCTTTACAGACAAACAAAAGCTAAGAGAATCTAGCACCACCAAACCAGCTCTACAAAACATGCTAAAGGAACTTCTCTAAGTGGGAAACAAAAGAAAAGGACCTATAAAATGAACCCAAAACAATTAAGAAAATGGTAATATGAACATACGTATCGATAATTACCTTAAATGTGAATGGATTAAATGCTCCAACCAAAAGACATAGGCTGGCTGAATGGATACAAAGACAAGACCCATATATATGCTGTCTACAAGAGACCCACTTCAGACCTAGGGACACATACAGACTGAAAGTGAGGGGATGGAAAAAGATATTCCATGCAAATGGAAATCAAAAGAAAGCTGGAGCAGCAATACTCATATCAGATAAAATAGACTTTAAAATAAAGACTATTACAAGAGACAAGGAAGGACACTACATAATGATCAAGGGATCAATCCAAAAAGAAGATATAACAATTATAAATATATATGCACCCAACATAGGAACACCTCAATACATAAGGAAAATGCTAACAGCTATAAAAGAGGAAATCAACAGTAACACAACAATAGTGGGGGACTTTAACACCTCACTTACACCAATGGACAGAGCATCCAGACAGAAACTTAATAAGGAAACACAAGCTTTAAATGACACAACAGACCAGATAGATTTAATTGATATTTATAGGACATTCCATCTGATAACAGATTACACTTTCTTCTCAAGTGTACACAGAACACTCTCCAGGACAGATCACATCTTGGGTCACAAATCAAGCCTTGGTAAATATAAGAAAACTGAAATCATATCAAGCATTGTTTCCGACCACAATGCTATGAGATTAGAAATAAATTACAGGGAAAAAACCGTAAAAAACACAAACACATGGAGGCTAAACAATACGTTACTAAATAACCAAGAGATCACTGAAGAAATCAACAGGAAATCAAAAAATACCTAGGGACAAATGACAATGAAAACGCAATGATCCAAAACCTATGGGATGCAGTAAAAGCAGTTCTAAGAGGAAAGTTTATAGCAATACAATCCTACCTTAAGAAACAAGAAAAATGTCAAACAATCTAACCTTACACCTAGAGAAAGAAGAACAAACAAACCCAAAGTTAGTAGAAGGAAAGAAATCATAAAATCAGATCAGAAATAAATGAAATAGAAACAAAGAAAACAATAGCAACAATCAATAAAACTAAAAGCTCGTTCTTTGAGAAGATAAACAAAATTGATAAGCCTTTAGCCAGACTCATCAAGAAAAAGAGAGGACTCAAATCAATAAAATTAGAAATGAAAAAGGAGAAGTTACAACAGACACCACAGAAATACAAAGCATCCTAGGAGACTACTACAAGCAACTCTATGCCAACAAAACAGACAACCTGGAAGAAATGGACAAATTCTTAGAAAGGTATAACCTTCCAAGACTGAACAAGGAAGAAATAGAAAATATGAACAGACCAATCACAACCAATGAAATTTAAACTGTGATTAAAAATCTTCCAACAAACAAAAGTCCAGGACCAGATGGCTTCACAGGTGAAATTCTATCAAATATTTAGAAAAGAGCTAACACCCATCCTTCTCAAACTCTTCCAAAAAATTGCAGAGGGAGGAACACTCCCAAACTCATTCTATGAGGTCACCATCACCCTGATGCCAAAACCAGACGAAGATACTACAAAAAAAGAAAATTACAGACCAATATCACTGATGAATATAGATGCAAAAGTCCTCAACAAAATACTAGCAAACAGAATCCAACAACAAATTAAAAGGATCATACACCATGATCAAGTGGGATTTATCCCCAGGATGCGAGGATTCTCCAATATACACAAGTCAATCAATGTGATATACCATATTAACAAATAGAAGAATAAAAAGTATATGATCATCTCAACAGATGCAGAAAAAGCTTCTGACAAAACTCAACACCCTTTTATGATAAAAACTCTCCAGAAAGTGGGCATAGAGGGAACCTACCTCAACATAAGAAAGGCCATATATGACAAACCCAAAACAAATATCATTCTCAATGGTGAAAAACTGAAAGCATTTCCTCTAACATCAGGAATGAGACAAGGATGTCCACTCTCACCACTATTATTCAACATAGTTTTGGAAGTCCTAGCCATGGCAATCAGAGAAGAAAAAGAAATAAAAGGAATACAAACTGGAAAAGAAGAAGTAAAACTGTCACTGTTTGCAGATGACATGATACTATACATAAAGAATCCTAAAGATGCCACCAGAAGACTACTAGAGCTAATCAATGAATCTGGTATAAAGTTGCAGGATACAAAATTAATGCACAGAAATCTCTTGCATTCCTATATGCTAACAACAAAAGATCAGAAAGAGAAATTAAGGAAACAATCCCATTCACCACTGCAACAAAAAGAATAAAATACCTAGGAATAAACCTACCTAAGAAGGTAAAAGACCTGTACTCAGGAAACTATAAGACACTGATGAAAGAAATCAAAGATGACACAAACAGATGGAGAGATATATCATGTTCATGGATTGGAAGAATCAATATTGTGAAAATGACTATACTACCCAAAGCAATCTACAGATTCAGTGCAATCCCTATCAAATTACCAATGGCACTTTTTACAGAAACAGAACAAAAAAAATCTTAAAATGTATGGAGACACAAAAGGCCCCAAATAGCCAAAGCAATCTGGAGGGGAGAAAACAGAGCTGGAGGAATCAGACTCCCTGACTTCAGACTATACTACAAAGCTACAGTAATCAAGACAATATGGTACTGGCACAAAAACAGATATATATATCAATGGAACAGGACAGAAAGCCCAGTGATAAACCCACGCACCTATGGTCAACTAATCTATGACAAAGGAGGTAAGGATATACAATGGAGAAAAGACAGCCTCTTAAGTGGTGCTGGGAAAACTGGACAGCTACATGTAAAAGAATGAAATTAGAACACTCTCTGACACCATACACAAAAATAAACTCAAAATGGATTAAAAACCTAAATGTAAGACCAGACACTATAAAACTCCTAGAGGAAAACATAGGAAGAACACCCTTTGACAAAAATCACAGCAAGATCTTTTTTGACCCACCTCCTAGAGTAATGGAGATAAAAACAAAAATAAACAAATGGGACCTAATGAAACTTCAAAGCTTTTGCACAGCAAAGGAAACTACAAACAAGATGAAAAGACAACCCTCAGAATGGGAGAAAATATTTGCAAACGAATCAATGGACAAAGGATTAATCTTCAAAATATACAAGTAGTTCATGCAGCTCAATATTAAAAAAACAAACCCAATCAAAAAATGGGCAGGGCTTCCCTGGTGGCGCAGTGGTTGAGAGTCCACCTGCCAATGCAGGAGACACAGGTTCATGCCCCGGTCCGCGAGGATCCCACATGCCACGGAGCGGCTGGGCCCGTGAGCCATGGTCGCTGAGCCTGCGTGTCCAAAGCCTGTGCTCCGCAACAGGAGAGGCCACAACAGTGAGAGGCCCACGTACCGCAAAAAAAAAAAGGGGGGGGGGGTGGCAGAAGACCTAAACAGACATCTCTCCAAAGAAGACATACAGATGGCCAAGAGGCACATGAAAAGCTGCTCAACATCACTAATTATTAGAGAAATGCAAATCAAAACTACAATGAGGTATCACCTCACACCAGTTAGAATGGGCATCATCAGAAAATCTACAAACAACAAATGCTGGAGAGGGAGTGGAGAAAAGGGAACCGTCTTGCACTGCTGGTGGGAATGTAAATGGATACAGCCACTATGGAGAACAGTATGGAGGTTCCTTAAGAAACTAAAAATAGAATTACCATATGACCCAGTATATACTGGGCATATACCCAGAGAAAACCATAATTCAAAAAAGCACATGCACCCCAATATTCATTGCAGCACTAATTACAACAGCCAGGTCATGGAAGCAACCTAAATGCCCATCGACAGATGAATGGATAAAGAAGTTGTGGTACATATATACAATGGAATATTACTCAGCCATTAAAAAGAAACGCAATTGAGTTATTTGTGGTGAGGTGGATGGAGCCAGAGTCTGTCATACAGAGTGAAGTAAGTCAGAAAGAGAAAAACAAATACTATATGCTAACACATATAGAAGGAATCTAAGAAAAAAAAATGTCATGAAGAACCTAGGGGTAAGACACCAATAAAGACACAGACCTACTAGAACATGGAGTTGAGGATATGGGGAGGGGGAAGGGTAAGCTGGGACGAAGTTAGAGAGTGGCATGGACATAGGTACACTACCAAACGTAAAATAGATAGCTAGTGGGAAGCAGCCGCATAGCACAGGGAGATCAGCTCGGTGGTTTGTGACCACCTAGAGGGGTGGGATAGGGAGGGTGTGAGGGAGGGAGACGCAAGAGGGAAGAGATATGGGAACATATGTATATGTATAACTGATTCACTTTGTTATAAAGCAGAAACTAACACACCATTGTAAAGCAATTATACTCCAATAAAGATGTTAAAAAAAAAAAAGTTGTGGTACATATATACAAGGAACTATTACTCAGCCATAAAAAGGAACGAAATTGGGTCATTTGTAGAGATGCGGATGTACCTAGAGACTGTCATACAGAGTGCGGTAAGTCAGAAAGAGAAAAACAAATATCGTATATTAACGCATATATGTGGAATCTAGAAAAATGGTACAGATGAACCAGTTTCCAAGGCAAAAACAGAGACACAGGTGTAAAGAACAAACGTATGGACACCAAGCGGGCAAAGCGGCACGTGGGGGGGGATGAATTGGGAGATTGGGATTGACATGTATACACTAATATGTATAAAACAGATGACTTGTAAGAACCTGCTGTATAAAAAAAATAGTATTAAAACAAACAAAAAAAACACTGCTCTTCGATATAATGTCAAAGAATGAAAAGGCAAGCCACAGATTAGGAGCAAGGATTTGCAACAGATATATCTGAAAGGGGCTATTATCCACAATAAGAAAATAAATAACCTAAAAAAAAAAATGAACAAAATATCTAACACTTACTAAAGAAGAGGTAGAGACGGTAGATAAGCCTTGTGAGAACATGCCCAACATCCTACACCATTAGGGAACTGCAAACTAAAACAACTATGAGGTACCACTACACACGTATTAGAATGGCTAAATTCCAAAACACTGACAACATTAAATGGAGGATGTGGAACTCTAAAAAGGAACTCTAAATTCATTGCTAGTGAGAACGTAAAATGGTACAGCCACTTTGGAAGACAGTTTGGCAGCTTCCTACAAGGTAAGCATACTCTTCCCATAAGATCCAGCAATCACGCTCTTTGCTATTTTACCCAAAAGAGCTGAAAACTTAATGTGCACACAAAAACCTTCCCATATTATCAGCTTTATTCTTAAGTGTCAAAACTTGGAAGCAAGATGTCTTCACCAGGTGAATGGACAAATAAACTGTGGTATATCCAGACAATGGAATATTGTTCAGTGCTAAGAAATAACCTACCATGCCATGCAAATACAAAGAGGAACCTTAAGTGCAAATTACAAGTTACATAAGCCAATATGAAACAGCTACATATAGGGTTCCAATTAAACGTTAGGGGGAAAGGCAAAACAAAAGATCAGTGGTTGCTATGAGTTTGTGGAGAGAGGGGTATGAAAAGGTGGAGCACAGGGAATTTTTAGGGCAGTGAAAATATTCTGTATGATACTATAATGGTGGATTCATGTCAGTATATATTTAGCAAAAACAATAGAATGTACAGAACAAAGGATGAACTGTGGACTTTGGGTGGTAATGATGTGCCAATGTTGGTTCAGACTGTAACAAATACACCACTCTTGTGTGGTACTGCACTGGTAGAGGAAGCTGTGCTAGAAGGAAGTATATACACAACTGGGCCTCTGAACCTTTGGGTTCCACATCCTTGGGTTCAAACAACCTCAGACTGAAAATACTCAGGGGGCAAAAAAAACCACAGAAGGTTCCAAAAAGCAAAACTCGAAGAATTTGCCTACTGGCAACTACTTACATAGCATTTACATTATATAAGGTATTACATGTAATCTAGAGATGAAGAATACAGGAGGATGTGCACAAGTTACATGCAAGTACTATGCTATTTTATATAAGGGACTGGAGCATCCACAGATTTTGGTGCGGAGGTTGGGGGAGTTGGAAGGGCAGGTGTCCTGGAACCAATTTCCCCATGGACACTGAGGAATGGCTGAACAGTGACTTACTGCTAACATCTAGCTGTAACATTTTCTTATTCTCTACAGGTTTTATTCACTTTGAGATACGTAAAATTCGAAGTTTTATTCTAAGTCTTTCAGCGTGCAAACTTACTAGTTGTACTGTGTGGTGGGTTCTATATTCATCTTCACTCCGAAGGCGCTGCTGGAATTTTTCATTGTGTTTTGCAATACAAATTTCCTATAAATACATGAAATGTGTTTTAATATAAGTGAAACCTGAAAGACTCAAAATCTAATTCAATTTGATAAATTAAATTTTAATCTTAACATATACCTACACAGCAAAATATCAAGTAAGCTACCTCTGGTTTCTCATCCGGAATATCGAAGCCAAATAATTAGGATCTTAAAAGATTCTTTTATTAAACTACTTAACATCTGTAGAATTCCTGATTTCTCCCTTTTTTTGGAAGGGAAGGAATGGGGCACGGTAGAGTGGAAGGGGGGTGTACCTAGATAGTCTCAAAAGTCTTTCAAATCTGAAGACTGTGGCCAGAAGATTCTAAGTATTATTGTACTCTTTAAACTAGTCTGAGCAAAAAAAGGACACATAACTCTTGACTTAAACTGTTTCTTAAGTGCTTTCTGACGAATTAAAGAACATGATTTTGCCCGGATTGGTTTACACAATATCATGAAATCTGAATCTTCTGATCATAGACTTCAGAGCTAAAAAAGAGACCTTAAAGACTAGAAAGTACAATAATAGTATGCTACAGATTTACATGAAAATAATATTAAGAGATATGTGCTCTTGACACATACCCTATCATCTGGCAACTTCCTCGTGGCACCATGCTAAGTCTTCATTTTCTCTGGGTCCTTCTGGAGAAGTCCTCCAGATAAACAGTTTCTAACACTCTCAAAGCTATACCAAAAGATTACTCTTATAACCTCGTTAAGTCATACATGAACAACCTTTCAGGCCAGGAAGCTGTATTTTAAAGCAGCTCTTTTATCTCCTTCCTATCTTTACCCACACTGCGTTGACTCTACTGCCTAACAAGTATTGATCACAGATTGAACCTGTCCAAGGCAGTCTCCAAGGGGGAGAAGTGGCATGATATAGTGATATAATGGCTCAGGCTTCCAAGTCACACAGACCTAGGATAGTATCCTGCTTTGACCCATACTAGCTGCTTTTCCTTAGGTAATTTATTTAACGACTGGAAGCCTTAGTTCCTTTGGTTATAAAATGAGGATACAAGTCTACAATTCCTTATCAAGAACAGAACTCAGATGTGTTTCAAAATTAATTTTTTTTTTAATTTTAGAAAGATGATGTGTTGCATACACCATCTACTGCCCAGTAACTCCAGCAGGATCTGACACAACACCCCACAGTTAAGTATTACTGAGGTCTTTGCAGTGAAAACAGAAGAACAGTCAAAGTAAGTAGGACCAAGAAATGTTCACGTCTGGGTTTGCCACCAAATCAAGTATCAGAATGCTTTTTGGCTACTGGGAGAATAAAAGAAGATAACATACATAAAGAACAATGTTATTTCT
Source organism: Phocoena phocoena (assembly GCF_963924675.1). Lineage (NCBI taxonomy): Eukaryota > Metazoa > Chordata > Mammalia > Artiodactyla > Phocoenidae > Phocoena > Phocoena phocoena. Next base: position 63,249,780 of record NC_089221.1, on the reverse strand, counting down.
ATTATTCTTCTTGAAAAGTTTAATCACAAAGCATAGACCTCAAGTCCTCATGGCACAGCCAGAGACCGTCTTTGTTCTTTCAAGAGGAGAAGCAGGGCATGATTTACTTATAGCCAGAGAACTACCCCTGGGTATGAAATTCTATTGTGGGTGCCAGATTAACCACAGAGCCTGTGACCCTGGGGATGCTGACATGCAGACCACAAGGAATGTAGGGTGCTGTTACAAAGCGAGTCATTCTGATCTTTGGTAAAGTATGATCGATCTTTCTTCTCAGAACAGTGTTTCTAAGTTCTTCTCTTTCCAGCCTTCTTTTGTCATTCCTCCTTCCCTCTGCAGTTCTGTCACCTAAGCCATTGGATTTGGGGGTCTGGGAGCAGGGAAAGGGGAGGACAGGGGGTAAGACCATTCAGAGACCCTTGGCTGTGTGCCGTGATAGGTCACAGCAGACCAGAGGCTGCGGTGTAAATGGGCAGAATCTACAGGGCTGAGTTTCCCTACCTCAGATTTAGTTCAATATAAGAATGAAGAGTGAAGAATATAGATTAAACTGGTACACACTTTTATATATAAATAAAGATTTCCTTGAAGACTGAGGTCAGAACCAGTCAACTTAATTGTAGAGCATCCCTGGCCTCCTTAAAATAAAAAGGAGCCGGGAATTGCATTACGTGGAATCCTGTAGTCATGATCAGAGTCACCTTTGGGTGGCTGAGGCAAACAGCATATCACCACTGGCTGTTCTAATGTGTTTAAGAGGGTAATGCTCAGACAACCATATAATGTCAATATAATGGCCCAAGTATTGAGAAGATATAACTCTTACTCAGTTTTAAAAGGTATGTGTATTAGTGACAAATTGCATTAGAATTATTGGATATGGGTCAAAGATTAAGTGATGGAAAAATAAATAAATAAATAAAAGATTACTTAATGGAATAAAAGCAAGATGTAAAATTAAGGTTATATTCAATTAATATGTAACCTATTATACCTTTTTATTTCTGAGGTATGCTTTCTTGGCTGAAACCCGTCCACGTCTTGCCTCCAGCTGGCGTGCTTTCTGCTGAAGTTTCTGTAGCTCTTCTCTCTGTAAATGCACAGACACTGCCATCTCTTCCTTCTCCAGCATGGCCTCCATGCTTTCGTAAGTGTCATAGTATACCACTTCATCTCTCTTTTCTGTTACAAAACAGCAACAAGGGGTAGTGGTTAAGAGCATGGGCTATGGAGCCAGACAGAACAGGGCTCTGATCCACTCACTGATTCTATAACCTCAGGCAAAGCCATTACCCCTTTGTAAAATAGTGATTAGGAAATATACCTCTTTGGGGGAATGTGTATGCCAGTGTCTGGCACATAGTTAAGTGCTCAATGCAAAATGCCAAGAACCTTGTCTCCCAAATAAAAAATTTGAGAATACAGATTCTGGCTGAAGCAACAAAGCAAGTTACTTACAAAGTAAGTAGGAAGGAATAACATAGTTGCACTGCTACATCTACTAAATCACTTGTTTGACTTTACATTAAGTCTTCTTAGCCTCAACAGAAGAAATAAAACTGGTGTCCATGTACATTTTCCCTATGTATGCAAACAAATACATGGGGAAATTCCATCATTCATTCAAATGTCTTTTTGTGGACTTACGTATTAGACACACATCATACCCGATATAAGTCTTTTGATGCTTTCCAGTTGTGCTGTCAACAGTAACTCTTCACACTTTAAGATTTCAAACTGCACTTCATACAACTGAAGTTGCAGATCATAATAATCAGCTTCTAATTGATCCAACTGAGCGATGGCTTCTGTACCGCCCTGCAAACTCTGCATCTGCATTGAAAATAAAAATAAGAACATATCTAGTTTGAGAGAACAAGAAATTAAGCTATGATTAGAAATGAATACTAACTAATCAGACAGGATAAATCCATGAAGCAACTGAACACCAGCAGACGATGTGGGATCAGAGGCTCGTGTACAGATAATTTAAGAACCTACTAAATTTGTGTATAAAGCTGTGTGAACATGTATATTTTTCTCTGAGTACAGTGTTCCTAGCTTTCAAATTCATAAAGGGACAAGAGTCTGTGACTTAAAAGAGGTGAGAATGACGATAATCAAGACTCGGTTAAAAAGGAATAGTACTTACTCCTAAGTGTGGTTAAAAAATTTTTAAGTCAAATGTAATTTTGCTTGCCTGGGTGATATTTAATGTTGCAGTGTTACTTTAGAAGACTGTTTGATGTTTAGCATTATACCATGGCAAATACCACTGTCACATCAGGAAAATGTTTTTGTTTTTAAAATAACCTAAGGAGATGTGACGTATCAACATTTTTTTTAAAGAACAAAAGTCTCCCCATAATTTAAACCACAGAGTTGTACTGTACTATAAAGCAAGGGATTTGTTTGGGATGAGCTTAATAAACCACATTTGGTCTGTTTCTCCTGAGTCATGTGGTCACGTTAAATTAATGCTAATGAAACTAGCGCAGCCATCATCACAGATACACACAAAAAGCACAATATGCATATACTGTATCACTCAACAGGCATAAACCTGGCAAGAATGACTAACTGACAGCTTTACCAAACCCTCTGAAGAATTCAAACACAATCGAGAACATTCAAAAACAGACTACTAAGGTACTATTAAGGATAACCCCAGGGAAAATGACCCCACAGATAAACATGCCAGACTCCCTGGCCCATTTCAGCCTCACCCTTCCTCTACCATAGGAGACCAATTCCAGTAAGAAATGTTCTTGCAATAGCACATAGTTATAAATCTTACCTCAGCAGCTCTTTTAGGCACCCTATGTTGTCATTACAATTCATCCTGGTTAGAATAAAGCTAGTCAATCTGATGAAGACAGTGGCACTCTATTTCAGTCAATAAAATGCTAGCATATCAAGTTTTAAAGTTCAAGACCTTAAGAAAATTCCAGCTACCTAGTAACATAAAGGAGAAAGCTAACTAGAAAAGAAGATTAGAGTGGAAATGCCTCAGGTGAAGGAGAGATGGAGCTGAAATCTGTGAAGAAATTCTGAATAGTGTGGAAAAGTTCAGAACATGTTCTAATTTTTCCTTTAACAATAGTAGCAAATCAGAAAATGTAAGGGAAAAATAAATCCATTAACAAATCTAAATCCATAATTTAAAATCCATTAACAAAAAGATTTTTCTAGATCGTACCCTTAAAATATTACAGATTACCTCATACACTATTTTTTAAACAAGAGTTAGACATGCATATGCACATTCACAGAATATAGTTTACATAAAGCTGTATTAATAAAAGCAGTGATGACATTTTGTTCTTCTCTAGAGAATATACAACTTTCACAAATACATACTCAATGTATTTAGAAGTCAATGTGGTCAAGCCACAGAATGGGAACAAATATTTGCAAATCATATATTTGATAAGACTTGTATCTGGAATATGTAAAGAACTCTTTCAATTCAGTGATTAAAAAAACCCAATTTTAGGGAGTTTTCCAGCAGTCCAGTGGATCCCGCAAGCCTAGCAGCACAGCTCCCCCACACACAAAAAATTTTTTAATGGGCTAATGACCTGAATAGACACTTCTCCAAAGAAAATATATAAGTGGCCAATAAGCACATGGAAAGATACTGGACATAAATGCCATCAGAGAAAGGCAAATCAAAGCCACGAGATACCACTTCACACCCACCAGGATGGCTATTATTATATATATATATATATACAATATATATATATATAAAAGACTGTTTAGTGTAACGTAAAGAAAGATGTGGAGAAATTCTATCCTTTGTACACTGCTGGTGGGAATGTAAATAGTACAGCTGCTTTGGTAAACAGTCTGATAGTTCCTCAATAGGTTAAATAGCATTTCACGCCAAGATAAATGAAAACCTTGCACATGGATGTTCATAGCAGCTCCAAAAGTAGAAAGAACCCCAAAGTTCATCAACTGGTGAATGCACAAAATGTGGTGTATCATTTGGCCAAAGAAAGTAAATTAAGTAATGATGCATGCTACAATATGGATGCACCTTGAAAACATGACACTACGTGGGGGAAAAAGCATTTAAAAAAATCACATCTTTTATGATTCCATTTATATGAAATGTCGAGAATAGCAAATCTATAGAGACAGAAAATAGTTGCCTAGGTGTGGGGAGGACCAAAGGGGAGATAGGAAATGAGTGCTCCTTTTTCTTTTAACAGTTGCTGCCTACAGTCATGCTGGCATGCTGTGAAAATGCCATAACTCTAACTCTTCTATCAGAGGCCCCATTGTGAAAGTTATCATCTCATGGAGGTACTGCAAAATTAACAACTGCCTGTAGAGTCAGAAAAATTTAAGTCTTATACCAAAAAAAAGTCAAATAGCACATCTTACTAAAAAAATTTTTTTAAATATATTTTTCTCACGGCTTTTGTTACCTCTTCTTTTTTTTTTTTTCCCCCCCAGTATGCAGGCCTCTCACTGTTGTGGCCTCTCCCGCTGCAGAGCACAGGCTCCGGACGTGCAGACTCAGCGGCCATGGCTCACGGGCCCAGCCGCTCCGTGGCATGTGGCATCCTCCCGGACCGGGGCACGAACCCGTGTCCCCTGCATCAGCAGGCGGACTCCCAACCACTGCGCCACCAGGGAAGCCCTGTTACCTCTTCTTTTAGTGCATGTTTCCTCTGTTCCAAACAGATCTCTTTAGCTCTCATCATCTGCAGAGTCTCCTTAGAAACGGCATACTGGAGTTTTTCCATACGTTCAGCAGCTGCTGCCCATGATGCTTTACCAAATTTCTTCTGATCTGCTCGCATTCGATCATATACAGCTATTGATAATTTTTAAAAAGACATTGAGACATTAAGACATGAAACAACTTGATACTAAAGAATTGAAAGTCTTAGATTCCACTGATCACACACTCAAAGATAAACACACAAATGCTACCCTCATGATAAACTACCTATAAAAGCTCTAAAATATAATTCAACAGTATGTTAGATTCTCTCTAATGTCTCCAATAAGAATTTTAAATAGTCATTCTCAGAAATAACTTTCTGAAGATGAAACTGAGCTTTCAGGTTAATTTTAAAACTTACTTAAAAAAATACTCTTTTCACATTGTCCAGTGTTATTAAAGTTCTAAGTTTCTATAAAACTTTATTCTGTCACGGTTTATACTTTTTCCTAGGTATGTTAGTTGAAATCAGAACCATAACTATTAAAGGGTATTTAAAAATTATTTAAATTCATCTACTTTTGAGTTCTCCAAACGTATTTTAATGATAATGGTAGGATGAAATAAATCCTAGACATTAGCATGGAGCTGATTCTGCTAAGGTTAGGGCTGGAGCAGAATCAGTTAGTGCTGGGCTTAACTAACTAAGCCCCAAAGAAGACACCCAACTTCTCCTTGCCACCACACAGAAAAAGGAAGAACTTTTTAGTTTGCCACAATAGAGGCCTCATTCAAGAAACATTTCCTGACAATCAAACACCTAGTATCTTCCAGTTAAAGAAGTTTATCACTGATAATAGCATGGTGCTGGCTCATCTTGGGTCCTTATACAAATGAACCCAACCATCCTATGATCCTTACGCCTAATAGGTCAGACATGCTTTAACTATCATAAAAGAGTCAGGCAATCTGATTACGCAGTACCTAATGTAGTCTTTAGATTAGTGTACATTCTCTAGTAGTTTCTTTAATACGTTCACAGGTAAGTGATTAATACTTTTGTAATGCTACTATATCATAACCCTCTTTGCAAGAAGTATCTCAGTAACATTTGCCTCAATTTTAATTTTTTGACAATAATACGAGTACATACTTGAAAATTAAAACTGTACAGAGAGGCTGATAGTGGAAAAGAGCAGTTTCTCATGCTCAGCTCTCCCCCCACCCTTAGTCCCAATGCCTAAATGCAACCAACTTGGAACCTGCTCCTGGGTAGTTACCTCCATTCAAGAACGTCACCATTTCTTGATTTAGTCTTAAAAATCTGTTGAGTTCTTATGACAAATGAGCAATCTATTTACTCAGAATCTCCTCTCAATATAGTTCTTTTGGTTTCTCTTTGGCCTTTAAATGCTAACATATTTGAATATTGATCTGATCCTTTATTTTAGGGTTTCTAACAAATACTAACTACTTCTGTTGCTTACATAGCAAATGATTCTGCCATCTTAAATCTCTATCTTTTAAAAATGTATGATAATATTTATGCAACCATAAGATCAGTACAGCAGTGCACTGTAGGGGAAAAAATAACAGCAGGGGGTTTGGAGTTAGACAGCTTGGAGTTAAATTCTCACTTCTACCCATCAACATGTAACTTTCAGAAGAAACTTAACTGTTCTTGGGCTAAATTCCCTTGAGTAATAAACATAAGGAAATACAGTACCTCCTCGGAAGACTTGTGGAAATTTAATGAGAGAATAATAGATATTTAAATGCTTCTCTCACTTCACATGGCAATATTAATCAAATACATGGTCTGTTTTGTTTCTTCTCTCCCTCATGCACACGTGACCACAATCACTCATATTTGTACGATGTTGTGTTAATTTCAAAGTGCTTTTTCCAAGTGTTCTATTTATCTGCCCAGCAATCCTATAGAATAGGCATGGTATGCATTATCAACACCTTCAACATAGATATGTGAAACTTGGTGACTTAAGACCAAGGTTACACACCTATAAAAGGAGAGTTATATGAGTACCCAAGTTGCTTAAATACCTAGTCTGCTGCTTCTATCACTTTTACCTGAACTTGTAATCACAGCATATAGTCAAACATTCTGCATAAACAAAAATAGTCTGGAGCCTTATCTCTTGCTTCCCACTTAAGGACTGTGTCTGTGGAGCAGTTCCCTGTCCTAATTCAGTCTCAGGTTGTTACCTACCACAAGAGCTAGTCAATACTTTGTCTTCCAACATCTTTAGACAGAATGTATTCTTCTGCCTAATTGCTGCTCACTTCACCTGGAGTTATTTTCCAACAGCTCAGGAATATGAAGATAATGTAGAAAATTATGAATACAGAATGCTCAGAATACCCCTAGAACACCTCTAAAACAGATTCTTGGGCTTCCCTAGTGGCCCGGTGGTTGAGAGTCCGCCTGCCAATGCAGGGGACACGGGTTCGTTGCCCCGGTCCAGGAAGATCCCACATGCCGCGGAGCGGCTGCGCCCATGAGCCACGGCCACTGAGCCTGCGCGTCCGGAGCCTGTGCTCCGCAACGGGAGAGGCCACAACAGTGAGAGGCCCGGTACTGCAAAAAAACCAAAAAACACCCAGATTCTTCTCTCCCTCTGCTGGCAAGAATAGATTCTTGCTAAGATGACTGATGACATTAACAGGATAACCACCACGTAATAGCACCCTATGGGATCATTATATGTAAAAAAGCTCTGAAGGCAACAGTCCTGGTGTTTACAAGGAATGATGTTAAATTTGTTTAAAAAACCTTAATGTTCTAACATACATATACCTGTCAGAAAAGGGCCCATTTAAGATGTTTTTGAAAGCTAAGCAGTAAAATTGGGCTACACCTGGCTTTGCATAAGGAAGGAAATAAAGGCCTATTTTACTCCTCTTCTAATATATAGGAATGCAAGGAGATCTTACATAGATCAATAGGGGGAAAACAGCCCAACAGAAAAACAGGCAGAAGACAGTACTGGGAAAAAAGGAAAGATATGCAAATACCAATTAATACATGAAAACAAAAAAGATGAACACTCAGTAATAAGCAAAGAAATGCAAATTTTAAAAACATGGTACTACTTTTCATCTATTAAACTGTTTGTTTTTTTAATGACAATGCCAAACGATGCTGAGGAATCGAGGAAAGTATTCTCATTCAGCACAATTGCTTCGAGTGAAACTTTTAAGGAAACGTGGATTTGCTGAAAGAATAACCTGAATAACGACTTTAATGCCAGGTATACAAATAGAGAGCTTATTAAAATAATGAATAATTTAAACTGCTTCTCAGGGAGTGGTGGAACGATTTCTGTGGCCTCCTATGGAAGGGAGTTGGAAGGAATGGACCTTGCCAGGCAGACCTTGCCAGATGTATCTCTTCATTTGGCTTGATTTGTATCCTTTACAAATTGTAATGGTAAGTATGTGTTCTCCTGAGTTCTGCGAGTGAATTTTTGAACCTAAAAGGGCTGTAGGAACCCCAAATTTGTAGCCAGTTGGTTAGACGTACAGATGGCCTAAGGATACCCCAAATTTGCAAGTAGTGTCTGAAGGGCAGGGAGTCTTGCTGGTGACTGGGACTTTAAGCTATGACGTCTGTAACTGTGAATGATTATTGTCAGAATTGAATTATGCTATACTAATACCCATCACTTTTAATTTTTTTAAAGGTGGGCTCTATGTAAACACATATGCCTAGAAAAGACTGAAAGGATATACCTTAAGTTGTTAATAGTAGTCTTCTTTAACCGCTAGGATTATGAGTGGTCTTTAATTCTTTTCTATATAACTATTTCGAACATAAAATACTTAAACCACTCATTTTTGAAAATACCTCCATCCATTTTGAAAATACCTAACAAAAATAATTCTACTGGGAAACTCACCTTTTTGAGCTTTAGCTGTTATTTCAAAATATTTGACAGTAAGATCTTGAATGGACAGCACAGCCATATGAGCTTTCCGCTGCCAGTCAGCATCTTCTTTTTGTAGACTTTCAATTCTTCGGGGACCCAGGTAATCATTCTCTATAGAAATCTGTAGAGAGAAAAAAGAAAAATGGAAAAGATCATTTCTCTCTCTCTTTTAACATTTACTGAACATTTATATATCAGGCATTGTGCTTGGTACTAAAAGAAAGAATACTGGTTTTTCCCTGCTCTGCAGTAGAAGCTATCAATTTACAAAACAATTAAATTAACAACAATGTTGAAGACAGTTGATGCAGAAATTGTTCCCCCTTCCTCCTCTATCTTCTTCTTCATCCTTCCCTTTTCTATATATAAAGGACATATAACAAAATGTTTAAGACTGATGATTTTCAAGTGCTGGGATGAGAAATTTATTTCCTCCTTTACGATAATTGTATTTTCAGTTTAAGAATTATTTGTGCCAATAAAATGCTTATTTAATCATTGACATAACTAAATAAAATAAGATTGACAATATATAAAAATCAGCCTATCTGCCTACTGAAGGGCTCTGGATATAAGTAACAGAAAAACTGGCTATGTATTATTTATAAGAGTCACAACTAAAACAAAAGGACAAAGGAAGGTTGAAAATCAAATGATGGACAGAGGTATGCCAAGTGAATGTCACAGAGTAACAATATCAATATTAAAATATAGAAAAGTGCTAAACCGGTATGTTAATATGGAAGAAAGTTACAGTCCAAGAAGAACAGCAATGGACCCTCTGTACTGCTTTACCACATACTGAGAAAGAAACTTAAAACCTAAACAACACCACCATGTTAGGATGACGGGGAAAAAATATTATAGAGAAAAATGTGCCATCCCTGGCACACTTAAAAAAAAATTGATCAAGTAAGTTATCATACACCACTAAAAAATTATAATGAATTTCAAAAGTAGAAATAATGCAGGTCATAGTCTCTAAACAGTACAATAAACAGAAATCAAAGGAACAGTTTAAAACAGTTGATTGAGTCTTGAAGCAACAATATACTGCTCCTTAAGCAAATGAAGTCTTCCAGAAAGAGGGAAAAACATATGAGCACTCACTGTAGTGCTCAGCACACACAGAACAATTAATTAGCAACGTTAAGGGGACAGTGGCAAGGTAGAGGAAGAGGTCAAGAATGATCCTAGGGTTACTGGGAAAAAATATGTACATGGAATTGCCAAGGATTTCATTTTGCATACTAAGTTTAACTTTGCAAGTCATGTCCAGAGATATAAGCTTGGGTACCCTTGACACACTAGAAGACATTTAAAGCAATGAGAGTGAATGAGTTCATGTAAGGAATTGTAATCATATAAGTAGCAAGATTCAATGGAGGAGAAATCAACACTATCAAACACTGCTTAGGGATCAAGTAGATACACAACCAGTACCCATGGACCTAACAGCGTGAACTTGGAGACAACAGTTCTGGAGTACAGGCAAATTCCTTTTGCCTATTAATTCCCACCATATCTTCAGACCTCAGTTCAATTACTGGTTCATGGATGTCATCCCTGACTCACCATTATAGGCAGTATAAGCTCTTCAATCTAAAAAATAGCCTTCATTCTTAAGTCTTATCACAATCATACTTTATATTATTTTATATCACCTCCTTTCTGCTCTGAATGTTCCGTGAGGGCAGAGAATGCACAAGTGGTTTTTATCTCTGCTTGCTTGCTTTTCACTAGCACACTGCTGGGCATGAACGAGGTAATCTACAATATTTCCTGAATGAGTGAATAAAAATTCACTTCCATACATGTTTTTAATGAGGAGAGAAATGCAGACACATGTATAATACTCCTGAGAAATTTGTGTGAGTGAATAGAGGGGAAAAGGGTGGAGAAGAGGATAAGGCTTAAGGGCAGGCACTCTTGCTTTATTTTAATGGGAGATCACAGAGCAGGTTGAGAGGGAGAACTTATGTCTTCCCCTGTGAAGAAAGAACCCAGTTATGAAAAGAATCTGAACAAGAATTATGTATATGTATAACTGAATCACTTTGCTGTACAACTGAAAGTAACAGAACATTGTAAATCAACTATACTCCAAAATAATATAAAAATTAAAAAAAGAAAAAGAATCCAGTTAAAAATAAATTGGTAGAGGAGACGGGAGAAGACACAAGATAGCTGTTTTTAGATGGCAGGGTGACAAACCATTTATCGTAGGAAGAGAGCTAGTGAAGTCATGGTGAAACAGGCACACATAATATACTGCTGGTGGAACTATAAATTGATTAAAACCTTTTCTGGAAAGTATTTTACGATACCATAATCTTTGAACACATTTAGCTGTTTAGATCAGGACAAACTTTACTGAGGCCCATAAATTGCAGAGGGCTTTGAAGGAAGGGTAGGATTTTGACAGTTACATGGGGACCATATGGGAAAAGAGAACCACCCAAAAGGGATGCTGTAGGTAAGAAGTAACCTGAAAAAAAGCCTTGAGGTAAGTAAGTAAGTTCAATGCATGGTAAAGGACAGAGAGCAGTCCAGCCTAGCTGGAGTTTAAGTAAAACAGATGAAGGTAGTGGGAGATAACACTAGAGAAGTAGGTTAGATCAATGAGGAGGCTGAGGAGTTTGTATTGCATATGACAGGCAACTGGAAACCACTGAGGGCTTCTCAGCAATAGTAAGTGGCATATTTAGACTTCAGTTTACGTTTAAGGTTTTAGAAAACTTGTTTTCTGTAATAAAACCATCAAGGTTTTTGTGCTTTCATTTGTTGTGATTACCTTTGATTTTTAAAACAAGTTAAAAAGCAAAAGATTAGTGTTCACAAGTATGAAAAAGAAATTTAATAAATTGATATTATGATAAATTTAATAAATTGTAGCAAAAATTTAAATTCTTACTCGGCACGTTACGATGGAAGTCCTTTTCAATGACATGATTAAACTTTGTATGTTTATTATACCTAAGACCATAAGCTAGGTTAGCTAAGTTTTTTCCCTGACTTTGAAAGTCAAAATGTATTTAGATTCTATCAACTCTGAAGTTCAGCCTTCTGCCTTGTGATGCTAGGGTTCAGGCTCTGAAAACCACATTTAGCCTTTGCCAACAGAAAGGGCTGGAGGAGATTTCAGAGTTGAAGGAAAGAGAAGACTTGCTTCTTCCTATCTGTATCACTTGACTTTCCTGTTTGCTGTTCCTGTGATCATCATCCCAGACTCGCTTCTTCATCCCAGCATCTGCAGTACCTTCTTGAAGGAGTTAACAGAATCGAGTTTGCAGTTTTTTAACCTTCACAGAACTGACCTCATTTGTGTGCCCAAGACAAACCAGCAGCTGTCCACCAGTGCCCTATCCCCAGAGATCTGGTCCTCTCCACTGAGATCAGACACACCAGCACTAGAAGAGCAATGTCTTCTTTCTCAGAGGTCAGCTCCACAGGACCTATCCTTTAATAATTACCACCTCTTCCCTTTGTAACCCCCGATCCTAGGAGTGGTGGCTGCTTTTGCGATTAACTCTGATATCTTAAGAGTTGCCTTCTTATCTACCTTGTTAACAACTTTATACCTGGTTCTTAAAATTCCCTCTGTTGAAATAACTGATTTGATCTTCTGGTCAGACCAACAGACACAACTGTGGAACAGAAATGTAATAACCAAAACAGGCAGTGCTCAAAATTAAAAAATCTTAACTCAGATCATGAAGATAGAAACCCTTTTCACTTGCATAGTTAAACACTGTACAGAAATGAGAAACCTTGCATTATCTTTTTGAAGAGAAAAAATAATATTAAAAATCTGGTGGTAATTATTTGGCGATAACCTGTTCTTTGTTGTTAGATTATTTTTACCTTCATTGTACGTGTATATTCAAAAATACAGAAAACAAACATGCTATGCTTTTTAAATGCTGGTTTTTTAACTGACTTCTGAAACTCAGTAGCTAATGCTGCAGCCAACTGTTTAAAAACATGATTACAGTTTACTGTACCTAAGACATTAAGCTAGGATACTGAGTTCTCTTCCTAACTTGGCAAATTTGAAGATGTACAGCATTGGTCAGCTGGATCATGTGCTAATAACAATGACACCTCTGTTTTCAATTTTAGGGCTAGAAAGAAAACAGTATCTGTTTTTAAGATGGAAAAAAATGTGTCGGTTTAGGTAGCTAGGATAGTGAGACTAGTTTATAAACACAAATTTCTTGGCAAGGAACTGCTCATTATAAAGTACATCACTAGCTTGGATACTGGGTTTTATATGAGAAGCTGAAGTGTTACTTCTGTCTTTGCTGGGATTGTAAGTTAAAAAAAATTCCAATTCTTAGGTGAAACAAATGCCAAGATAAACTTGTGAATATACTGATGTAGTAGAGACCTTAATGTGAATTTTCCAGGCCCAGGAGTCATCTGAAGGTGACTCTTGATTAAGAGAATGACATGATTAGACTTGGCATCATCTATTTCATGCATTTTTATATTCAAAGCAAATATTAAGTGTACTATTCCCAGGTAAGAGTGTGAAAGGCATTTTTTGAAGGTAAGAGACAGCTAAAGACAAGGATACCAAAGGAAAAAATAGTTGAGGTAAGAGATAAGTACCTTAATGTATAGTGGTAGCACTATATATTTCATAGTGTACATGGCAGAGTATATAGTGGTCCAGTGGTGTAAAAATTGCACCCTGCACAAAACCAGGGCGTTTGCCAAGCCATGCATACTGCTGCATATGCCCATCTGTCTGCTGGAATAAGGGTGGAGGTGGGTGACTTTTTCTATTTCACACAAAGACACCTATAGATTTGCCTGGTCCCGGGGAAGGGTGGAGGAAAAAGAGTACATTCAAGTTTCAACTAGAAGACAGCTAATTGCAAAATGACATGACTGGCTACAAAGGGGAGGGAAAAGCTGAGGGTGTCTTCTAGTTTCTAGCTTATGTACTTTCAGCAAATCATTAGAAATAAGTTGGACAATGTGTCTGAAGTGCTTATAGTTAATCCAGGAAGACTATCAGCAGGTCACCTTGCTAACCCTGACTCGTTAAGACACTGGGCCTAAAAATCTACAGAGGATCATCTAGTTTATTTATTTTTATTTATTTATTTAAGCTTTTTTTTTTGGTCACGCCACGCAGCTTGCAGGATCTTAGTTCCCCGACTAGGGATTGAACCTGGGCCCCGGCAGTGAAAGTCCTATCCACCGGACCACCAGGGAATCTCCCAAGCATCATGTAGTTTAAATCTCATTTTATGGATGAAAAAACTGGGGCCCAGAGAGAATGTAACTTTGAATTTAGTGTGCTCCATCCCTTAGCTGTTTCAAATTTTATTCGACACGTGGTTCTCAAACTTCATATCAGAATTACCGGGAAAACTTGTTAAAACAAAGATTGCTGAGCTTCTCCCTAGAGTTTCAGCAAAGGAGATCTGAGGTGAGGCCTAAGAATCTGTATTCTTAACAAGGTTCTAGGTGATACTGATGCTCCTCGTTTGGGGGTCACATTTTAAGAACCAGCGTATTAGAGACTGGGAGCTTCCGAAAGAGGTGTGTATTTTAAAGAGGCTAAAGGTCAAATTCCATAGGATGAGATAGCACTCTAGCCCCTGACCATCATTCCTCTCCTACAAATCCTTAGACTGAGGCATATCAAACAATTCACACCCTGTGGTATAACTAAATAAGCAGGCTTTGCAGTCAAACGTGTTTCAATCCCAGCCATGCCACTTATTGGCCTCCACTCATGGTGCTGGGTTGGTGATTCAGTAATGTTTGAATAACTTATTGTGACTAAAAGCCCTAGTATTATGCCTGTTCACTATACCATTCCTGTTTTTATATACCTATCTGGAATATTCTCAATTCCAATCTCCAATACAGACATATGTACTCACTTCCTACTGAATTCTTATTCTTCAGTGGTGAAGCTCGATCATCCCCCTTTTTCCAGGTATCTTCAGGCAATGGTGATCACCTCATTTTGTGTCTCTACATAAACTTGTACATACTGCTCATTTTTCTTTTAAAAAATCATCTGAGTTATAATTTACATACAACAAAATGTACCTGTTTTAAGTGTAAATTTTGACAAATATATATACCCGTGATAACGGGCACCATAATCAAGATTTGAAGCACATCAATCTCCCCAAAGGATTCTGTTACATCCGCTTCCTCTCAGTGGATCTCCCTGGCCCCACCCCAGGCAACAGCTGTTTAGGACAATCTTCTAGAATTCCATGTAAATGGAGGCACAGTTCGTCTGGGATCTTTTGCTCAGCACATACTCTTTGTCTGGCATCTTTTGCTCAGCACGGTTTTTTATAAGCTATTTAATCAGGATTTAATTTACATACACTGTGTTCAAGTAAATCCATCTAAAGTGCTCAATTTGATGAGTTTTAATTGCTGTATACACCCAAGAAACAACCACTACAATCATGATACAAAACATTTCCGTCACCTCCAAAATATTCTTGTACTACTTTGCCATCCATACCTTCTCGTACTGCTTTGCCATCCATACCTTCACACATATACAGGACGGTTTTGTTTATCCATTTTATCCACATTTTGTTTATCCATTCACCTGTCGATGGTTATTTGGGTTGTCCCAGTTTGGGGCTACCGGGAATACAGCTGGCATGAACACTGGTATGTAAGTCTTTTTTGTGAACAGATGTTTTCGTTTCTCTTGTGTAAGTAACTAAGAGACAAACAGCTGAGTTGTAAGGTATTGTACAGGTGACCCTTGAACAACACGGATTTGAACTGCATGAGTCCACTTACATGCAGATTTTTTTCCCCATAAATATTACAGTGCTACAAGACCTGCTGTTGGTTGAATCCACGGATGGAGAACCACGATCTGGAAAGCCACTTTGGGACTTAAGCATCTGAAAATTTTGGTATCATTGGCAGGTCCTGGAACCACACCCAAGGGTTGTTCAAAGATCAACCATATATGTTTAACTTTTGAAGAAAGTGCCAAACTGTTTTCCAAAGTGGTTGTACCACTTTAAAATTCTGTTAGCAATGTATGAAAATTCCACTTACTCTACATCCTCACTAGCCCTTGGGAGGGCCAGAATTTTTTCATTATACTCACTTCAATGGGTGTGTAATAGTATCTCACTGTGGTACCAATTTGGATTTCCTAGATGAGTATGTTGAGCATCTTCACATGTGATTATTAGCCATTTCTTTGTGTCTTTTTAAATATTTAGCTCATATTGAAATTTTTGGGGTTTTGTCTTACTGAGTTGTACAGTTCTTCTTTCAGACGTATTACAAGTTATTTTCTCTCAGTGTGTGGCCTCCTCATTTTCTTAATCTTTAAAATAGCAAAAGTTTTTAATTTTAGTGAAGTCCAATTTTATTTTATTTTTTTTTAGCTGAAGTTTTCTGCATCCTATCTAAAAAACCTTTGTCTTTCCTTCTGAAAGATTGTAAAAACTTCCTCGTTTTGTTATAAAAGTTTTATACTATGAGCTTTATGTTTGGGTCTAACATGTATTTCAAATTAATTTTTGTGTATGGTATAAGATAAGGAAGACTGGACTTCATTATTTCTATATGGGTATCCACTTCTAGCACCATTTGTTGATAAGACTATTCTTTCCCCCCACTGAACTGCCTTGTCACCTTTGTAGAAAACTAATTGACTATATAACCACAGGTTTATTTCTGGATTCTGTTTAGTTCCATTCATTTACATGTCTATCCTATACTATCACCACAATGTCTGGATTTCTCTAGCTATTTTATAATTGGCTAGTTAGTTTAAAAAAAAAAAAACACCCTACTGGAATATTAATTTGAATCTACAGATCAGTTGAGAACTGACATCTAAACGTTATTGATTATTGTTAATAGATTATCTTCCAATCTATTAACACGGTCTATCTCCCATTTATTTAGGTATGCTTTTATTTTTCTCATCAAAGTCTTATAATTTTTCAGTATATAGTCCTTTCATATATTTTATAAAATTTATCCGTAAACATTTCATGTTCAGAGATGCTAATGTAAAAGGCATTTAAAAATTTTTGATTTCAACTTCATTTCTGGAAGATAGAAAATGCAACTGAATCTTTAATACTGACCTTGTAACTAAACTTACAGATTATTTCCAGTAGCTTTTTTAGATTCTTAATTTTTTTTACATGTGTGATCACATGATCTACAAACAAATAATCTACTTTTTTTCTAATTTATATATGCCTTTTATTTTTTATTTTTTGCTTTACTGAACTGACGACAAACTCCAGAGAAATACTGAATAAAAGTTGTGGGAGCAGACAATCTTACCTAGTTACCAATCTTAGTGGGGGAAGAATTCAGTCATTCACCATCATGCATGCTGTTAGATAGGCTTTCCACACATACCCTTTATCAGCTCAAAGAAGTTCCCTTCTCTTCCTAGGTTGCTGAGATTTTACCATGGATGGGCAATGAACTTTTTATCAAGTGCATTTCTGCACCCAGACATGTTGATTTTTTTCCTTTATCAATAATATGGTGAGTTACATTGATTAGTTTTTGTAATGTTAAACCAATCTTGCCTTTCTAAGATAAACCCTAATCACAGTATATTATTGAATCCTATTTTTCAATATTATGTTAAGAATTACTGCATCTACATTCATGAGGGACGTTTATCTGTAGTTTTCTTTTTTTCTATAATGTCGTTTGATTTGGATAATGCTGGCCTCAAAAATGAGTTGGGAAGTGTTCCCTCTTTTAAATCCTCCAATGATCCTTTACCTGGCCCTGGAGTTTTCTTTGTGAGAAGGTTGTAAATTATGAATTCAACTTTGTTAATATAGAGCTACCAAATTTTTTCTATTTTTTCTTGACTCTATTTTGACAATTTGTATTTCTCTAAGAAGTGTATCCATTTCATCTAAGTTGTAGCATTTTTTGGCACAAATTTGTTCACGTTCTCTTACTAGCTCATCATCATAGTTGATGCGGCATTTGAGGGGCAATGCAGTAAAATACAATTTTTACCTTTGAAAATGTTAACAGTTTAAGAAATATGTTGTCTGTTCCTCCTCACCTATACTCTGCTTCCCAGGGGAAAAAGATGGAGTAATAACTGATGCTAGTGGACAATACAGCCTGACAAGAAGGTTCAATCCATTTGCTAATATTAATACTCAATACAAACCATGATATAATATGAAAGCAAAAATTCACATAGATTCTGATAATCAATGTTAAGCTGTATATAGATTATCTCAGCTAAACACTGCAGCTTAGTTTAGAAGCAGATGGGGCCTCCATGTATATCATCCAGTTCATCCCTAGCCTTCCAGTCAAGTTTTCAATGGATAAATATCTATAGTTCATTTTTTTTAAATTGGAGGAAAGTGTAGTGTCTAAAAATTCTTAGTTACTAGTTACCATTTTACCCAAAATGCCAAGTTTATGATAAAACTGACTTAACAACCCAATATTTTTCGAAAGTATTAATAAAGGAGAGTGTGTCAATTATGTGACAGTCTGTATTGCTCCATATCTTGACTCATTAGTAAAGGGAAAAAGACAAACATGCTTTACCTTGTAATCGTTTTTCAAATATTATACTACTCATTCTTGCCCCCAAGCACAAAGTTTTCAGAATAAGTGGCAATTTCCCAGATATAAATTTCGTAAATAATGTTCCAAATTCACGCATTAATACACAAAAAGTGTTTTAATATCCTAGTTCAGCAATATTTCCATGTGAATTAAACACAGCAACATTGATTTGAGGTCAGCTATAAAACCAAACCCTTAACACTTGCCTCAAAAAAAGTAATATATATTTTACACACAGAAGTAAATGTCATGAATTTTAAAGCTGTACCATTAATGCCTTGTAACTTTCAAAACAAGGTCTTCCCAAAACAAATGTTCTCAAAACTGCTACTAAATAAGTCTAAGACTAGATAATACCCAAAACATTAAAAGGGAGACAGGAGTAGATGGAGAGGGGAAAAAAAGCACAGGAAAGGGGGAAAGATGAGAATCTCAATGTATTTACAAATTTTCTAGGCTTTTCTCAGCCCTGGCTACTCAGCAAAGTCCCCTTTTCAGATGCTTTTAAAATGAGGTGTTCAGGCTCTATGTATCACAAAACTACCAAACTAGAATCCCTGGGGACAATGGATCAGATATTTACATTTATAAAAGCTCCTCTAATAATTAAAATGTATAGCCAGCCACACTGAGAACTATGAAACAGGCAGGTTACTATTTAGACTTTTTAAAAAAATACCTTGATCTGCTGTCTTCGTAGCATGGCAAGTTCTCGCATGTCTCGGAATGGCTGTAGTAAATACTGATAGAGTTCAGTTGTGGCTTCTGCAAGGCTGCTGTAGGCTTCATCCTCCATCTGATACAAGTCCAGAAGCTCTACCATGCTCTCTGTATTCTTGTGCTTATCCAAGAGCTGTGGAACAAGAAAATTTCACTACAAATAAATCCAACTGTAATAACCTATAAAACTTGCAAATTCCCTATCATCTCAGGACCTGGAACTCTGAAATGCAGAACTAAAGAGAATGAGGAGCACTAATTGCTTTCATCACTTATGTCCATGCCTTAGGTGTCTTACTACAAGATCACTGCCTAAACATCCTTTTCTAACTACTGTCACCATATTATTCCTGTTCTCTGCATTTTCTGGAATTCCATACTATCTGCCTACCCTTAACTCTTAAAATTTTTTTCCTAGCATCTAGTAGCTTTCTCCATACTTATATAATCATTGCTAATCTACAAAGTAGTTATCAACTCTTGCCAACATTATTTTACTAATTTCCCCAAATAATCTTGCCACTCTTTTCCTCCTCCAAATTTGGAACATTCCTTCAAAAACTTCAACTCATGCCTACCACTTCCTTCAAAATCTAGGTGAAAACACCCCTCAACTCTACTGAAGAGTTTAAGACTGACTATAATAGATTTTTATAACTTTCTTACTTTGCATTCCTTGATACTCATGTGTATATGTATGTTTATAAAGATATTCATTCATTTCTCAACAAGTAAGGACTGAGCATCTTAATACATGTTAGGCACTGGGCATACAAAAACATGGTTCCTTTCTTCGGTTTTGCAAAGCAGAAATAGACAGATGCAGAGAACAAACAGATGGACACCAAGGGAGGAAAGTGGGGGTGGGGGGTGGGATGAACTGGGAGACTGGGACTGACATATATATGCTAGTATGTATAAAATAGGTAACTAATAAGAACCTGTTGTATGAAAAATAAATTAAATTAAAAATTTTTTAAAAACATGGTTCCTTTCTTCATGGAGTTTACTGTGTAGTAAATAAGCAAACTAAACAAAGTTTTAAAAAATTACAAACTGTGATAAATGCTATGAAAATGATTACTTTTTAAAAAGTAAAGAATAGGGCTTCCCTGGTGGTGCAGTGGTTGAGAGTCCGCCTGCCGATGCAGGGGACACGGGTTCGTGCCCCGGTCCGGGAAGATCCCACATGCCGCGGAGCAGCTGGGCCCGTGAGCCATGGCCGCTGAGCCTGCGCGTCTGGAGCCTGTGCTCTGCAACGGGAGAGGCCACGGCAGTGAGAGGCCCACGTACCACCAAAAAAAAAAAAAAAAAAAAATTTTTAAATAAAAAGTAAAGAATAAAAGTAACACAATGGGGGCTTCCCTGGTGGTGCAGTGGTTGAGATTCCGCCTGCCGATGCAGGGGGCGCGGGTTCATGCCCCGGTCTGGGAGGATCCCGCATGCCGCGGAGCGGCTGGGCCCGTGAGCCATGGCCGCTGAGCCTGCGCGTCCAGAGCCTGTGCTCCGCAGGGGGAGAGGCCACAGCACTGAGAGGCGCGCGGACCGCAAAAAAAAAAAAAAAAAAAGTAACACAATTAAACAATGGGTGCCAAGAGAAAGAATAAGAGGTGGGGAAATGGTGAAAAACTATGACCTAGTTCAGAGCAGGTTAGAGAGAAAAGGCTATCCACGGAAGCTTAAGCTGAAATTTAAAGAACCTTTGAATGAACCATGTGGCAAGACACTTTTTTATTTATTCATTTTTGGCCATGCTGCATGGCTTGTGGGATATTAGTCCCCAGGGATTGAACCCAGGCCCACAGCAGTGAAAGCACTGAGTCCTTACCACTGGACCGCCAGGGACTCCCAGGACACTATTTTATATACTTATTCTTGGTGTCCATTTACTTGGTGACAGTCTCATCTCCTCAAAAGCACAAAATTCTGCTATTCTTTCTCATACCTAAAGTTTCCACTACTATCCTCTTTCCCAGCTTCTTGCTTTGGTTATCATATTGTGTTGTACATATTACAGCTGACCCTTGAACAACTGTAATATGGGGTTAGGGGCGCCAACCCCTGCCTAGTTAAAAATCAGCATATAACTTTACAGACAACCCTCCCTCCCAATCCACAGCTCTGCATACAAGTATTCAAAAAATGAAATACACAGGTATAGATCTAATTATGTACAGAATCTATGAGGAAAATTATACAACTCTGATGAAAGAACTCAAAGACCCAAATTAAATGGAAGTATTCCACATATGGGTTGGAAAACTCAGTATTGTCAAGGTGTCAGTTCTTCCAGACTTGATCTATAGGATCAGTGCAATGCCATTTAAAGTCTGAGCAAGTTATTTTGTGGATATCAACAAGTGAATTCTCAAGTTTATATGGAAAGGCAAAAGATCCAGAATAACCAACACAACTGACGAACAAAGTTAAAAGACTGACACTCTCCATTCAACTTCACTAGTTACTATAAATCTACAGTAATCAAGACAGTGTGGTATTGGTAAAAGAACAGATCAATGGAAGAGATTCCAAAAGTAAACCCCCACACACATAGTCAAGTAATCTTTTGACAAAAGAGCAAAGGGAATTCAATGAAGAGATCAGCCTTTTCAACAAATGGACATCCACGTACGAAAGAAAAAAGAAATCTACAGACTTTAACTCAAAAATTAACTCAAAATGGATCACAAACCTAAATGTAAGCTGCAAAGTTATAAAACTCTTAGAAAATAACACGGGAAAATCTAGGTAAGCTTGGGTTTGATGACTTTTTAGATATAACACAAAAGCACACAATGCTTTTCTACTCAATTTTTCTATAAACCTGAAAGTGCTAAAACAGTCTATTACCTTTTTTTTAGTCTATTAACTTTTAAATGATAGCAAACCTATTTAAAGACATAGTTTTATATTTCACTGTATGCATGCTTTTTATTTTTTAAATAAAACCGAGAATCATTAAAAATAAATCCGTAATATCCAATTAACACTGATTTTTATCCCTGTTAAGCCCTACTGTTTTAAGGTGATCAGACTAATCAAACAATATCTTTCTGCTTTGTTAACAAGTAGTTTTCCGTAGGTTGGTTTTGTTTGTTGTTTGTTTTTAATAGAGGTCCACTAGAAGACAGAAATCAATTCAAACATCAGGGATTTTAACAACAGATAACACATAAATAATTTACAGATGCAGACAGAGGCCAGACCAAGTGGGATCTTGCTTTATGCCGAAAGCAAAGAGATGCCATAAAAGGACTGTTGCTGTTTTGTTTTTCCTTCAAAAACCTCTCTGGTTCCAGGGAAGCATTAGGGAATAAATACTTTCCCAAGTAAGGGAATCTTGACTTTTATTCTAAAGGATAAAAAGGGATAAAAGTGTAAAGGGAAGACTGGGTTAGAAAGACAGAAGGGCATATCCCTGGATACCATAAAATAAGGTTTACAAAATGGAGTAAACAGAGAAAGGGAACATAATGAAAGACAATTCTGGAGACACTAACAGACACTAACATACATGATAGACCTGAGTTATACTACAGTGGTGAGAAGGGGCACCAGAGTGGATGCAGATAGATCAGTTCATAATCTCCTGGGTCAGTCCATGTAAGCCTAGATTGGAGGAAGAGAAAAGCAAAGATTTAAGAAATGCTTTGGAGATAAAATTAACAGGACTTGATGAAAGACTGGATTTTCTCTTTACCCTAAGGTCTTTGGTATTCACTGATACAAAGAACACAGGAATAGAAACAGGTTTTTAGAGGCAAAAATTATGGATTCAGAGACACTGTGTCCAAAGTGTTTTTTAGATATCCATGAGGAGAGGTCATGAAGGGAATGCAAAATGTCCAAGATAAACCTTATCTTTAAAAAGTCTACAATCTAACTAGGGAAACAAACAAACAGACATGTAAGTAAAATACTGACTGTAGAAGACAATCACGGTTCATAGTGGGCTAAAGCAGCTGAAAAAGATGTTCTAAAGCTAGGATTTGAACTGGGTCTCGAAGGATGGGAAGTGCTAGACAGGGAAGAAGAGCAACCAGTCTGGAGAAATCACATGAATAAAAAGCGTCACACATTTGAATCCTGGATGGGAGGATGGGGGTGGCAGAGTGCCATGCTCCCTGGAGTAGAGGGTACACACCAGTGAGCAGGACATCACATTGAGACTGTAAAAGCAGCACATTCTAATAAGCAGTGAAACCAATGATGAAGTAGAAAAAAAGAATGATGCATTTGATCAATGGGACCTGTTTGATTTTTAGTTTACAAAGTTAAACTTATCTAAATAACCATATTAAAGTCATGGTGATTTAGTACCTGGTTACTTGAAGCATGGTCTGGGAACAGCAACATCTGATTACTTGTTAGAAATATAGAACCTCAGAGCCCACTCCAGACCCCCAGAATCAGAATGAGTGATGAGTATGCACAGCAAAGTTTCAGAAGCACTGCTTCAGTAAACACCTTATATGGCCACATTAACTACAACATGAGGCAAAAGTCTCTGTAAATTATATAGTCAATTTTCAAACTGAAAACTGTAGAATTACGTTATGTAACATTTTTTTTCCTGGATCTAAAATCATTTTCCCCTCTCACTCTTTCTCTTACTATTTAAGTATTATTTTATTTTAGCTCCATTACCACTATTCAGACTAAAATTAAGCCAAAACTCCCATTTCTCATGGTTCAGTTCCCTATTAAAGCATTTTTAGCTAATCTAAAAAAAAAAGTTACTACTGAAGCCAACCCCAGAACGAAAAAAAGTTACTACTGAAGCCAACCCCAGAACCATCTTCATCTTTAGAAGACAGGTACAGGGACTTGTCCTGGTGGTGCAGTGGTTAAGATTCCACCTGCCAATGCAGGGGACACGGGTTCAATCCCCAGTCCAGGAAGATCCCACATGCCGCACAGCAACTAAGCCCGTACACTACAACTACTGAGCCTACGCTCTAGAGCCCGTGAGCCACAACTACTGAAGCCTGCGTGCTGCAACTACTGAAGCCCGCGTGCTGCAACTACTGAAGCCTGAGCACCTAGAGCCCATGCTCCGCAACAAGCCACCGCAATAAGAAGCCCGTGCACTGCAACCAAGAGTAGCCTCTGCTCACCGCAACTAGAGAGAAAGCCTGCGTGCAGCAACAAAGACCCAAAGTGGCCAAAAAACACAAAAAACAAAAAGAAAATCCTGTTTAAAAAAGAAAGACAGGTACAAAGAGACAATGTCAGCCTGGCCTTACCTCCAGGCCTGGCCAGGATCTTACCTCTAATACATGGGCCATTCAATGAAACTGGATGTTTAAAAGCAATAACTCACCCCCCACCCCTGGCAAATACATTAAATAAATAAATAAATAAGAATAAACAGGGCTTCCCTGGTGGCACAGCGGCTGAGAGTCCACCTGCCGATGCAGGGGACACGGGTTCGTGCCCTAGTCCGGGAAGATCCCACATGCCACGGAGTGGCTGGGCCCGTGAGCCATGGCCACTGAGCCTGTGCATCTGGAGACTGTGCTCCGCAATGGGAGAGGCCACAACAGTGAGAGGCCCGCATACCGCAAAAAAAAAAAAAAAAAAAGAATAAACAAAAAATTAAAAAATAAAAGCGATGGCCATTAAAATCATCAAATTAAATAACTCCCTTCATTCTGATGTGTTTACTTGTTTTTTTAAAACTATAATTTAGCCTTTTACTACTACAAAGAAACAGTGAAATGATCATGAAGATATTCCAGTTCTTTTGATAGAATTCTATCCATTATTTTAAAAACTAGCAATTGAGAATCCCAATTTAGAATAAACTGAAAAATCACAAGAGAAATAGAATTCAGTAAGGTGTTATAATTTACATGCAGAAACCAACAGCCCCTTTCATATTAAATACAAAACAACCAGCCAGGATTCCATCTGCAACAAAACAGAAAAATACCTAGGAATAAACTTAAATCTTTTAAGAGCCATGTAAATAAAATGTTAAGGTACAAAAAAAGTAAATAAATGGAAGAGTAAAAATATCAATTCTCACTAATCTATAAATTTCACATGGTAATAAAACAACCTCTTCACACTTCCATGGCATAAGAAAAGGCCAATTTTAAAGTTCACATGGAGGGGGTGCCTTCAAGATGGCGGAGGAGTAAGACGTGGAGATCACCGTCCTCCCCACAAACACATCAAAACTACATCTACATGTGGATCAACTCCTACAGAACACTGACTGAATGCTGCCAGAAGACCTCAGACTTCCCAAAAGACACCCTCAGGTGACCTAGCCACAGAGGCGGGACCAAATCCAAAGCTGAACCGCAGGAGCTAAGTGAACAAAGAAGAGAAAGGCAAATTTCTCCCAGCAGCCTCAGGAGCAGTGGATTAAATCTCCACAATCACCTTGATGTACCCTGCACCTGTGGAATGCCTGAATGGACAAAAATCATCCCAATATTTAGGTGGTGGACTTTGGGAGCAACTGTAGACTTGGGGTTTGCTTTCTGCATCTAATTTGTTTCCGGTTATATGTTTATCTTAGTTTAGTATTTACAGCTTATTATCATTGGTAGATTTGTTTACTGATTTGGTTGCTCTCTTCCTTTTTTAATTTATATATATATATATATATATATATATATATAAAACTTTCTTTTTTCTTTTTGTGAGTGTGTATGTGTATGCTTCTTCGTGTGATTTTCTCTGTATAGCTTTGCTTTTGCCATTTGTCCTAGGGTTCTGACTGTCCATTGTTTCTTTTTAGTATAGTTTTTAGGGCTTGTTATCATCAGTGGATTTGTTTTTTGGTTTAGCTGCTCTCTTCCTTTCTTTTCTTTTTTCTATTACTTTTTTTAAAATAATTTTTTCTATTTTAATGACTTTATTTAATTAATTATTTAAATTTCATTCTTTCTTTTTTTGTCTCCCTTTTCTTCTGAGCCGTGTGGCTGACAGGGTCTTGGTGCTCTGGCCGGGTAGCAGGCCTGAGCCTCTGAGATGGGAGAGCCAAGTTCAAGACTATGGTCCACCAGAGACCTCCCAGCCGCACATAGTATCAAACGGCGAAAGCTCTCCCAGAGATCTCCATCTCAACGCTAAGACCCAGCTCCACTCAACGACCAGCAAGCTACAGTGCTGGACACCCTATGCCAAACAACTAGCAAGACAGGAACACAACCCTACCCATTAGCATAGAGGCTGCCTAAAATCATAACAAGTTCACAGATACCCCAAAACACACGACCAGACATGGTCTTGCCCACCAAAAAGACAACATCCAGCCTCATCCACCAGAACACAGGCACCAGTCCCCTACACCAGGAAGTCTACACAACCCACTGAACCAATCTTTCACCCTCTGGGAGCAGACACCAAAATCAACGGGAACTACAAACCTGCAACCTGGGAAATGCAGACCCCAACAGAGTAAGTTAAGCAAAATGAGAAAACAGAAAAATACGCAGCAGATGAAGGAGCAAGGTAAAAACCCACCAGACCAAACAAATGAAGAGGAAATAGTCTACCTGAAAAACAATTCAGAGTAATGACCCAAAATCTTGGAAACAGAATGGAGAAAACAAAAGAAATGTTTAACAAGGGCCTAGAAGAACTAAAGAGCAAACAATGATGAACACCACAATAAATGAAATTAAGAATTTTCTCTAAAAGGAATCAATAGCAGAATAACTGAGGCAGGAGAACCAATAAGTGACCTGGAAGATAAAATAGTGAAAATAACTACCGCAGAACAAAATAAAGAGAAAAGAATGAAAAGAATTGAGGCCAATCTCAGAGACTTCTGGGAAAACATTAAATGCACCAACATTCGAGTTATTGGGGTCCCAAAAAGAAGAAGAGAAAAAGAAAGGGACTGAGAAAATATCTGAAGAGATTATAGTTAAAAACTTCCCTAATATGGGTTAGGAAATAATCAAGTCCAAGAAACGCAGAGAGTCCCATACAGGATAAACCCAAGGAGAAACACACCAAGACATATATTAATCAAACTATCAAAAATTAAATACAAAGAAAAATATTAAAAGCAGCAAGGGAAAAGCAATAATTAACACACAAGGGAATCCCAAAAGGTTAACAGCTGATCTTTCAGCAGAAACTCTGCAAGCCAGAAGGGAGTGGCAGGACGTGTTTAAAGTGATGAAAGGAAAAACCTACAACCAAGATTACTCTACCCAGCAAGGATCTCATTCAGATTCGATGGAGAAATTAAAACCTTTACAGATAAGCAAAAGCTAAGAGAATTCGGCACCACCAACCCAGCTCCACAACAAATGCTAAAGGAACTTCTCTAGGCAGGAAACACAAGAGAAGGAAAAGACCTACAATAACAACCCCAAAACAATTAAGAAAATGGTAATAGAAACATGCATACTTATAATTAAATGTAAATGGTTTAAATGCTCCAACCAAAAGACACAGACTGGCTGACTGGAAACAAAAACAAGACCCATACATATGCTGTCTACAACAGACCCACTTCAGACCTAAGGACCCATACAGACTGAAAGTGAGGGGATGGAAAAATATATTCCACGCAAATGAAAATCAAAAGAAATTCTCTTATCAGACAAAATAGACTTTAAAGACTATTACAAGAGACAAAGGAGGACACTACATAATGATCGAAGGATCGATCCAAGAAATATAAGAATTGTAAATATTTATGCACCCAACATAGGAGCACCTCGATACATAAGACAAACGCTAACAGCCATAAAAGGGGAAATCGACAGTAACACAATCATAGTAGGGGACTTCAACACCCCACTTTCACCAATGGACAGATCATCCAAAATGAAAATAAATAAGGCAACACAAGCTTTAAATGATACATTAAACAAGATGGACTTAATTGATATTCATAGGTCATTCTGTTCAAAAACAGCATATTACACTTTCCTCTCAACTGCTCATGGAACATTCTCGAGGATAGATCATATCTTGGGTCACAAATCAAGCCTTGGTAAATTTAAGAAACGTGAAATCGTGTCAAGTATCTTTTCCGACCAAAACGCTATGAGACTAGGTATCAATTACAGGAAAAAACCTGTAAAAAATACAAACACATGGAGGCTAAACAATACACTACTTAATAACCAAGAGATCACTGAGAAAATCAAAAAATTCCTAGAAAGAAATGACAATGAAAACACAACGACCCAAAACCTATGGGACGCAGCAAAAGCAGTTCTGAAAGGGAAGTTTATAGCAATACAATCCTACCTCAACAAACAAGAAACATCTCAAATAAACAACATAACCTTACACCTAAAGCAATTAGAGAAAGAAGAACCAAAAAAAAAAAAAAAACCCAAGGTTAGCAGAAGGAAAGAAATCATAAAGATGAGATCAGAAATAAATGAAAAAGAAATGAAGGAAACGATAGCAAAGATCAATAAAACTAAAAGCTGGTTCTTTGAGAAGATAAACAAAATTGATAAACCATTAGCCAGACTCATCAAGACAAAAAGGGAGAAGACTCAAATCAACAGAAATGAAAAAGGAGAAGTAACAACTGACACTGCAGAAATACAAAGGATCATGAGAGATTACTACAAGTAACTCTATGCCAATAAAATGGACAACCTGGAAGAAATGGACAAATTCTTAGAAATGCACAACCTTCCGAGACTGAACCAGGAAGAAATAGAAAATATAAACAGACCAATCACAAGCACTGAAATTGAAACTGTCATTAAAAATCTTCCAACAAACAAAAGCCCAGGACCAGATGGCTTCACAGGAGAATTCTAGCATTTAGAGAAGAGCTAACAGCTATCCTTCTCAAAACTCTTCCAAAGTATAGCAGAGGGAAGAACACTCCCAAACTCATACTACAAGGCCACCATCACCCTGATACCAAAACCAGATAAAGATGTCACAAAGAAAGAAAACTACAGGCCAATATCATTGATGAACATAGATGCAAAAATCCTCAACAAAATACTAGCAAACAGAATCCAACATTACATTAAAAGGATCATACATCATGATCAAGTGGGGTTTATTCAAGGAATGCAAGGATTCTTCAATATATGCAAATCAATCAATGTGATACACCATATTAACAAATTGAAGGAGAAAAATCATACGATCATCTCAATAAATGCAGAAAAAGCTTTCGACGAAATTCAACACCCATTTTTGATAAAAACCCTCCAGAAAGTAGACACAGAGGAAACTTACCTCAACATAAAAAAGGCCATATATGACAAGCCCAGAGCCAACATCGTTCTCAGTGGTCAAAAACTGAAACCATCAGGAACAAGACAAGGTTGCCCATTCTCACCACTATTATTCAACATAGTTCTGTAAGTTTTAGCCACAGCAATCAGAGAAGAAAAAGAAATAAAGGGAATCCAAATCAGAAAAGAAGAAGTAAAACTGTCACTGTTCGCAGATGACATGATACCATACGTAGAGAATCCTAAAGATGCTACCAGAAAACTACTAGAGCTAATCAATGCATTTGGTGAAGTAGCAGGATACAAAATTAATGCACAGAAATCTCTTGCATTGTTATACACTAATGATGAAAAATCTGAAAGAGAAATTAAGGAAACACTCCCATTCACCATTGCAACAAAAAGAATTTTAAAAATCTAGGAATAAAGCTACCTAAGGAGACAAAAGACCTGTATGCAGAAAACTATAAGACACTGATGAAAGAAATTAAAGATGATACAAACAGATGGAGAGATATACCGTGTTCCTGGGTTGGAAAAATCAACATTGTGAAAATGACTGTACTACCCAAAGCAATCTACAGATTCAATGCAGTGCCTATCAAATGACCAATGGCATTTTTTACAGAACTAGAACAAAAAAATTCACAATTTGCATGGAAACACAATAGACCCCGAATAGCCAAAGCAATCTTGGGAAAGGAAAATGGAGCTGGAGGAATCAGGCTCCCTGACTTCAGACTATACTACAAAGTGACAGTAATCAAGACAGTATGGTACCGGAACAAAACCAGAAATATAGATCAGTGGAACAGGACAGAAAGCCCAGAGATAAACTCACACACATATGGTCACCTTATCTTTGATAAAGGAGGCAAGAATATACAATGGAGAAAAGACAGCGTCTTCCAATAGGTGGTATGGGAAAACTGGACAGTTACATGTAAAAGAATGAAATTAGAACACTTTCTAACACCATACACAAAAATAAACTCAAAATGGATTAAAGACCTAAATGTAAGGCCAGATACTATAAAACTCTTAGAGGAAAACATAAGCAGAACACTCTATGACATAAATCACAGCAAGACCCTTTTTGACCCACCTCCTAGAGAAATGGAAACAAAAACAAAAATAAACAAATGGGACCTAATGAAACTTCAAAGCTTTTGCACAGTTAACCATAAACAAGACGAAAAGACAACCCTCAGAATGGGAGAAAATATTTGCAAATGAAGCAACTGACAAAGGATTAATCTCCAAAATATACAAGCAACTTATGCAGCTCAATATCAAAAAGACAAACAACCCAATCCAAATGGGCAGAAGACCTAAATAGACATTTCTCCAAAGAAGATATACAGATTGCTAGCAAACACATGAAAGGATGCTCAACATCATTAATCATTAGAGAAATGCAAATCAAAACTACAGTGAGGTATCACCTCACACCAAGTCAGAATGGTCATCATCAAAAAAATCTACAAAAAATAAACACTGGAGAGGGTGTCTCCACACAGTGCAAAAGGGAACCCTCTTGCACTGTTGCTAGGAATGTAAATTGATACAGCCACTATGGAGAACAGCATGGAGGTTCCTCAAAAAACTATAAATAGAACTACCATACAACCTAGCAATCCCCCTACTGGGCATATACCCTGAGAAAACCATAATTCAAAAAGAGTCATGTACCAAAGTGTTCATTGCAGCTCTATTTACAATAGCCAGGACATGGAAGCAACCTAAGTGTCCATCATTGGATGAATGGATAAAGAAGATGTGGTACATATATACAATGGAATATTACTCAGCCATAAAAAGAAACGAAATTGGGTCATTTGTAGCAAGGTGGATGGACCTGGAGACTGTCATACAGAGTGAAGTAAGTCAGAAAGAGAAAAACAAACACCGTATGCTAACACATATATATGGAATCTAAAAAAAAAAAAAGGTTCTGAAGAACCTAGGGGCAGGACAGGAATAAAGACGCAGACATAGAGAATGGACATGAGGACACGGGGAGGGGAGAGGGTAAGCTGGGACAAAGTGAGAGGGTGGCATGGACATATATACACTACCAAATGTAAAATAGATAGCTAGTGGGAAGCAGCCGCATAGCACAGGGAGATCAGCTCGGTGCTTTGTGTCCACCTGGAGGTGTGGGATAGGGAGGTTGGGAGCCAGATGTAAGAGGGAGGATATATGGGGATGTATGTATATGTATAGCTGATTCACTTTGTTATAGCAGTGAATAGCAGAAACTAACACACCATTGTAAAGCAATTATTCTCCAATAAAGATGTTTAAAAAATAAAGTTTACATGGAAAAATAAGAGAATAAAATAGCAAAAAAATAATATTTTTTTTGGCTGTGCTGTTAGGCATGTGGGATCTCAGTTCTCCAACCAGGGATCGAACCCATGCCCCCTGCATTGGAAGCATGGAGCTTTAACACTGTACCACCAGGGAAGTTCCACCCCCCCCGCAATTTTTTTATAAAGAGTAATTGTGGAGAAAGGCAATGGCCTACCAGGAAGGTAGCATAAATATTTAATATAAGCACCAAGTACAATGAAGTAGTAAAGAGTTCAGATATATGAAAGTTTACTGCACAATAAGCATGAATCATTCAAGAAATGTTTGTGATAATTGTCATTTAGTCAGGAATAAAAAAAAGTTGGACTCCCACCTTATTCCTTACACCAAAAAAATTACAGCAGTGCCAACAATTTAAATGCAAAGAACAAAATCATCTGGCTACAGACAAAAAAACTAAATCAAGAAACAAATAACAATGGGAAAAATATTTGCAATATAGACAATTTCCAAGATCAAAACAAACCAAACAGATAGGTAAAAAATGGAATGAATGAGTTCACAGAAATTACTCCTGAACAAATGAAGACTCATTCATACCTCAAAATAAATCACAAACTGAAACTTTTCATGGATAAGATCAAAAGGTTTTGAAAATACAGTCTTGTGTTTAAAAGGATACAGAAACAAATAGCAACCTCCTCCTTTTGTTTGAAAAAGTGTAAATTGATACATCCTCTACAGAAAGCAATTTCAACAAAATGCATATTTCTCTTTGACCCAGCAATTCCTCTTACAGAATTTTATCCTGTAGATATACATGCACATGTAGGAAAAAATATGCTATTTCAACAGCAAAAGATCAGGAAAAACCTATATATCAAACCAAATCGATTTAATGGAGCATTATCTAGCAACTGGAAGAAATACTGTTTATTGAGAAAAAAAAAAAAAACAAGATATATATAACATGCTACCATTTGAGTTGCTTAAAGGCGGAAAATAGGACATATATATATACTCTATGTCTTTGTACATGTAACTGAATCTGCAAGACACACAAGAAACTTATGGGTGACTGCCTCTGAGGTGTCTCTGAAGAGATGAGGAGATGGGGGAAGGAGCTGGGTTTACATTCCACTTTTCAATCATGATCTATCAAGTAAATACACTCTTTTTTTAAAAGGAAAGTCTTATACTCTATTTCTTCTTCACTTTCCCACCCCAAAAGTATCCTGGCTTACACATCAAAAAAGGAAAATTAAATTATCCCCTTTGCCACAATATCCAAAACTACACATATAACTTTTACTAAAGTATGAGAAATATGAAAATGATACACACTTCTCTTCCTTTGCTCACCTATTTATTATTCATAAGTAGCTAAGTCATGTGTTAAGTCATCTATTTTAAGCTACAATTGAAAAGGAGGATTATGAAAGTAATAGCAGCTGTGTGAATAATCAATTTCTAATCACAACACTCTTCTCAAGTCTCAGGAATCAGTTCTAACTCGTGGCAAAGGTGCTCACCTCCACCATGGCTTAACACCAAGGCTGCAGCACTTCAGGAATAAAATAACCAGATTAAGGAAGAACAGGACAAGAAAATGGGGGGGTGGGGGTGAGGTGAGTGTATAATAGCAGCAAAACAATGGTAATCTTTACAATGAATCATGAACTTTTTTTTTTTGGCCACGCCTTGCAGCTTGTGGTATCTTAGTCCCCCAGAGATCGAACCCGAACCCTCAGCAGTGAAAGCACGGAGTCCTAGCCACTGGACCTCCAGGGAATTCCCTAAACTATCTTTTTATAGTTTTAATAAAGGCAATAATTCTCTCCTGGCAAGAAAATGTGCATTCACAGAAGCCCTTTATTTTTTATTCCACTTGAAAATGGAACATTTACATTGATTTTCTACTGAGTCCTAGGAATAGCAAAACTGTAAAAAGAATAAGAAAAAACCCAACATGATAGCAACGTCCCTCAATAATAAATTTCCCCGAGCCATTTACAAGCACTCAAATGACAGGATTCATCAGTAAGACAATCCTCAAATACTGAGCTTCTTTGGGCTCTTCTTACAGAGACACTAAAGTAAATATAACGCACCAAACAGTTTAGATACTATTTTGTACCAACACAAAAACATCAAGTCACTATATGCTTGTTAATTAAATCATAATAGGACTCTACACAGACATGCAACCACAAGAAAGAAAATCAGTTATTCTATTCAAATATTAACATTTATTTATTTCCCAAATGCCTTTGATCAACAGAGCAGTACTTCTGCAAAGCTATTATGAACCAACTAAACTTAATACTCCTGCAGAGAAGCTCAAGGCATCTCACCTAACACTGCTAATTTATTAATTTGTCTTCTTTGCTATAAAGTTTCATGTTTTTCTAACATTCGATTACCTAAAAACCAATTATAGGTTCAACTCGCAATCTGTTTTAATCTAAGGATCCGAAAATAATCTTAAAGGAAATGTATTTTAAAATGTCAAAAGATGCAATTTACTAAGCATTAGACTGTTTAGTCTAAACCATTTCCTATAAACTCAGATAAAAGAATTCAACTGTAAAATATAATCACAACCTGTTATAGTAATGTATTTAATTTTCTATTTTGCTAACCAAAGCTGACTAAATCCAGGGACTAAATAAACGGAACTGTGGCTATTTGCATGTTATGAACTGTGAAATGTAAAAGGTGCTATAAATAATACACACAAAAAAAGCGTACAAAGAAATTGGAAAGAGAGTCAGCTTGCTTAGTATTACGGATGTTTGGGATATACAGGGAAGGCCTGAATTTAAAATGGAGAAAATGCTGTTTGCTAATTTGAGAAGATTCATTGATGGACACAAACGGAGTCAAAACGCAGATGTATCTGAGAATACAACATGCCTGCAAAGGATGATGTCAGAAGGGCTCAACTGCACCCAATACAATATAGAGATGCTCACTACAGGATGCAGAGGAAAGGAGGACAGGCGGGAACAGGGGCTGAAAGTAAAGAGCTGAATTATTTGTTTCCAAATCTGACACATCTCTAATGCAATTTTAGAAAGTTATTTTGCTCTACCGATTCACTTAAAAGAAATGAAGAATTATATAAAGCATTAATTAAATATATTAGCCTAATAAGTAGAACACTTCTCCCTTACCCTTCTTTCCAGCTTTCCTAATGGACACCTTTTTTGCCTCCCCTGATCTAACCTGATAAAAACTAAGCTTTTAACCTACACTGATCTTTGAAACAAAGCTCTGCTTATTGCAAAATTTCTCTAGGGCAAGGACCCACAACTTTCATCAGGTTGTTAAAGGAGACAGTGACAACAGCTTTTAAATAATTTATTTCAAGACTCCCCTAACCCTAACCACTGCAACAGAGAAAGAACAAAACTACCTTGTGCCATTTACTCCCTTCCCTAATCCTATTCAACTTGGCTTCTAACCCAGTGAAAAGTTACAAATACAGGAGAGAAAAAGAGCACCTCCTGTGCTTAACTGTGGAGTCCCCATCCTGTACCGTGCCAATCAGAGTTAGTTCTAGAGTCCTCTTTCTGACTTCAGGATTATAGGACTGCCACTATCCTTGAAGATCCTAGAATAATTTCTGAAGTCCTAGGTATAAAATTTAGAAGCTAAACTCTCTCCTGAGCAGAGTTTCATAACTTTCTTCCTACTTTAATGTGTCAAACCCCAAAGAGTGCCTCATTTTTTTCCCCTTAATTAATAAGATGTTCAGGGACTTCCCCGGTGGTCCAGTGATTAAAGACTCTGTGCTTCCACTGCACAGGGTGCAGGTTCGATCCCTGGTCTGGGAACTAAGATCCCACATGCCTCAAGGTACAGCCAGGAAAAAAGAAAAAAAAAAAAGATGTTTAGGACTTCCCTGGTGGTGCAGTGGTTAAGAATCCGCCTGCCAATGCAGCAGACATGGGTTTGATCCCTGGTCCAGGAAGATCCCACATGCCACGGAGCAAGTAAGCCTGTGCGCCACAACTACTGAGCCCACGCTCCACAACTACTGACACCCCCCATGAGCTCTAGGGGCCTGCGAGCCACAACTACTGAAGCCCTCGCACCTAAAACCCGTGCTCCGCAGCAAGAGAAGCCAACGCAATGAGAAGCCTGGGCACCACAACAAAGAGTAGCCCCTGCTCGCAGTAACTAGAGAAAGCCCGCATCCAGCAACAAAGACCCAACACAGCCAAAAAAAAAAAGATGTTTAAGAAGCAACATAAAAATCTACAAATAATATCATCATTAATTATTAAGACATGCAAACAATCATCTATTTGTGGAAAAGGGTGACTCAAGACTAGCAATGGGAGAGGCCTATACCAGCAATGAAATTGGATCTGTGGCCCTAGGAACTGCCCTTAGGTCTAGGTGACTTGTTTCCCCAACTGTCAAGTAAGGACCAATGCCACACACATTTTCCACATTCACAAAGCACTGCTCAGCTCTGTTCTTGTTTGAATCATTTGTTATTTCTATGTTAATCACTGATTGTCAACAACTGTTAATGCTGAAATCCAATTTTACAAAGTGTAAGGGCTACTGACAGTAATGACCCATTCTGATATTTTAAAAATTGGTTTTCAGGGCTTCTCTGGTGGCGCAGTGGTTGAGAGTCCGCCTGCCGATGCAGGGGACGCGGGTTCGTGCCCCAGTCCGGGAAGATCCCACATGCCGTGGAGCAGCTGGGCCCGTGAGCCATGGCCGCTGAGCCTGTGCGTCCGGAGCCTATGCTCCGCAACGGGAGAAGCCACAACAGTGAGAGGCCCGCTTACCGCAAAAAAAAAAAAATGTTAGGTACATGTATACATGTCATACATAGAAACCACCTTTATAACATATCAAAAAACATCTACCGAGCACCTGCTGTGTACAGAAACACTGGGGAATTCAGGCATTAGAAAAAAATAACAACAAAACCCATCTCTGTCTCCTGGTTAAATGCATTTTAAAGGGTAGAAGGGGTCCATAAGGAGAAAAACCAGGGCAGCAGTTATGGATGATATGAACCGTATGTAACATAAGGCCTCTCTGATCTCCGAAGTTCTGACAGCAAGTCCTCTGTTTCTGACAGTGCTCAGAAATGACTTTCTTCAGGAAGGGCACCTGACCTGGCCCTGGAAAGAAGGGTGGAACTTAAGACAAAAGAATGACAACATGGCTGGGGTGGGTGTCCTATACAATGGAGCATGGTGTACAGTGAGCTCAGTGAATAATGGGTAAAAGAGCTTGACTAGAATAATGAAAGGTTCACGTAGAGCAGAGAAAGACATAAGAGACTGGCAAGCTAACCAAAATATGCATGGCTCTGAATGTCAGGAATTTGGAATCTGTTCACAGGACAATGGTAAGCAATGGAAGAGTTTGGTTTGGTGTCTGTATGTTGGGTATGAAGATGTGCAAAGTAATGCTTTAAAATAGTTTGGGGGACTTCTGTGGTGGTCCAGTGGTTAAGATTTTGCCATCCAATGCAGGGGGTGCAGGTTCGATCCCTGGCCGGGGAGCTAGGATCCCACATGCCGCGGGGCCAAAAAACCAAAACATTAAACAGAAGCAACATTGTAACAAATTCAATAAAGACTTTAAAAATGGTCCACATCATAAAATAGTTTGGGAGCAAGGTATACAAAGGCTACAATGCAAGGAAGACACTGAAGGGGAGCTAAGGATGTAATAGTGAGATGAAATAGTCCATACATCCAAACTATTCAAACTATTGAACATTGAATATTTTCATCCTTGAAATAGTCCAAGGATGAAATAGTGAGATTAAACTGAAGTGGGTGTAGGAGCAACATGAGAAAGCAGTAACCAATGCATGAATGACTCCATAGTTCTTCAGTTCTAAAATTCATATTTAACATTTCTGAATCAGTATGCATTTACTAATCAGTATGTACATATAACACAGTGATGTAGGTATAACTATTATGCCATTTTACAAAGAACCAGAGGCAAAGAACCAGAACTTGCCTAAAGTTAGGTAGCTGGTGAAAGACAGAAGTGAATCCTCCACAGCTTAACTCAAGCTCTTAACCACTGCCTTATCTGTCCCTACTCATAACCAGTCTATCACCTTTCCCTTACGTGGATGATACCAATCTTCTGGGTCTAGGAAGACTGAAAATACAATGGAATATATATACAATGGAATAATACTCAGCCATTTTTAAAAAATGAAATTTTGCCATCTGCACAACATGGATGGACCTGGAGGGTATTATGCTTAGTAAAACAACTCAGAAAAGACAAACACGGTATGATATCACATATATATGGAGTCTAAAAAATAAAACAAAGGAATGAACATAACCAAAAAAAAAGAAACAGACTCAGAGATATAGAGAACAAACTAGTGGTTACCAGTGGGGAAAGGGAAAGGGGGATGGGAAATAGAGGTAAGGGGATTAAAAGGGACAAAGTATTATGTATAAAGTAAATAAGCTACAAGGATATACTGTACAGCAAAGGGAATATAGCTAATATTTTACAGTAAAGTTTTGTTTTATATATAAATTTATTTATTTATTTTTGGCTGCATTGGGTCTTCGTTGCTGTGTGCGGGCTTTCTCTAGTTGTAGTGATTGCAGAGCACAGGCTCTAGGTATGCGGGCTTCAATAGTTGTGGCACACGGGCTCAGTAGTTGTGGCTTGCAGGCTCTAGAGCACAGGCTCAGTAGTTGTGGCACACGGGCTTAGCTGCTCCACGACCTGTGGGATCTTCTCAGACCAGGGATCAAACCTATGTCCCCTGCACTGACAGGCAGATTCTTAACCACTGTGCCACCAGGGAAGTCCTACAGTAACTTTAGATGGAGTATAATCTACAAAAATTTTGAATCACTATGTTGTACGCCTGAAACTAATATTGAAAATCAATTATAACTCAATAAAAATAAATAAGTTTTTTTTTTCTTTCAAGTTTTAGGTCTCATTAACACTCCACATATAGAGTAAAACCTGCTCAACAGCCAACTCCAAGGCCCTCCAGGGAGCCGGAGACCTTTTAACACACTGTTTACAAAAATCAAGCACCTCGACAGGCTTCACTGTGAGCTGGCACATAATTTCCTTTTACCAAAATAATGCATGTTCAGCTATTGCTAAAGTTAATTCTTGTCCCTTTCTCTCTTAATCCTCCATTTCTTTTTTTTTTAATTTTTATTTTATATTGGAGTATGGTTGATTAACAATGTTGTATTAGTTTCGGGTGTACAGCAAAGTGATTCAGTTATACATACAGTACATGTATCTATTCTTCAAATTCTTTTTCCATTTAGGTTTTTACAGAGTATTGAGCAGAGTTCCCTGTGCTATACAGTAGATCTTTGTTGGTTATCTATATTAAATACAGCAGTGTGTACATGTCAATCCCAAACTCCCTTTCTCTAACCCTACTTGTCATAACCTTTCATTTTCATTTGGCAACCCCAATACCCACATCACCTAATATAAAAGGGAAAAATAAGGAGGCAGGATTTCCAACTGAAAATATATCAAGAGAGTTAACATCCTTAACTGCCTTCCTCCTCTGCCTAGCCAGAAAAGTAAGATAATTATTTAGTATAGTTATGAGGGGAAGGGGAGTATAGTATTAACTATTCAAAGTTATGTACCAATTGTTTGAAATGGGAATAAATAGCATGAGAAACGAGGTAGGTTTCAGGTCTTACCTTAAAATACACCAAATTCCCTATTTATACTGTGGGGGGGAAAGTATCAGGAAATGTTGAGGAGAAAATAAATTTTCTTGAAAGTAAGCTATTATCACACCATCTAAACCAACTCACCCTTAGCTAGCTTAATATAGAACAGAAATTACAACAGATATTTAAACATCAGTGTAACATTTATTCTTCCTGTGGTTACAGGAAAATTATTTTTATGAGTCTGTATAAGAAAGACATATGCATTCTGTCTCACATTAGAGTTTTATGTAACATACATGCACAAATTTAAATTCACCTCCTCTGGGATTACAATGTTCTCCAATGACAGACAACATGGTTGATTACAGTATATGTACATAATCAAGGTTTTCCAAAAACAGTCATCAGCCAAACGCTGTTAATGTTTCTGTCCAATGATGAGACATTAACCATGTATTTCAATTTGACAAAGGCCCAAAAAAAGTCATCAGCCAGACACTGTTAATGTTTCTGTCCAATGATGAGACATTAACCATGTATTTCAATTTGACAAAGGCTAAGTTTATCAGTTAGCCTTATTCCCTTTCTACTGGGGTGAAGATAGTCTAGTGGTTAAGAAAACCAGCTGGAATCAGGCATGGATTTGAATCTGGTTCTCTTACACAGATATGTTATCTTAGGCAAGTTTATCTAATCTCTTTGAACCTGTTTCCTCTATTGTAAAATCCCTGCCTGTTAGGTTGATATGAAGATTAATATTAATAAGAGTTAACATTTATCAAGTGTTTATTGAGTAAATGGCACTGTTCTAAGTACCTTACATAAAAGCTACTTTTAAATCACTCTATGAGGCAGCAGTATTATTCTCCTCACTTTACAGACGAGGAAGCTAAGGCACTGAGAGAATTAGGTGGGCCCAAATACCTAAAGCTATTAAGTGGAGGAGCCAGGGCTCAAACTCACTTGAACCCTACCTCTTAACTCCTATCAACATGCTAACTTAATGTATCAATATTTAAATACCTCTGCACAGTGCTTGACCCACAGGAAGCATTCAATAAAAATTAGTTATTGTGATCATTAAAAACTAGAGCCTCAGGACTTTCCTGGTCGCACAGTGGTTGAGAATCTGCCTGCCAACGCAGGGGACATGGGTTCGAGCCCTGGTCTGGGAAGATCCCACATGCCGCAGAGCAACCAAGACCGTGTGCCACAACTACTGACCCTGCGTGCTCAACTACTGAGCACATGTGCTGCAACTACTGAAGCCCACCCGCCTAGAGCCCGTGCTCCACAACGAGAAGCCACCAGAATGAGAAGCCCATAGAGGGCAACGAAGAGTAGCCCCTGCTCGCCGCAACGAGAGAAAGCCTGTGCACAGCAACGAAAACCCAACGCAGCCAAACAAATAAATTAACTAATGGATCAATTAAAAAAATAACAACAAAAAAAAAAAACTAGAGCCTCACATACGTCTCTACATATTGGTTGCCCCAGTTATTACCCTGTTAAAAGTCAGTAAAGACGGGACAGACTCAGATAGCAAGGTGAAGAGGAAGAATGGCTTTCAGAAATAATTTTAGTAATTAGACGGTTTTGTAAGTGTAACTTTAGCAAGTTATCAAAAAAATGATGGGAAAGCAGTTTTAACAATAAAGTCCATAGGGAAAAGCACACACACACACAAAACCCTCAAGTAATGATAATGAACAAAGTGAGGACTAGAAAACGAATATAAAAAACAGGCAGAAACACCACTCCTGCCTGCTTCGGTGCCCTCGTGTACTCAAAAATGAATCAGAGCTTTTTCAAAGCCTGAAGAAACTTTAGCAACATTAGAAGTGCTATGTCTTAGACAGTCACCTTACTGCAGAGGGACCCAAACCTGGATACAAGCACATAAAACAAGTGGCTCAGGTCCCAACAGTTGCCACACTGTGTTTGTAAACTGCCCCGGATCCTTATGGAAAAGAAGACTGTAATTTCATTCTGCAAACATGAAATTAACGCCCACAGAGGGTAAGTGACAGCATAAGGTCAAGCAACTAGTATCACAACTAGGACAAAAACACAGATTTTCCTGAGCCATGTTCAATAAATTTTCTTTCCACTAAGCACTAATTAAGATAGTGCAGTGAGACATTTCTTGAAAAGTACCCTACCTCAACTAATTGTTAGCAGCAGGATGACTTGGTAACCAATTTTAATTAAAATTTTTTTCCTGAAGAAAATGATCATTCTTGTTTATCACTGTATTCTCCCTGTGCCTATATTACTTCATTGCACTAATAATATCTGTTGAATAAACTAAGCCCCAAGCCATCACCCTCACTGTAACCTTAGAAGTTACAATAAAGCCCCAAATCATTAAATGAACTTCATTTATCCTTAAGACCACTCTCTATAAAATGTCTAGCTCACAAGGCCT